>NC_043711.1:23098615-23368482 GCF_006229205.1 Suricata suricatta | reverse complement strand
TTTTTTATCCTCTGAGAGCTGAAGACTGAACTATACAATTGTTGAACAGTAACCCTGTAATTCCACCTGTGGACCTTTGTTCCTTTTGCTCTCTTGTATGTACTCCACCCTCCGCCCAGCCCAGACAGAGACTCTGTGGTTTTGCCCCTAAAATGTCCTTGGGAATAGGATCAGCAGGGAAGGGTTCCTCCCTGTAAACTACTAGAGAATAGCCTCATGTGCCCCCAGAGCTCCGACCAGACTGGGCTAACTCAGCCCCCAACCTACCCCTAAATAAATGTTGAATGACTTGATCCCATCAGTAATGAGGGTGACATCCAAGGTCCAGATGGACATACTTCTTAAATGGCAAGAGGACAGGTCTTATATGGGTGAAAAGCAGATATTCATTCAGGATATATTTACTGATCTCCTATGTGTGTGTGACCCCGGTCAGAGTTCCATGGAGGATAACAGTGAACAAGGCAGGCTCACTGTGGCCTTTGAGCTCAGTCCAGTGTATCACAGATGTTAGCATTTCAGAGCCAAAGGACTTTGGACACCATGACATCCCACACGTCCATTTTACAGATGAGGAAACCATGGCCTGGCTTTTACTCCAACCCTAAAATCCATCTACACAGCTGCCACAGGGATGATCTTAGGGCACGAGTTAGATGTGTCTGTTTCCTATAATACTTCATATGCATATCACTGTATTTACATAATTAAAGTTAATACAAAAATGCAGTAAAGTTGGGGCACCCGAGTGGCCAAGTTGAGTGTCAGGTTATCTCTGGGTTCTGGAGTTTAGGCCCGACTCTGGCTCTCCGTTGTCTGCTCTGGAGCCTCCTTGGAGCCTCTGCCACTGCTCCCCACCCACCGCCTGCCTCTGCCCCTCCCCCACTTGCGCTTTCCCCCTCTCTCTCAAACATAAATAAATGTTTAAAAAAAAGATAAAGTCCAACCCCCCCCCCACTAGAATGTGCAGCCTGTCTCTGCCCACTGCCTACTTCCCCAAACCCATCTGGTATCCATCTCCCTCTCACTTCTAAGTTCCAGCCCCGCTCATTTGATTTTTCTAAGCTCATTCCTGCCTCACAGCTTTTATACTTCTTGTACCCGCTGCTGCATATGCTCTTCCCTCTGAGCTGCCCATGGGTGACCCCCTCTCCTCCATTCTTCAGGGCTCAATTTACATGTCTTCTTCACAAAGGAGAGCCTAGTTAAAGTCTACTCTCTCTTCCCTGTTACTATTACTTTATTCTTTTAGGTTATCTTTATCTGAAATTATATTTTTGTGTTTACTTGTTTATTATTCTTCTCTACTGTAGACTATGAATTTCAGGAAGGCAGAACCTAGTCCTTCGAGTTCATCCTTGTGTCCTCAGCACCAAGCACAATGCCTATTACAGAGTTGGTGATCATTTAATAGTTGTTGAATGAATGAGTGAATGAATGAATATATGAATAGTGTGAACAATCTGGCTTATGGATACTAGATGATGCTTTGTTCCAGAATTAGTGTTCTGATTTGTGAATCAGCCTTCTCATCATTCGATAGTGGGTATTTTGCAAGCATTCAAATATCTGTCAAATGAATACTAGGGGTGGGGTGTTCTTAGCCCTTAGGGAATACATTTCATTTTAATGTCTGTAGTAGGCATCAGTAATCACTTGAAATAATTGTTTCTTGCTCAGCCTCAAAACTCTCTTCAATCTAGTATTCCTGGTGGGAATCACCCATAGATCAGAGCAGGTCTGTTTACCATTCCTATTTGCCATTCCTGGTTTAACCTGTCTTCATGTATCTGGGCATATCTGATTAGGCAATCTCCTTAGAGGTCTAACACATGAAGGACCACCTTGTCTCCCGTAATTTAAAGCATCACAAGTGAAGCTGGGCGTGAGAGGCAAGAAGTGACTTTGAGTAGTGCTGGGCATCTGTCACACAGGGAGTTTTCTGTTTTACTTCCCTCACACATGTGCCTGAAGGCAAAGAGCCCACAGTCAGGACAGCCAGTGAAAATTGAATAGGCTGCCTCACTGAAGTCTCTGGAATCTTTGACAGCCCCTGGAACCAGGCACTTTGGAGCTGGCAGATATGTTAGCAATAGAAGAAGGTGCTAGTGACTTGGAAGTTGGCACCCCTGGCAAAAAATCTAAAGCCCTTGAGCAATTTACATTTTATAGTACTGCATGCTAATTGATTATGCCAGTGGAGCTCCAAAGTTTACGTTTATCTGTATGACTGTTTAATTAGTACTCCCCCACTTATTATTGCCCCACCCCACCCATTAAGTCATAATTCCATGAATACCGCAGGACCCTTGCCTGGTTTTACTCACCATTTTATCCTTGATGCCCAGTCCAGGGCCTGGCACACAACAAATAAATATTTGCTGCCTGAATGACCGAGGGAAGATAGGTGACAGGACAAACATGATAGGAGGAGGTGGCCTGGGCTATGATGTGGGGGATTTGGCAGCTGACTCACCCTCAGGTCTGTTCTAGGAAGTGGAAGGGGAAATAGAGAGTGCTTTTGGGCTTCTCCCCACTAGACGTTGGGCTTTCAGAGAAGGTGAGTTCTGGATTATAGTCCCAGAGTTTTGTACATAACCAAATCCTAACATGTCTGGGGTCTCCAAGAGGGTCATCAACTCTTCCCAGGCTGTGCCAGACATAAGGGGTTGGGGCTGGAGGATGAGCATTGCCTTCCAAGTTACCTTCCTTTGTGGAATCTCAGCCTCTCCCCCAAGCTCCACTAATCCCCTGCCCCCCTTGTTGCTCCTGGGACAAACTGCAGTCTGGTTTTCTCCACATCCACTTGAAATACCAACCTTGCCTGACCTCCTTGGGTCACTTCCAAGGCTAGACAGGAAGAGCTCTCATACCATTGTTTGATTCAATTAAAATCATCCACCTAGGGGCACCTGGGTGGCTCAGTCAGTTAAGCATCTGATTTCAGCTTAGGTCATGATCTCACAGTTCGTGGGTTCAAGCCCCACATCTGGCTTTGTGCTGAATGTTTTCTCAGAGCCTGGAGCCTGCTTCAGATTCTGTCTCCGTCTGTCTCTGCCCCTTCTCTGCTTGCACTCTGTCTCACTCTGTCTCTCAAAAATGAATAAATGTAAAAAAATTTAATAAAATCATCCACCTAAACACTCACAAGTCCAGTCCTCTTTTATTCTGTTTGGGTCTTTGTTCCATTTCCCTGTGGAGAGAGCCAGGAGGCATGTTCTAATCTTAAATGGAGTAGATGTTCATGAAGTAGGCTCCACATCCCCAACTTTCCTGTTGCCAGCCCCCAGTGACAGCAGCGATCTTGGTGATCTGGTGGGATTTAGCATGGCTGTGGGTGGACTGGACTTTCTTATACCTGAGCGGTAGAAATAGATTCTTGCAGTTCCCTCTGCTCTGGGATGAGCCTGAGCACCTCCAAGGGGGCAGGTCTGAGCCCCTTGGTCGATTCTTTCCCAGGTCTGGAGTCTAGCCTGGAGCCGGCTCATCCAAGGACCACACTACTCTACCACCTTTACACTCATTCTATCAAAAGAAAAACATTTTTTTCTGAGATTAATGAAAAGTGAAACAGAGTCAGTGGGGTCATTTAATCATTTTATTCAGCAAAATACACAACAACCAAACTCACCTGAACAGGTGAGGAATAGCTGCTCTGCAGACACAGACAAGATTTCCTCAGGCTTTTCCTTGAGTCTGCTGCCTCCTCTTTAAAGGAGTCTTTGCACTGTTTTGTATTAATACACTATCTGCATGAGGTAATAGCTCCAGTGACAGCTACTCCCTAAACCTTTGGGAAGAAACCTGGAGAAATGACCCACTCTCTAATGCACGTTCCCTCTGTTGAGGATGCCTCTGCCAGTTTAGATTGTCTAAAAATGTTCATTTTGAGTCATTAGGGCAGAAAGCCATAACAATATTTGCACGTGCTACGTCATCGGGTGGAATACAATAGCTCTCTTAGACCTTGGGAAAGATTGATTGCTGCATTTATCTCCAGATTAAATATGAATTTGGGGACCTTTAGGATCAGTCTTTGCAGAACCATTGCACAAGTTTGAACAAGTACCAATGGCTGGAGATGGATGGGCAACTTAATCTGCCAAGAAAACTAGATTTTAGATTGTTCTTGTGTCTTGAGAGAAAAAAAGGCTTTTTAAAAAAAAAAACAGGTAATGTGGGTAATTGCATGTGTTTTGCATAATTTGATTTATGAGGATACTGTAGTCACATATGTACCCTGGTCTGAGTTCCCTATCTTAGGAATCTCAGCTTCATTCAGTCAAAAAAAAAAAAAAAAAAAAGAGGAAAGAAAAGAAAGATCATGTGGACTTGTAGGGAGACTTGATTATAACGTACTTTTGTGACCATTGGAAGAACCAGTAGTATGCTGACAACTTCTAAGAAGCTATCTTGAGTTGGATTAAAACCCATCTAGAAATTGTTCTAATAGGTAATTCTTGAAATTGACAGTTTGGCACAGAGTTGAAGGGCTCTAGAACTTGGCAGCCAATTCTAACCTGATGTGTTGCCAAAAAGAAGAAAAGCCCCACCAAAAATGGGCCTGGCTAGCTTGTAGTCCCTTGTTCATAGTCATATTCAGCTACATACAGGGGAGAAGTACTCCTCTCATTTAATAGACACCTACACCTCTATTCTTATTTCTAGATTTTATTGGGTGTTAGTCTGCAGATGAATCCTAGGGAGATGTGTGGGTAAGTAAAAGTGGGAATTCAATGATTGTTTAGGAAAGTAAAGTTTGATGAGCAAAATACCAGCATGACCAGAACCCTAAGGTATCTCATTCACTTATATGAATACGCAGCCAACTCTGGGGCGCCTGGGTGGCTCAGTTGGTTAGGCATCTGACTCTTGATTTCCATTCAGATTGTTGTCTCATATTTTGTAAGTTCAAGCCCCACATTGGAGCTCTGCACTGACAGAGAATCCCAGAATCTGCTCGCTCTCACTCTCTCTCTTGCGCGCGCTCTCTCCCCCAACCCATGCTCTGTTTCTCTAGTAAATATATACATATATAAATATACATACGTACATACATACTCAACCAACATTTATTGTGGGTTTAGCATCTGCCAGACTCTGAACTAGGTATTGGAGGCTGTGATGAATACAGGCCTGGTGTCCACAGTTTAGGAGACAAAAATTTATTAACAACTAAACATGGTACAAGTGCCACAGCACATGTTGCAAAAGTCAGTTCTCTTTCAAGGACTGGCAGAAGTAAGAAGGAGGGAGCAGTCATTGCTCACCTGGAAGCAAAAATTGCCTGAAAAGGAAAAGAAATTGTTTGTAATTGGGTTAGTAGTTAACAAATGTGCTTCATGATCTGTATGGCTTTTGCCAAGACTTAATTTGAGAGGAAAACACTCTTAAGTTTGGAGAACATTGCAAGGTTCAAGTGTAAGAATTATAAAACCTTATTCTAAACTACATAAGATAAGGGAAATGGAGAAAGTAGTTCTGAGAATTTGTTTTGGAGAGTACACAAGACTGAAAGAGGTAGATTTGCATGTGTGAATTAGTTAATATACCAAAATAATGTTCATAAAGCTGTATCATGTGAATCCAACTTTCTTTTTTAAGACTTTATTTTTAAAGTAATCTTTATACCTAACGTAGGGCTTGAACTCACAATCCAAGATCCAGAATCACATGCTTTCAGCCAGGTACCCTGAAAATCCAACATTTTTTTAAAAGAGAGAGGCTTTAAATATTGATGATAGTATTCTTTTTTAGGAATATGGGAGAAAGTTCTTATATTTTAGAAACACATACCGACCTATTTAGGGATTAAATGTCTTGTTGTCCAGCTTTAAAATATTTTAGAAATAAGAGATGAAAAATATGAGGGACGCCTGGGTGGTCTGGTCAATTAAGTGGCCGAGTTGGGCTCAGATCATGATCTCACCATTCATAAGTTTGAGCCCCACATTATGCTCTGTGCTGACACCTTGGAGCCGGAGCCTGCTTCAGATTCTGTGTCTCCCTCTCTTCTCTCTACCCCTCCCCAATTCACACTCTGTCTCTGTCTCTGTCTCTTAAAAATAAACATTAAAAAATTAAAAAAAAAAGAAATCTCATAAAGATGAAAAAATATGGCATATCTATTAAGTCTTGGCAATGGGCTTGTGAGTATTTCTCCTCTCCTTTTCAGTATGTTTGAAAATGTCTGTAACTTATAGTCAGAAGATCTTTATTTATACTATTTGCTGAATACCTTCTATGTCCAGGACAGTTATGATTGCTACTAGATATTTGGCCTCTCTGAATATCCAACAAGCCTCCAAGGGCAGTAAAGCCATCCTCCTTTACTTAAAAAAATATTTTTTAATGTTTATTTATTTATTTTTGAGAGAGAAAGAGAGCATTTACCTGAGGGGCAGACAGAGAATTCAAAGCAGTCCAATCCAAAGCTGTTAGCACAGAGCCCAATGCCAGGCTCAAACCCATGAACCATGAGATCACGACCTGAGCCAAAGTCGGACACTTAACTGACTGAGCCACCCAGGTGCCCTAAAGCCATCCTCCTTTATAGATGGCAGATCTGGAGCCCAAGGTCACTCAGTTAGTGGGAGGCGGACTCTGTCTCTGAATCTGGGTGTGTTTAATGCCAGATGTACCCCACATATCTTCATCGTAATTGAAAACTTCTATCCAGAGCAGGAATTCTCTTCACAGTCTCTGTCACGATAGCCGTTCTTCCCCTCGTTGGAGAATTCGATAGATGGGCAGCCACACTCCACCTAAGTAAAATGGATACTACTACTAATTAATTTCAACTTTTTAATATCTCATCACCATCCCTGGGAGATAGTTAATTCGTCCACTGCCCCCCTTCCCTGAAATGCATGTCCCAAATATCTTATGTGACCTACTTATACTAAAAAAAAAAGATGTCCACTGATTATCTCAAATTCAAATTTAACTGAACTCTTTTGTGTGTTTTTATTTGCTAACTCAGGCAAGTCTGCCTATAAAGCCTAACATCTTTACTGTCTGGCCTTTACAGAAAAAGTTTGCTGATACCTGAGCTGTAGTAATAATGATGATGACAGGAAGAGCTGGAATAAGAACAACAACAGTAATAAATGTGGCAGCAACCTCTGTGCTTTACATTATCGATTTCAGTGCATTATCTCCTCTCCTCCTTAAAAGCATCTACATGAATTTTGACAGAGGTTCTGGGTCACACCATGAGCACATGGCATGTCCCTCTTTGGCATGTCCCGACCTACCCTAGCCTATCTACTCTTTTTGGAAGGAGGTTTGTGGTTCATCATTATTTCTTTCCTAGGTTTATATCACACCTTTCAGGCTTTCCTATTCCAGAAACGAGTCAAGACACCACTGAACCACTACTGTTTGCTGTATTTCATTCCTTGGTTAAATGACTCCATATGCTTATTGTACATGTCAAATAATTGTAGCATTATTTCTGGATTATTTTATCTGAGAGTTGTTTTTACACGGCACATTCTCACGCACTGAACCACCTCTGGACAGACCAGCAGAGACACCCTGTGGGAGGCCAAGTTCTATATGAATGAGCATTTAATAGGGATATCTTAATTGTACATCCTAGTTCATTAATTTTTCTCCCCACTGTATATATGGAAATACTTTAATAATATATTGAGCAGAAACTAGATTTAATGACTAACTTTTGCTACTCAGTCTATTTCAAGTGTTTCTGAGCCATAGTAAAAGAATATTTCTGCCCTTATATGCAGCAAATATCGAAGAGCTGATCCATGTAACTATTATTAAAAACACTGGGTTGGGGTCTCCAAAGTGCCCCCAATCAATTTTTTACAACCACATTGAGATAGTTGCTTACATTACAGACAGTAGACTATTACCTTTAAGAAAGAAGGTGATTGGAAGATAAAACAGCTTCAGAATGTGTTTCTGAAGAATCCAGTCTGCTCCTTGACTTTGGACAGTGGGAGGCACATAATTTACCTATGATACTGCAGACTCTCAGATGTCAACATGCTATTCCATCGGGACTGTGAATTTGCCTTTTTCAGCCATTAGAGAAGAATGAGACTGGAACCTACAGTCTATTTTCATGTGATAACCTTGACACTGGACTACTGTTTGGTAGGGGGCTCATGTCAGGGAGGGGGGCTGACACTCAGTAGGTAAAAAGGTTAAACCTAATAACAAAATATATATTATGAAAAGTCACAGTGTTGGAATTGACTACCTTTTTTTTTAACCAAAATGCTCAAACTTCTAATGCAGAAGGATGAAGCCGTTAAAGTAAATCACAATTTCATTACTCTTTTTCTTTTGTGTAAAAATATTCTTCATGTAAGTTTAAGTGTACTGCTCTTCAAAATCAACTGTAAAACTTGAAAGTGTCAGTCATACAGATAATTGGAAACATAAATTAAAGGAATGTGCAGCTGTAAAATTAACTACTAGAGTCTTAAAAGACTATATTTACTAAAGGTAAAATCTGCTGTTTTCCAAAACCCTTTTTTCTCCTCCATGATTATGTTGCAAGGAAAGAAAAAACAATCTTCATCATACATGTAGTGAATTTTAATGTTACATTTTTTTTGTTGTTTAGTCTTTCGTCCTTGAGTATTGAGAGTAGAAACTACCGTGTTTATCATACTTATTTTGACCTTAACCTTCTTTTTTTAATGAAAGAGACTTAAAATGTCCCAGCTGGTCTGTCTCTTAGTGAGGGGGAGGAGACAATAGAGAACCCTTCTTCCTGTGCAAATGTTGAGAAGATAGAGTAAGACCTGAGTGATTTAAATGAACTGTGAAGTAGTCATTGGCTTTATTCATGAAAAATTTGGGGAGACATTTTTTAAAATTTAATTGATTGTAATTTTCAAAATTTCAAGAAATGGCACAACAGTGCACCAAGTCAGGGGCTATTTCCTTTAGAATTCTCCTCCCAATTTTTTTAAATTTATGCTCTGTTGGATTGGCAAAAAAAAAAAAAAAAAAAGGAGGAATTACATAGATAGGTAAACTGGGGGAGCCTGAAATGTTGTAAAACAGAGGTTGCTTTTGAGCTTTGGCTTAATTGTTTAGGGAGTAAAGTTTTATTCCAAATTGAAATTTTACTGCAAAGAACTAAAAATATTAAGAATTAGTCAGAGTCTGTAATCTAAAAAGAAAAAGGAAAATCCACCTTATCTGGTGGAATTTGGTGGTTAGTTCTGTCCTCACCTTGGCAAGCCAAGTGTTTTGATTTTCCAAAATGAACTCTCTTTTAATATGCTTAAGCCTTATTTGTTGGTATGGACCTCACTGAAGAATATTTTTGATTCATTCACCTTCATTGACATAAACCTACTGTAATGTTCGTGGAAAATGTTTTATAGTTTGAGTTGGTTTGGCTTTTAATGTATAATAAGATGAATGGAAAGATCCAACATCCACAATTTCTTAGATTAAATGGCTGGATTTCTTTTGGCTACAGACATGACCCTCCTTGTCTGAATGCCAGGTCTCAGTGTGCAGGCTAGCAATGTCCTAAGAGACAAGGAAACCTAACTCAGAAAGTTGTAAAATAGAGACAGAGGTCTTAAAAGTCCAAAGATTCCGAAAGGGAATATCGGGCCATTGGTGTGGGGTGGCCTTGGAAGGACGGCAGGAGGGCACCCCTCATTAGTCCACCTCTCACCTCTCACGACACCAAAGGCAAAAAAAGGATGATGGAGTTCTAGGAAAAGCACATGAAGGGAACAGGCAGAGGTTTCTGTGACCTTCTTGGGGGTGAACAGTATGGCTGTGGTGTGGGTAGTTTGGAGTTGGGGAATCCAATTCACTTGATTTGGTTTGTCACATTTCAGAAATCCTAAACTACCTTGGCCGTAGACTGGGAAACTTCCTTAATCTTTCAGAAGTGGATAATTTAGTATGATATGGCTTTTTAGAATGGAGAATTTTTAGATAAAACTCAATATATATGGGGCTGTCACTTCTTCATGAACTTAGCACAACCCTTGTTTGGGGGGAGAAAACAGTGAATTACTAGAGTCACCTGCCACAGCTCAGGGAATTGCTGGGAAATAGGGGATTGCCAAGGGATTGGAAAAGAGTTAATATTTTAGCCACTCTACTACTAGTGATCAAATGTAATTCTTTCCAGGGGATAAAAATGTTCCTGTTGTTATTTGAATACAAAATATAAGAACTCAAAGACAACATGTGTATGTTGATGTAATATTTATCTTGAATTGATAGAATGGCCTTTTACAAAAGAGATATATTACCTGAAATAAAATTGATTTTTTAAAAATATGAGACTGAGAACACTTAGTTAATATTAGCTAAAAATTGTGATTACATTTCTTAAATTATAAGTTATTTGATAAATAGCCAATGTTTATGTAAGTGTCAATCGCCTAAACTATTGGAATATTCAAAATGGATAATATTCACAGGTTTATAATTTCTCTTCCTCCGACTACACGCATTTATTGAATGCTTACCATGTGTCAGGCATTCTCTTAAGCCCTTTGTAGATGGCATTTCCTGACTTCCCACATCAATCCTGTGAGAATATTATCAGACTTATTTCATATATGCAGAAAGTAAGGCACTGCATTATTAGATTGAATCTTACCTTGTCATTTTTGTGGGTTGAACCTACCTACACACTAGAAATTTCATACAGATCTACCAAATATAACTTTATTATAATGACTTTATATAAATAGTTATAATTATCATATGAATTTGGATATAACACTGGTCAAATTATAGTGCCACTATGAATTGCCTCACTAAAAAGCCTGAGCTAGAGGTCAGTCTAGAAGGCAGGCCCTCTAATATCCCTTGAATTTCTTTAAAAATCCAAATTTGCTTTATGCTCAGTTACATCATAGTGCTCTTTTGTAGAAAGTGAGTCTTCCAGTACTTACACATTACAGAATTGCTCCTTAAAGCTGGGGAAGGTGTCCCAGAAGAAGGAAACGCTCTGCTCAACTGGACATGGCAGTAATTCACCAAGTTATCCACCAGTACCATTTGGTGTTCTTTTCTGATATCCAGGATTGTCTTTAATTTCAGGCAGAGTAGTTTTTAGTTTAACTTGGAGCACTTTTACCAAAAGCATACTGAATTTGGTGTGTTTGTGTATTAAAGTGGGCTTTAAAAATGTTGTAAAGGTAGAAGCATATTTTAACATGGACTTGGGTATGCCTTTTTTTCTTTCTTCTTTGTATCTAATTATTTTTTAAATCAGAGTTAAAAGTAGGTACTTTGGCTTTCTCCCTCTTTGAGGGAGGGAAACTGAAGTGCATTTCTTTGCCTTGGTAGGGGGAGGTGTGGTGGTAGGTGAGAGACTCAAAGAGGCAAGACGGACTGACTACCCTTTCTAAAAGGAGTGATCTTCCAGGCATTTTAATGGCTTGAAAGCAAACAGTTGCTAGTGCCACTCTGTTTTCAAGTGATGTGATTTTTTGTGGCTTGGGCCAGTGTTTGGAAATAATTCATCAGAAGATGTCAGGATGAACAATGGACACATGACAGCGAAACAGCCTTTGACATGTCATACCTCTGGTGCTTTGAGACTTTTAATTTTGAAATTTTAGAAAGATAAGCTAACCGGAAAAACAGTGATCCACAGCATCAAAAATACTTACTGTCAAGTCCAATTTCCCATTTCTTGTGTCCCATTGGGCATAGAGGGGAAGCTTCGTTGCACCTTTTAAAGTGAGATTTAGCCTTGAATATTTTGATGTCAAGCAGCATAAACCAAGTTCACTAATATTAGTCATCTAAGATCATGTTAGCATCAAAAGGCCTCCAGGTGCCCCCAGTTTTAATAATTATCAATGCCTACGCTGATGTAGCCTCCTATTTTGTACACCTACTATTATGTATGCACCTCCTATTATGTAGGTGCAAAAGTACTCGAAGATGATGAAAGTATGCTTCAAAGTCTAGGGATAATGAAATTATGTCAAGGTAGCTTTTTATCTTAGTGATTGTGTTTCAATTTGTAAATGTTATAACTGTTTAAAAATTTTTTTTTCTCTAGCAAGCTGCAAACTTTTAAAGACATTAAGCCTGCCAAATTATAGCCACTTATTTCTGCCTGACGTGTTTTTCAGCTTAGAACCACAGAGGGACTGCCAAGCCTGTTCCTTTTCATTACCTGTTCTGTGTCTGGCCCAGAGTTTAGATTTTCGAAAATGGAAAAAAGCTGTTTGCAAAATCACAAGGCTCTTGAGCTCTTAGTTTCTTCTTAGTATCAACGTTTATTTATTTAGGTTTGGGCTGGGTTTCAAAAGATTGAAATTGGAAACAGAGAAGGTGACTCTGAACACCATTTATCTGTATATAAGCGAACGTTCAATGTACGTTTAATTTAAAAAATTGCTGTTTCCTACAAGAGGGAGCTATTTTTCACATTGTTACAACATTTTTAGAGGTCACTAGGTGGTCATGTCACCAGCAGGGAGTTTTTGTTTGGCAGGCAGCATTGGCAGTTAGTTACAAATGCCTCCCATGATTCAGTGTTCAAAGGGGGCTGCTTTGCAAGTAACAAATACTTACAACCTGAGAACTGAAGTATAAAAAGTAGTGACAGGGGAAAATGTTTGGAAATGTAAAACAGCATCTTTAGTGGCCAAATTAGGGTGTTCGGGGAGTCGGAGATTACATGTCTACTTTATACTTGAGTTTAGCGTTTACAGAAGCAATAATGCCTTAACTACCCCACTTGGCTGTCACCTTGCTTCTAGTTAGCAAGTGCTCTTAATTTGTGAGTCATTGTTACCGTGATTTGGAATAATGTTCAGATTCCTGACAATAATCTTTATTAACCTCATACCCTGCATTTGCCATCCTGATAGGTTATTCAACCTGTGCCTCTTGGTCATTCCTCATTGTGAACTCTGGTAACTTAAGCAAGATTAAGTGGGCAGCTAAAAGCACCAATTACCGGGGCTTCTAGGCTTCCATATTTACAGACAACCCAGTATTTCAAATTTTGGATAAGCGAATTATAAGCTGTCTTTATGTGGAAATAAATAAATGAAATGCAGATGGATCTTTGAGGAAATGGTTAAGTTAAAAAAAAAGATTAATAGCCTATCATTAGAACTGCAAGTGTTTTATTTGTAATTAAAAATCTTAAAACAGAGGTAGGGGTTTTTTTTTGTTGTTTTTTTTGTTTTGGGGGTTGATTTTTTTTTTTTTTTGTCTTCCAAACAGGACAATTGCTGTGTCTCCCCTGCTCTCCCGTTTTTAAACTAAGGCATGACTTGAAGAATGCACTTATCAGTTAGGACTACAATACAGTTAATTTGCTGTGTTATACAACTTGTATAAGATACCTTATATATTTTTTAAGCTAGAAACTGAATTCAATTTGAGCAAAGTTATTGTCACAGCTTAGGTTGAGTTGTTCAAGGTAGAAAAGCCTAAGAATTTCAGACTTGTTTAACAGAACAAAGGAAGACATTTAGCACCTGTGTCTATTTGCAGTTCAAAGAGAAACTACAAATAACTTGATGGGTCTTTCGCTTATTTGACTATAGCACTTCGTTGATATTTTTGCCCTTATAATTTTGTGGGGTTTTACAGTTGTCTGTGTAAGAGAGCAACTGTCACAGCCACACAGTTGTTGTTGTTGTTGCTTCCTCCAAGTGAATTAAGTTTATATTCTTAATGACACTTTGCCACTTCTTTAATTCTTTGCAGAAAGCTTTTTGGCTCTGAAGATCCATTGAAATACTGGGTTTGGATATTCAAAAGAGTTCTGCTAAGTGATTTAAAAAAGGAAGCCAGAATCCAGAGTGGAAATGATTCACTGTCAATTTTAAAATTCAGTTTTTCTTTTTGCACTTATTAGAAAAATTCATTTCTACTCTCCAATTTACATTTGCTTAAGTGTGTGCAAGTGGAATCGTGATACCATGGTAAACACTAGGAATGTACTAAATCTCTGGATAAAACACAGAAAACTGAGAATATCATTACTCAACACTCCTTTTTTTAAAAAAAATACAGTTTTCTCTTCCGGTCTCTAGCAGCTGGGAATACTCATTTTACTCCCTTGACAATTGGAGATTTGGACATGTTTATCTTGTAGCTGATAATAATAGTAAATAAAATGAATGATAATGGCAATAATAACTACAGTTTGCATTTATAGTAGTAATAGCTGCTTATACTTGATTTAAATGCGCTCAATGGTTTACATGTTTTATCTCATATAATACCCCATGGGAGTGAGTATTATTATCCTCATCTATGGATGAAGAAATTGAAATTTACAGATGTCCTCCAAATCACACAGGTGCTAGTGGTGTAGAACTGGGATTTGAATCCAGATCCTTGGAATCCCATTCATTCATTCAACAAAAATCCATCAAATCTTAAGTAGATTTTAAAAAATGATAATTTTAAAATTCTGTTTAGAGTCATTGTCTCTCCTGCCAGTGGATTATGGTCACTTCTCTCAAGGAATCATTGGGAAAGAAAAGCTCTGTTTCCTCCAGATAGTAACTTTCCCTTCGTGGACGTACATTATTCGTCCCAGGTGAAACTCCCACCAGCAATTTGAACCAATGATTTATGTTAGCTAAACAAGTTTGGTTCAACTGACAGAAGTCGTGGCCAGTTCAGAATGAGTCCATCACAGATACTCTTTGGGATCAATCAAGGTGCACCATCACTGTTTGGGCTTCAGGGAACACAGCTCTGTGAGTGGGGATCCTGCCCATAGTAATGCTCACTATTTTCATGAGATTTTGCAGTTTAGGAGATGCCTTCCTGTGGGTTATCTCATTTGAAGCTCTCAGTGACTGTGGGAGTAGGTAACATTGTTTTCATTTTATGGGCCCCACAACTAAGATAGATAATGTCAAGTGACTTGTCCAAGGCACATATCTAAAATCTGGTGACTATCTCTCTATGAGTCCCCTCCTTTCTATTTACCCAATAGCACTAGTCGGGGAGGTGGGTTGAAGGTTCATACTTATCTCCCCTTTCTCATGGGGCTTGCAGCATCATGGCGGTTCACTGCCCACAGAGTCCTAAAATGCTGCAGCCACTCGCTTGGGGAATTCTGGCACTATACGCTGTGAATCACTCTCTTGTCTGAGGATTTGTAGCAGCTCTAGATTTGGCTTTAGTCCACAGGCATTCCAAATATTGAAAGGAATGAACATCCAAGCCCTAGTTGTGAACTGTCCTGGATTGCTGTCACTGACAGCAGCTTTGTGACTAAAGTGAGATCCTTTTATTGGAACTCAGCCAAGTTCTCAATGGTTCAAAGTGATTGGGTTGTCTGTTTCTCTCTGTGTCTGTGGTATCATTACTTAGAACAACAGATCCACCACATTGTCTGTTTTTATTTTGAGACTTATTAAATTAGAGCCTTCCTGGGTTGAAATCTCCATTTTGCCATTGATTAGCCATGTGAGCTCCAGCAAGCTAATTCACTTCTCTATTTCCTTATCTGTAAATGGGGACATTATAGCACCTGTTTTATTAGATGGCTGTGTAGATTGAACGACAATATATAGAGAGGAATTAGAATAGTATAGTGTTATAGTGCTATAGTGCTATAGGATAGTATAGTGTTTAGCACAGAAAAAATGCTGGAGAGTGTTGGCTAGATATTCTCTATTGTGGGATCTATGGCATGTTCTCTGGGGTGGATACCAGTCTTGGCAAGACTGTTCAATATTCTTGAAATAGGCCAATGGTGTGCTGCTAAACAATGTCTATGGAGAAAGGGAAAAGCCCTGATTGCTAGTATTTGCCACTTTTCATAATGTAAATACTCCTGCCATGGCCAGGGTACCGACTGACCATGGAGTTGGAAAGAGATGCACATAAATGACTCTCACTAGCCAGTAGCAGCCAGTTCCAATACACCACTGAAATAGACCCTTCAGGCTGTAAGATTATTAAAATAATTGCCGAGGAGAATGGCCCTCAAATCCTAGCTATCCCCTTTTCTTTTGATGTGAATCCATTTGTTTAGGGACCTTCCCAGTGATAGGGACCCTCTCCCAGCTGTAGCTGATTAACCTGCATTGGACTAATCTGTTTTCTTTCTAGGAAGGTCAAATATTCTTTTTCCATTAAGTCTAAGATTGTAGCAGAGTTATTCTATAAATGGTATGTCTTCCAAGATGGATTTGGAATTTCCTGCTCTGAGGGTACTGGACCTCTTTAGCATTGACCTTCCTAAGACTCACTTGTTAGTTTTGTTTTGTTTTGTTTTGTTTCCTTGACCTATCCAAGTATCCTTCTAATACTCCCTCTGTTTTCTAAGTTAGCTGGAATCAGTCTCTATAGCTTGGAATCCAAAGAAACCTAACCAAAACACAGTCGTACCACACATCTTCTGCTAGAATTCTTTCTCTGGGAATTGCTTGACATCGTCCTCTGTTGTCTACACAGATACTGTCAGAGATCAGAATGAGGCAGCTTGTGGTATTGTTTGACAGCCATGACTTAGCCAGAGGTCTTTCATTTATTGAATTGGCATCAGCTTTACCTACCTTTGACTCCCATCCTTAGGTCCTAATTCAAATCTTAGGGTCCCTGGGGAGCAAGCCTCATCTGTATTCACTTTAGCCACTAGTTGGAGGAATAACTGCAATGTTCCTAAATCTTCACAGGCTGCATATGTATACATATATTGCATTAAAAAGTCTAATGAAAGGAGAAGAAGAATATGTCATATTTCATAGTAATCACACTGGCCCCATTTAGATATGATTTACCTAAGGGTGAATGTTGACCAACCTAACTTTTCTTTCCTCTTCTGGTGACTGAGGGCCTGAGAAGGACCTGGACTTCATGCATGGCAGGGTCTATTTGTGAAATAAAAATATTACTCTACCCCTGTATCTTAAGGATACCATATTGTAAAATATCAAAGAAATGGTTACTTAAAGAACAGTTGGGTTTCAACATGATGTTTCTAAGGCAGCCTGCTTGGAAACCTCAGTAATATTTGGTGAAAGGTCAAGCACTTTTCAAAAGGAATGACAAGCCCTCATCTATGCAGGGTAAAAGGGAATGGCCAGATGTTCCTCAAACACACCCTAATTATAATAATATTCAGCAATCACTTTCTAGATTCTGAATGTCATGGACCAATAATGTGAAAAAATATTTTTGAAAACAACATAAAACTTGATTACCTAATTAAGCTATTATTAAATACAGCTATCTAAATGTTAGCTCATCATCGTCATCATTTGATAAAAGGGTATTTTAACATCACAGATGAGGAAGGACATTACCTAATTTCAGAATAAAAGGCTGCCACTACCTGGCATGGGTGTTGGTAATCTTATCCCACAATATTTGCCCATGTCTTCCCCTATGTGCATGGGTGCATGAGTGAGTGTATATGTGCTTATACGTGCGTGTGCAAATGAGTGTGTGCACGAATGTATGAGAACTTCAGCACTGGCAAGTGCCAGTCTTTGGTTTGACACTTAGGAATCACTTAATCTGGCCATGTTTTTTCCCTTGGTGGTACTCTAACATCCTTGGAAGTTATATAGTTGAGAAATAGGAGTAAATATACCAGACAGATATAATTTTAAAACAATCCTCTTGTTTTTCCTCAGATGCTTATCTCCATCTGAAAACCCCTCCTTTTCCTTCCAGAACACTCCAATACAGCCTTCCTTCACACCGTACCACTACCTCTGTGCTCTGTGAAACCTACCCCTATCATCCTACACCAAAGGGATGTTCCTTCTATCCCACTATCAAGCATTTTAGTGAAATGACCACATCATACAGACTTGGATTCAAATTCTAGTTTCACCATTTAAAAGCAGTGTGACTTTGGGCAATCTGCTTAAATTTCAGACTCAGTTTATTCAACTTCATAATAAGAGTAATAATAAACTTTCTTTTCAGAGAATAATTGAAGAGGACTAAATGAAACTACATGCTTTACTCATGCCTCACATATGCATATAGCAAACAAAGTAATAACTGTTAATAATTGTTAATCATCTATCCTAACAATGGAGGCATTAATTGACTATTATTTGTCTTTTGTTTTGTGATTTAATTTTTAATATATGTTTGGTTTTTTTTTTACCAGAAGAGTTTGGAAGCCATACCCCTTATTGCTTTTGCATGGTGTCTAGCACAATATTTATCCACAGTAAGCTCTCTTCACATATGTGTAGAGATGAAGACATGGATTGACATTGGGTTGACATTAGATAGTCCTTTTATGCCACCATACATGATGGTGTCACTATCCTCAGGGATGCCTTTTTATTGGTCCTCTTATTAATGGGGATTTAACATTCTGTAGCCACATTCTTCTTTCATTCCTGCCTTATGTCCTGTGACTGGGAAGTTCAAATCTAAAGGAAGGTGCTCTACTGCAGCTCAGTGGCACAGGGCCACCTCAGGTCTGTCCTGGGAGATAGATGATCTGATCTCAAAGCAATCATTCACCAGGCCCGTATCTCAGGGAGTGGTAATCAGTGTCAGGTTGGGATTTGTTCACCAGGAAGTTTCTCACTAAGTGGTTTTCCAGATCTGGGGCATCCAGTAAGGGACTGGGATTTGCCGCCATTCTGGGCTTCTAGTTCCCCTCCTCTTGCTCTGATTTGTGTAGCAGGCTCTCTCCTTTGGACTGGGTTGTTTCTGGTAGATAGTCTTGGGTGGATGTAGAATTAGTAGCTGGATATTGTGAAGTGGGAATTGCCTCAATCTTTTAAATCTTTGAGATTAGAAAGTGATAAAGAAATAAATTATCTATGGGGATGTATTATAAAAAAGCAGATGTAGA
Source organism: Suricata suricatta (assembly GCF_006229205.1). NCBI lineage: Eukaryota > Metazoa > Chordata > Mammalia > Carnivora > Herpestidae > Suricata > Suricata suricatta. The sequence goes on along the minus strand of NC_043711.1, from coordinate 23,349,689 downwards.
ACCAATAAAGCTGCTTTTATTATAGAAGAAAATTGTTAGGTTGAACTACATGAAATCATTGATATTTGACTGTTTCTGATTCACAAAAAAAGTGCACTTCATATCATTCAGCCTGATATCTGTGAATATGAGGTTTTGGTTGTTTATTTGTTTATTTTGAGCTTCTGGATTGCAGCTACATCACAGTAGACATTCAGAAGGAAGAGAACAGGATGGCAGAGAGCTTTTGAGTCAATTATCCCAATATTTGATACATGTGGGTGAGCATGTCATGTGGATTCTTCCTTTTTTTTATGTTTTCATTTATTTTTGAAGGAGAAAGGAAAAAGAAAAGAAAAGAAAAGAGAAAGAAACAGAGCATGAGCAGGAGGGGCAGAGAGAGAGGGAGACACAGAATCTGAAGCAGGCTCCAGGCTCTAAGCTGTCAGCACAGAGCCTGACAGGGAACTTGAACTTGTGAATGAGAAAGATCATGACCTCAGCTAAAGTCAGATGCTTAACCGACTGAGCCATCCAGGCACCCCTTGCCATGTGAATTCTTATGCCCAGACTTTGGGTTGGTAAAGAGCATTCATGGGTATCTTCTTTGTCTGGTATTTGTTGATGATCTGGTATTTATTCCCAACAGAAATAGAACAGTATTTCTTTGTGTTTTGTGGCATCATTCAGGCTCAGCCCATCATGACTATGTGTAGAGTCTCTGGGGTCTACTGTATGGTAAACTCCATGGAAGCAAGAGTTGTGGCTCTCCTCTTTGTCCTTCCCTCCCTGGTACCTGGTATGCAGTGGGCACTCAGTTAATACATGTTCAAGGAATTGAAGAACTGGACTCTGATCATCTGGTTGGTTTATTCTTACTTGTGTGGTAGGTAAACATCCACCTCAGAGGAACATGTTCACTCCAGTTTCTTGGGAGTGGACATCCTAATTTCACATCAGAAATGTTCCTGCTTCTAAGTGATCACTCCTCCCAGAGTGGAAATTTCACTTCCATGAGCCACAGGCCACCCATACTGTAAATCTGAGACTGCTTTCTATACCATTGTGTCTTGGGCTGGTTCCCCCACGATTCTTTCCAGATGTGGAGTGCTTTCAGGTAGTTTACCAGACTCTCATTCTGCTTCCGCTGTCTGGTTTCACGTTCCCTCCACCTCTTAGAAGGAGCATGATGGTAGTGTCCTATATATTATATTCATGAATCCAGAAATTTCAGGTAACTAACAGATATACCTTCTCATTATTTCTGGATTCACTACCTGATTTTTGTAGCTCTTCATTGTGTGTGTCTTTTAAATCAGTTGCTTAGCAATGCAACAATTTAGGTATATGTATGTGTATGCATGGTTTTATACTTCTGTAGTTTGGGCTCTGAAATTAATTTGTGGTCGTGGAGTATGCTCTTGCATCTCTTTTTAGTTTAGAGCTTATCATACATCAGCGAAACCTTGCTAAAGAAGTGGCCACATGCATTTGCTTTCTCTCCAGTTGACACATGCAACAAATGGTTAGTGACTGGGCATTAGACTGACTCAGTGTGTTTTCATGGCAGCATTTTAGCAATTTCTTACCAACATATAACTGCTATAAATCTGATCGCTTTTTTTTCCCTCGCAGTGTTGAAGTATGTATTTCTAATCTCTGTCATTTGGACTTTAAGTTTTTCCAGAAAAACATATCATCCTAGATTTGGGTATGAAGCCCCTTTGGATTCACATTGTAATCTATTTTATTCTGTATGTCCTCCCAGCAAATTTATGTATGACAAGTACAGAAATGCTGAGACTTCGATTCACTTGGAAACAACTCTGTGTCTATGAAGTTTTCTCTCTCTCTTTTTTTGTTAAGTTTATTTATTTTGAGATAAAGAAAGAGCATGAGCAGAGGAGGGACAGAGAGAGAGGAGAGAGTAAGAATCTCAAGCAGGCTCTGCACTGTTAGCGCAGAGCCCCATGGGAGGTAGAACCCACAAACCCCAAGATTGTAACTCAAGCTGAATTCAAGAGTTGGATGCTTAAACAACTGAGCCACCCAGGTGCCCCGAAATTTTCTTTTTAAAAAAAAAAGCACCTAAAATATGCCTGTCATCTCTTAACTAAGTTCTCAGCAGGACCAATTCTATACTATTTATTTTATAATTTGATAAATGATAATTTCAATCTAGCCTTCCCTCAAGGAATGAAAAATGTGTGCAGAATGAGGATCAGAATGTGAAATGCCCTAGCTCCTTATGCATCATGGAGCTTTTCTGTGGCTAATGTTTCTTTTGTTAATAAACACCCTTTGAGGTACCTTTTTAGAATGTAGTTGGTAGAGATATAATTACTTTGGGGGGAAAAATGGAAAAGGGCAGTATTTACTGCAATGGCCACAAGATGGCAGACCTAAAATCCAGACTTCTCAAAGAGATTTACTTTGAGGAATTGTATCTTTGAAGTCACTTCAAAAGCCCTCAGCTTCCCAAAGGAAGAGTCCTATACGTTACCCCAAATTGCTCTGCAGTTCTGTGGCAGGCCCAGCAAGGGAGAACAGCTCAAGTCGATGGGAATCTGTTTCATTCTCCTCCCTGTCAGATATCATGCCTTTGTGCTCCTTCTGGAAACCTGACTTTTGCTTGGCCACTACAGGTACCCATGGCACATACAGACACACCACTCTGTTTCCTTCCCCCCATATGGAAGCACCACTGCCTTTTTCCTTCCTTGTGAACAGCAACTTTCACAATGGAGCCGCTTCTTTCCAGCTTACTTTTTTTTTTATTTCTCTCTACAAAGTTCTGCTTTATAGAACCTAATTCAATTTTCTTCAAATGTTGCATTAACAAAATTCTGGAATGTACCCCCTTCTGTTCATATTCTTCTTACAGCAATGACATGACAATCTGTTTTGTTTTTCATTATAATTTAGCCTATGGGAATATTCTATTTCACGTAAGCATAAATAAAGGGAGGTTTGATTTAACACAAAAATTTCAAATTAAGAAGGGAAATATTTAGTTCAAGATGCAGGAGGGCAATTTGCTGCTCTGCGCAAAACTTACTAACAAATCTTAGTAGCCTTCAATGTACAATAGAGGGAAAATTAAAATATACATATAATACATATATATGTATACATACACACCCATTTATTTATCTCATCAATAAGAAAAAAATAATTGATCAGTTGCCCTGAAGGCTAAACCTTGGAGTCAGTGACTTATTTTCTGGCAGTTGTACATTTCCAACCCAAAAGTTAATGTGATAAGGCAAGTGTCTTGACAGTAACTAATCATCCATGGACTTACGTTTGGTTTAAGTGGGTGCTGGGCAAAGCTCTAGGCCACAGTGAAGTCCATTTGTATTTAGTTTTCTTATTATCAATCATCAATAATACTTCCAGGGAGTCTAATTGAGTGTATTTCACATTGAAAGCTACATTGGCAGAGTTAACTGGTCAAGAGAGAAGCCTTCTCATCACCGAATGAGAATAATGAGAATGAATGAGAACGATTGTGAGCAATTACACATTAATACCTGGTGTGCTAGTGTGTGTGTGTGTAATGTGCCTGGTGAAGGGTCAGAGGCTCTTCATTTCACTTGCCCTCTCTGCCTTCCAAATATACCATTTCTTGAAGTTTTTTTTTTTTTTAACGGAAGAATTTTTTGTTTGAAGTTGTTTGACTTTGGTTAGATTTTGCACTTGACCTTGACTTTTAAAAGGTCACCTTTCAAAACATGTTTCCATTTCTCATGCAGCATGAAATCACATCTTGCCCACTTTTGTGCAGCCTTTCCTATCGGTTTGGATGGAATGATATTGAACAGTTATTGCAAGTCAGACCAGGCTGACCTATAATGCAACTCTTCTATGATGAATAAACTGTTTTCACACTCAAGCTCTGTTTTCTTCTTTAAATTTATTTGCAAATTTTTTATTAGACACATCACCAAAGACAAGGAAAAGCAAACATGAACTATTGGAACTTTAAGATAAAAAGCTTCTCCACAGTAAAGGAAACAATCAATGAAACTAAAAGGCAGCCTATGGATTGGAAAAGATATTTGAAAATGATATATCGGATAAAGGATTAGTACCTAAAATCTATAAAGAACTTACCAAACTCAACACACACAAAAACAAACAACCCAGTTAAGGAATGGACAGAAGACATGAATATACAGTTTTTCAAAGATATCCAGATGACTAACAAACAAATGAAAAGATGCCCAGCATCATTCATCATCAGGGAAATATAAATCAAAACTACAATGAGATACTACCTCACACCTTTCAGAATGGCTGAAATCAACAACATAAGAAACAACAGGTGTTGGCAAGGGTGCAGAGAAAAACGTTGTTGGGAATGCAAACTGGTGCAGCCACTCTGGAGAACAGTATGGAGATTCCTCAAGAAAGTAAAAATAGAAGTAGTCTACAATCCAACAATTGCACTATTAAGTATTTACCCAAAGGATACAAAAATACAGATTCAAAGGAGTACATGCATACCACTGTTTATAGCAGCATTATCAATAATAGCCAAACTATGGGGAGAACCCAAATGTCCACTGACTGATGAATGGATAAAGAAGATGTGGGGGAGGGTGTGTGTGTGTGTGTGTGTGTGTGTGTGTGATGGAATATTACTCAACCATCAAAAAGAACATCAAAAAGAATGAAATCTTGCCATTTGAAATAATGTGGATGGAACTAGAATACATTATGCTATTAAGTGAAATCTGTCAATCAGAGAAAGACAAATACCATATGATGTCACTCATATGTGGAATTTAAGAAATGAAACCGATGAACATATAGAAATAGGGGAAGAGGAGAGACAGAAACAAACCATGCGATACAATGAGAGAGAACAAACTGAGGGTTGATGGAGGGAGGTGGGTGGGAGGTAGACTCTAGATGGGTGATGGGCATAAGGAGGGCACTTGTGATGAGCACTGGGTGTTGAATGTAAATGATGAATCACTGAATTCTATTCCTAAAACCAATATTGCACCTAAATAACTAAAATTTAAGTAAATGAATAAATGTGTTTGCAAAACAGTCCTCATTCCATGAAAGTCAAATGTGCAGCCTAACAGAAACCAATTTCAGAGTCAATCTTGAAAATTAGAAACCCATTGGCGTGTTTAGAATGTTTAGTATAAAGGGGAGTCGATAGAAATTATGCAAAACTTTAATCTTTACATTTGATGGGATCTGTTATGTAATAAGAAATAATTGCTAACATTTATGTGGTCATATCAAACACCGAACAGAATCTTTACATTCATTATCACATTTAACTCTCAAAAAGATTGAAGAGAGTTACTATCATCTTTCTTAGTTCAATTGTGAAGACCTCTAACTTTCAGTCATTAAGTTACTTGCCCAGGGTCACAGAAATAACAGATATCGCTGTGATTCAAACCCAGGTATATTAGATTCCTAAGGTTAGGCACTAAATCATGTACCTTAAGTACCTTAATCAAATCTTAATGACATGAGTGATATTTTATTTGTGTAGATAAGTTTAAAGAAATCATAATAGGCTAAGGAATCAAAATAAGTACTTTCTTATATCTGGTGTGTGTGTGTGTGTGTGTGTGTGTGTGTGTGTGTGTGAGAGAGAGAGAGAGAGAGAGAGAGAGAGGGAGGGAGGGAGGGAGGAAGGGAGGAACACAGTACTCAGTAATACATCATGCACATGTCTTCTACCAGGACTCGGAGAAGGGCTTCTCCCATCCCTCATTGCCTTTTTATCACTTCTCCCAAGGGATGGGAATGGCGAGAGCAGTTTAAGATGGGGGACAGTAGCTTTTCTTAGCACTCACCCTACTCTGGCCTTGGACCTTGTCTGTATGGGACAAGTTGTCTTCAGACTCCCCAATACCCATTTGTAGCAGGATTCCAAGTGGTACCAACATTTGCCATCTTAGTGTCCTGAAGCGCTCTGTGTTTCCACTTCAGAGCTTCCTGGCCTAGCTGCACTTGGAGGAATCCAAGGATGGGCCAGGTCTCTATCTGGGTCACCTACTGAGTAAGTAGGGGGATAGAAGCTGCTGCATGGAGCAAAGAGCTTCCATAAGACTTCATGGCCCCTGCGTTAGGAAATTCCAGTCGTGTGCTATTAGGTTTCAAAGACAAAATTTCCGTAATTGGAGTAAACTATTTCTTGAGGTCAGTTTTAGGTGGGCAACAGAGAGTAAACCACATTAAGAAGTCTGGGCTGCCGAAGCCTGGCCTTTACAAGGTCTGTTCTCTGTCCCTGCTGGGACTTGTGGTTGTTCAAATAGATCTCACCCTGTGGGCCCCACCTTGTGTGAGCAGCTTTGCTTTCTGCGTGGGCCCTTCGGCATGCACAATCCGTCATTCTACTGGTGGGTAGTGTTGATATTAAGTGATATCACAAGTCTTTTCTTTCTCAAGATGGTTTTTTAAAATCCTGCTTTTAAAATTTAGGCAAATGAGCATCTATCCCCAGCATTGATCACAGCAAACTTCCACCCATCTTCACCCTAGGGGTGAGAGAGAGGCTGTTTTGAACAGGATCTTTCGTCACCGTCTGTCTTAAGTCACCTCCTACTGAACTTACGGTTGAAGATTCAGGGTCATAAGGGAAAGAAAACAGTAATTAACTGGGAAAAGTTGATTGAGCAGAATTTTTTTTTCCCACAGTATGATTGAACATGACTGCGGGCTGAGCACCATACATAATGTAGGTTCTCCCCTACATGTCATTATCCAAACATTTCTTAATGGAATGCATTTTTTAAGCATCTGCTTTTGTAATTGAATGTGTTCCTAAAGATGGGTCAGCTAACTAAAACAAGAGCCCTCAAGAAAAAACTGTGTTAATGCTTTCCCCCATCCAATTTATAACAGTTCCTAATTGGTCTGCCTCATTTACAATTCCTAAAATTAATTTCGGACCCTCTCTCAGAGCTCAAGTCATCATTAATAGAGCGACAGCAACAGGGAGTGAAATAGAAATGTTTATAAAGCTCCCTTTTAAATTGACTGTGATAAGTGATGTAGTGATGTATTACCATCAGAGGATTCTGGATCTCTCTTTGAGAAGGTTAGCCACAGGCAACACTCAAAAGAAGGCATTTATCTTGGTGGGAGACGCCCTTCAGTCCTCTTTTGTTTTATTTCGTTGAGGTTTTTTTTTTTTCCAGGGTGGCTAAAACCATTTTTTTGGTGTTTTATTAGCTGTATCTTGACTACCTCCTACAAACTGAATGACAGCATAGGGTTATTAAATGTGTTCTTGCACATATTTTTATCCATTGTTAACCCTGACTAAATGTGTGTGAGGACACAGAATTTCCCCCCTTTTCACTTCATTGTTGCCCGTATTTGTTAAAGAAATTATTCCCCTTGACGTTTGTTTAGGCTGCACTTTGATAAAATGCTGTCTATAGTCCACTTTCTTTGCTTGGCATTCAGCAGACTCTTATAGATTTATTTCTCTTTGCATTATCTTATCTTCCTTTCTAGCTTATTTGGGCTTCCTTTTCATATTTTAAGCTACATCTTGGGGCATAGACAGATCACCTTAGTAATTGTATACTGAAGCATTGCAGTGTTCTGAAGATAACTCTGCAAGCCTTTGGCATATACTTAACCCCACTAACTATCTAAAGATGAGGAAATATGTTCTTTTCGTGTTCTCTGTGAACAGAAAGGACAGATTAAGTGCTGAAGGTGATTTTAGACTTAGAGAAACTTTCCTCAGGTTGATGGGACTCTAACAGTTTCTGAAGCAATGTAAATCTGGCCTTGAAGCTAGAATGTGACTCACTTGATGGAGAAAATGAGGAGTTTTCCAATTTATATCCAAATGTCTTGTCATGGGTATATCTTATTATTTAAACACTTTTTAAAAGATGTAGATGTGAAAGAGGCATTAGAACTGCAAATATTTCAGTTTTCCCGGACTTTGAGAGGCTGAATCAAAATTCCCTATTTGGAAAAAAGTGGGGGCAACATTTATTACAATTATAAAATGAATTAAATAAATTACATTTATTATAATTTATTACAATGTTTACCATTTTCTCAAAACCGGCCTCTGTATTTTCGGTAAAGTATTTGTCATTAGGTGCTTTAAGTAGATATATTAGCAAATCGCCTGATGGGAATTGCAAAAAGTGTAGACTTTGATATTGGGCTGGCAAATGAAGTTCATCTTTAAAAAAGTGTATGTTCAGTATTCCTTACCCTCAAAAAGCCCCTGACTTCTCAGGCAGGAATAATAACAACCCATAACTCTGTAGAATTAGCTAACATAAATTTAAATTGTTAGTTGAAATGTATCAGCTTGATAAAGAATTATTTTAAACCTATTTTATAAAGTTTATTGCTTAAAAAAGCCCACAAATACAATCATTGTGTCAGCCTAGAATTAAGAGTTTTCTTGCCTGGCATCCCTGTGCAAATAGGTAATGGCCAAATACAGCCATAGTGAGAACATCTTTCCAAATACCCTAAAGTGTGAAGTGTTCATATTTTTCTAGTTTTATATACTTTTATTTTCTACCAATTACTATTTGGTTTAAATAGACTGGAATTATTTAATGTAGGTTTCAATCAAGTTATTTTATGAGAAATTATCATTAGTTTATGGAAAATATTTAAATGAGGGTTTCTCAGGGTCCTTAGGTGCCTGGGTGGCTCAGTTGGCTAAGCGTCTGACTTGATTTCAATTCTGTTCATGATCTCACAGTTCCTGAGTTTGAGACCGGAGCAGTGCAGAGCCTGCTTGAAATTCTCTCTCCCTCTGCCCATCCCCGAATCACACGTGCATGTGCACGCGTGCGCACACACACACACACACACACACACACACACTCTCTCTCTCTCTCTCTCTCTCTCTCTCTCTCTCTCTCCCTTTCTCTCTCTCTCTCTCTCAAAATAAACTTTAAAAACAAAATAAATCTTCTTACACTAATTACATTCAGAGTTCTATGATTGCCAAAAGCAAACAAAACAAAATTTTAAAAAATTAAGGAAAATCTTACAAAGAACAAAATGGGTTATTTTGTATGAATATTAATGTTGATGTGTAGTGGGTTTAAATGTACTTTTATAAAAATGATTTTAAATGTATTTTGAGTATTATAATAATAATAATGGGATTTGGGGCTATATTTAGTAGTATCATCTGTAGAGGATTAGGAATTGATATATTTTTGTGATTGACAGTTTTTGGATCAACAGATAATTAGAAAATAATTTATTGGGACTTTTAATTATATTACAAGAAGAGAAATAAATATTGTTTAGAAAATCTAAATTACAGAATTATAGGGGGAAAGGAGTTTAGAAGGGTCATTCTTTAGATTGATGATGACTTTTTAAGAGTTATTAAAGCTGTATAATTCTGAATATTGACCTGAAATAGGAAAATGGATTAAAAAGAACCACAGAGGGACATACAAGTGAACACAGGGAATCTTCTTTGACAATGATTACAACTGTCCAATTGGGAGATGAAGTGTAGACTGTACCAGACGTGTGTGTATATGAAAGTAGGTGTATGTGCACTTATCTATGCATAAAGAGAGGGACAGAGGGAGCATAAATACCTTGATGGGAAAATGAACACATTTGACATATGGCAAGTATTTGAAGCATGTACTTGCAGTTTATTTGGTGACTATAAAGCTTTATTTGCAATTTCTTACTGTTTACTCTTACGATATTTTGTGAGAGAGACAGATAACATAGGAAGGTTTAAGCAGAAAAAAAGCAAAAACCAGCTTATCCATTTCACAATCATGAGAGATAATGACTATTAGCATTGTGGTGTCTGTCCTTCCTGTTTTTATGTTTGGGGGATCTTATTGCATATACATATGCACATCAGAACTGTAAGGATTTTGAGTTTTGTTTTCCTCTACTGGCATGTTAGGCTGGCTCAGTTTCATGGATGCTGGTAGATGACAGAGTCTTTGAGGTCAGAAACAAAAGACTTCATTGCTCAAGGTGCAGAGAGCAGTATCAGGGTATTTATGTCAATTCTTCTATCCTCAAGTCCCAGGGAGGCAAGGCAGATGAGCCGGATGAACAGCTGTACATGAAGTGGGTTGCATTACAAGACAGCAACCCTGAGCTTATGGAACCTGAATCTTTTATAATAGCAGTAACATGCCTGCCCTTTGCTCTGGAAGGAGACACTGTTAGACAAAGGCAGTAAGCATGTCTACCCTTTGATCCTAAGGCTGAAACTACCCCTGTTTTCCAAGGGTATTCACTATACAAACATTCTGGGAAAATTGTGAGAAAAGAAGGTAGTGCCTTTGATTGTAAAATGTGCAGAAATATGAGACACATGGAGAATTGTCTCTAAACAAATGTTTTCACATCTTTTTAAAAATAAGTATGTTAAATGCAGCATATAGCTATAAATTTGCTATCAGCATAATTTACTATCAGTCCTCAATTTTCTTACTAATGATTTCTTAGATTATTTAGATTTAAAAAGCTTCACATGGACATTTCAGTTTGGGGCAGAGTGGGATAAAATATCGTCACCTCGGATGTGTGGTAGTTAAGTTGGAGTTGGTAGCAAATAGGCTCACTCTGATTTTGATGGCTGTGCAGCCTCTTCAGCTTGACTTTATGTGCATATATGTGCTAACTGAATGGCAAGCATGTCTACTGTCTCAAGATGTTATCCAGAAGGAGGCAGGCTGTGTGAACCTGGATTTGAATGCACTGTTGATAGGCCAGGCTGCCCTGGCTTTCTTCTGGAAAGTGGACATATTCCCTGACATTTCTGCTGCTCATATGTCTGCCTGACCCTCCAGCAGAAGCTCCTACTTCCTGCCATTAGTGATGCCCAGAGGTGGGGTCTTATAAGGTACCTAGAATATGGCAGGAGTGATGCAGATTGGGACAAGACCTCCTCAGTAGAAAGAAGGACTAAATGAAAGGCACCAGAAGAGCCATTTTCTAGTTAGAAATAGTCCCCCAGAATTCCATGTTGAAATTTGTGACAGATGTTGCCAGAAAATTGAACTATAAAATGGAAGGAGGCAACTCTAATGCTCCTCTGAGTAAGCAATGATCAGAGATTAAGGAGTCAGAGCATTATAATTTTTCTAAAAATGAGAGGAAAATTTGTACATGGTATCTTCAAACATTTTTTTTAAATACAAAGTAAAATTACTTATTTCTTGAACAAATATTTTAGGCACTTACTATGTGCTCAGTGCTCTTCTAGAAGCCAGACTGCACAAGATAGATGAGATTCTAGTATCATGGAGTGTCAAGTCTGGACAACAAATAATAGATATCTAAGATCTATCTATCTATTTAGGAGGGGGAGGGGCAGAGAGAGAGGGAGAGAGAGAATCCCATCATAGAGATTGCATGGAGCCTAAGATGGAATGGTCCCTCAACCCTGAGATCATGACCTGAGCTGAAATCAAGAATCAGACACTTGGGGCACCTGAGTGGCTCAGTCAGTTGAGCATCCAGCTTCGGCTCAGGTTATGATCTCACAGTTTATGGGTTCGAGCCCCGCGTCAGGCTCTGTTCTGACAGCTAGCTCAGAGCCTGGAGCCTGTCTTCGGATTCTGTGTCTCCCTCTCTCTCTGACCCTCCCCTGCTCATGCTGCCCTCCCCTCTCTCAAAAATAAATAAAACATTAAAAATTTTTAATAAAAAAAAAGAATCAGACACTTAACTGACTGAGCCACCCAGCATCCCTCTAAGATCCTTTCAAATAACAGAGAGGTTTGTGAAGAAAGAGTGTAATGTGACAGGCCAGTAGCTTGGGCACAAAGTGAAAGGTAGGAGACACTGCTAGGGAAAGTGTCTGGCAAGGGCTTTTCTGAGGAAAATACATTTGAGTTGAGACCTGAAAGGTAAGAACCTGTGAGAGGTGAGGGCATTCCAGTCAGAGGGTATGGCAAAGGAAAAGGTTATGAGGTGAGAACGAGTATAACATTGTCAAGGACTAGAAAGAGTTCAGGCACAACATGAGCTAGAGCCTAATGAACGCAGAAGGAGAAGAGGTACAAGATGACCTCAGAGAGGTAGTTAGGGCCAGTTGGTGTGATGAGTCATAGGCATCAGTAAAGGGTCTGGATTTCAAGTCTAATGAATGATACAGTGGATTTTGCCAGCAACATAATGGTGGATTTATAATGTTTTTAAAGATGACTAGTCTTTGTTCCACACAGACCAGTGGTCTTTGTTCCACAGAGACCAGTCGGCTGCAGGAGTACATGCTGGTAGTTGGGAATAATTTGGTAGCAGTAGATCAGTTTAGATAAGGAATGTCTCATGGAGTAAAACCTACTGAACTTGTTGATGGATCAATTCTGAGTGGAGAAGAGAGGGAAGAAATCAAGGATGATGTCTAGGTTTGGGGCTTGGGTGGATGATGGTGTAATTACTAGATAAGGAAGACTGAGGAAGGAATAGTTTTTGGTGGAATGGCAGGAAAGCATCATTAATTACATTAAAAATGGAAAGGATATCTCTGCCTTCAAAAGAAAATATTGCCAGAAAAAATCATTAATACTTAAATTGCTTCCCAGTTTTGTTGGGTTGTCTGGGAGTACCTAGAACTTTACTTGGCAAATCGATAGATGGATGGATGGATGGATTAAAGTGCCCTAGAAGTGAGTGTTCAGATTGACTCCCTCCATTTCTAATTTGTAGCTTTGTCTATGAAGCCAATGAAAGATGGATCCTCAGAGGAAGCAGTGCATAGGTCTCAGGGATTCTGAAATTACCTTGTCCATTCTGAGAACCAAAGAGTCAGTTTGTCTTTAATTTCTTTCCATTGAGACAATGCTCTATGGTTCATTTCAACTATAAATGACAAGTTTTTTTTCTCACACTTTATAAAAATGATCACAATAATCTTTATTTTACCAGACAGGAAGCACTGCTTGCGGCAATCAGTGAAAAAGATGCAAATATCGCCTTGCTGGAACTGTCTGCTTCCAAAAAGAAGAAGACGCAGGAAGAAGTCATGGCCCTCAAGCGGGAAAAAGATCGACTAGTGCATCAGTTAAAGCAGCAGGTGGGGCCTCCTCCACAAAAGGTGTGTTTTGCTGGTTTTGGGGCATTGCGTGCTTTCTCTGGGTTTAGCTACTCTTCATTCTCCCATGTCCATCCTGCAGGATCCAGCAGCTAAAACCAGGTAGGAATGAAATGGCCCGAGTTGTTGCTAGAACATCATTTTCCTGCCTTCTGTGTTTATGTGCATGTGCCTGGGCTTGTGTGGTTTGCAGCCAGCGCTCTTTCCCTTTCTTTTGTATTAGCATCATCTCCCCAGATATAACTCTCTGTCTCTTCCTTCCAGTGGACTTTGTAGGACTTCTCACGAAATCCTAGAAACTATGAATTAAATTCTGGGTACCTTCTTTCCCATTGGAAATGTTCCCTTCTGTCTTGCTCACTTTCTGAGTACCATTAGTAACTATCCTCATCCAGTTCTTTAGATTTCTTTCTCTCCATATTTCCAGCCTTGGTTCTTCAACTAGTTCTTTTAGGACCTTTCAGCTAAGGAATGTTTCTCAGACCCTAGCACTGCCAGACTATGCTTGGAGACCTCCCCAGCCATTATTTAGTTAAACATCTTTTTTTTTATCACGTATTTACTCAATTATTCACTTATTCCTTCTCTCTAGGCCATTGTATTTCTTCTGAGGAAAAAGGAAGGAAGGAGGGCCAAAGTCCTAACTTGTGTAGAAAGTTCTTTTCTTTTTGGAAGGTTTTCTGTGAGTAGCTTAAATAGACATAATTGCACCTGAAGTATATTGCAAAATTATTCCTGAAATCTTCAGACATTATTTCTTCTCCATATATAACTTGGGAACTTTTGGAAGCAGTGGTTAAAGATATTCACTTGGATTCTAGGTTCATTATAAAACCAGTTCAGCAGATACTATGGCTCAATGATCTGTGGTTTCACAAGGTGGCTGTCATATCTTAGCTTAGGCCACATGTGGCTCTGAAGCTCTGAAAATGCCACATGGTACCACATGGAGTGTGTCCACATCAATTTCAGCCCCCAGGGCTGCCTCTCTGCCCACTAGAGTGATCTGGGCCAGTGTGTAGGGTGAGTGGAAGGGAAGCCCCAAAGAAATAAAACCCTTCCTCTCACAACCAGGCCAACTCTTTCCCTCCTCGGGAAGGAAAAGGCATCCTTTGGCTGTGAAAGAGTCCATTTCTCATAGGGCTGCCTTGCTAAGACAGACCACCACCATGCCTGAGTGCCGTCTCCTGCAGGGCAATCACTGCCAGACATTGGGGTCATTCCACAGAGCAGCATGCCTTGCTAGTAGTGCTGGCCCCAGGGGTTGGGAACCACTTACATCTGACCTCTTTGTTTGGGGCTGTGCATCTTCTACACTGGATTTTCCACACACCTGGCCACAGAAAGTCAAGACAAGCCCCCTTCCTTGCTTTCTCCTAACTGCTTCCCTGTGAGCCCTACTTCCTCCCCTCCTGCACCTAACCATTGTAGCTTTCTCCCACAGGTATATAGACCTAGGAAACAGCCCCTGAGCTCGAATATACCATGCACTTGTGATGCTGGCTACAGCCCAGATATTACAGCCAAGTACCACGGGTCCAGCTATGATGCATACATGATCCAAAGATCTCAGGTCAGTCAGCAGCTAAGGAGACACTCGCCCCCACTGTGGGGGGTGGGAGTGCATAGTAGCTACGTCTACCTCACCCTTTACCTCTTTTGATGATTTCTAGTACTCGGTGGCCACAAAGTCTGAGACCATAGATGATAGCATTATATCTTGATTTCTAAAGTGATTTCATTTATTATGTGTTTGTCAAGGGTTCCAGATTTGGTGGCTACCCGCAGGGGCCAGCTCTTCTCGCTAGCTGATGGAGCCAGCCAGAGGCCTCACTGTCAGGCACAGTGGATTATATTTTCCTTTCTGTCCCCTAGATACCTTGCTCCTCAAACTCCCTTCTATTTTTCCAATAAGGAATTTTTTCAAGGCTGTTTTTTTTTCTTTCTCAGCATCATGAAAATGCACTCCTAGATTCCAGGAAGGATTGAGTGTAGCCCTTCAATTTGCTCCTGGGAAGCTGCACAAAGCCTTCATTATTCACAACAGGCTTGGTTTTGGGTATCATGGGGCACATTTGGGAAACCCCAGCATGCAGAGTTAGGCTCTTGCCTGAACTCAGGCAGGGTCTGAAGGGCTGTTGAGGAAAAACAGGCAGAAGGAGAAGGATGAGATCCTTGATGATTTAGGTTTAAAATCCTTCCCCATACCCTGTAGGTAACAGAGAAGGAAATAAAGCACATGAATTGAGGTACCCTTGTTGTAAATGTTATGATTCTAAGGATAATGATTAATTGGCTTAGGAAAGCACCCCCTTTGTATTGAGGATTTGCTCTGTGCCAGGATGCATATCCAATATCCCTTGGGGATTGTGTCCTGCTGTTGTCACAGCAGCTCTGTAGTGTGGGTGTCAGGATTCCCTCCCTTTCCTGGAGAGTGTGGCTGAGACTCAGAATGTGAAATAATAAGCCTAAAGCACACAGCTTGTAAGCAATAGAGCTTGGATTTGAAATAGTCCACCTGAGTCTACACATGTGCCACCAGATTCAGGTTCAAGAAGGAATTCAGAATGACAAACAGAAGGGTATTCTAGAACCTGTGAGGTCCCCTTATCTTTGTAAGCTTGAAGTAGATACCAAAATACCCATTTAAGAATGTTCTCTGGCTATTCTTAAGGGGTGGGATCTGCCTAGAGCTCTTAGGCTTAGGCTCTTTGATCATATCAATACTTCCTAATACTTCTGAGTTCTCCCCACATGCCAGGCATAGCTGTAAAGGCTTTATGTACACTGACTCATCAACTCCCAACAAAAGTGAAGAGCTGATACTCTTATAGGAGAAGAAACCAGAGGTCCAGAGAGGTTGAGTGCCTTGCCCAGGCTTTATAGCTGTACATTCCATGATGCTTAAAAAGACCCTTTGCCATACAACCAATAACTGGATTATTAGATACCATCTAGAGTTGGACTGCTTAGGGTGACTCTTGTCTGAGCACTCATTAACTCTGTGATCATGGGCAAAATACCAACCCTTCGTGAGCCTCAGTTTCCTTGTCTGTAAATTGGGCTAATAACCTAATTTAAAGTTTTGTGAGTGTAAAGTATATAAAGAGCTCTGCATATGCCTGGCACATAATAGGTATTATATATGTATGAGCTGCTACTTTTACTGCTACTATTAATTGATTTTATCAATACCAGCCCTCAGAGGTAGCTTGATTTTTATTTCATTGTTGATTTTCTTCACAAGCCTGGGAGTCATAACTTGTTGAGAACACACTCTTGAACTGCTGGAGAAAGAGCTGACAGACATTAGTCTTAAGCCTTCCTGGTCCTCCCTCCCTTTAAAGCCCAGGCACTTGGGAGCAGCAGGCAGACATGACAGGAACAGTAGACCCCAACTCCCAGCATGCACCAAAGAGGCTCATAGTGCTCATTAAATTTGCTTGGTTTGTGTACGCAGTCCACATAGAGTCAGTCAGAGAGGGCACCACCGTCAGAACAAGTGTCAGGCCTCAGCTCTCATCACCTGCATGAGTGACTTGGGAGGGCAGAGCTCTTTCAGGTGTCCAGGCCAATGGGAGGGGAAGGCCTTTGGTTTATCTGCCTGATGTTCTGTGAGGATACTGAGGCAGACTGGCTCATGAGAGATTCCACCCCTTTCTGCTCAGCTCATCTCATGCAGAAGGTTTCTCTACTGCCCATGTGACTGAACATCAGTAGTTCATTCAACAATCCCCATAGTTATTATACTCTACCAAGCACATAGTACCCACTCAATAAATATTTGTTTTGTGAACGAATGAATAACACATGCCAGGCTCTATGTCAAGTGCTTTATGTAGATATGAGTTTACAAACATTATCTCACTTTTTTTCTCATAATCAACCAACCAACATATTGCATATCTGCTATGTGCCGGGCTCTCAGACAGGCACTGGGGATTCATCCACAGCAGATATTTTATCTGCCACAGTGATAAGAGCATCGTTCTTATGTTTGAGTTGATCAAATCAAGGCTCCAAGAGACCACATGATTCAACTACTATACCTATACGTACCACCCATACCTGGTAGTGCAGGGTTGGCCTCCTGAGATGCAGCAGTGCTGACACTTTGCTCTTAGCTAGGCTCAACACTGCATCTCTAACACAATACTGTAGGCCATGGATTAGCTCCCACAATTCACAGATATTGTCAGAGGATTCAAGTTCCAATGCCTCAGCCTATGTCTCCCAAACTGCCCAGGGGCACAAGGGTGAGAGGGTACAGTTAGCTTAGTGAGACAACGTGCCATGTTGGAATTCAACTCAACAATATTCATTGAGTTCCTTCCCTGTGTTAGAATGCTAGGCACTTTTGGAATATGTCAGTGACCAAAATAAATACCCCTTCTTCATGGGGCTTTATGTTTTAATGTTGAGGTATGGAGAAGGTGGGAGAAAAGCAATAAACTATGAATGTAATAAATAAGTAAATCACATGGTTTAAAAAATTGTAGATCAGTATAAGGGAAAACAGGAGTGTTGGGGAAGGATGAAGGACATGGTGACAATGTAAAGTAGAGTAGACAGATGGGCCTCATTGGGAAGGAGACATTTGAACAAAGACTTGAAGGAAGTGAGGGAGTGAGCCTTTTAGATATCTAGGGGAAGGGTGTTTTGGCAGAGGGAACAGCCTATACACAGCTCTAAGGCAGGAAGTTGCTGGTGTGTTTGGGGAAGAACAGGGAAGCCAGTGTGGCTGGAGTGGAGTGGACAAGGAGACGAAGAGGAGAAATGTCAGCGCAGTAACTGAGTGAGGATAGGATGTGTAGAGCTCTGTGCAGGATCTGCTAAGAGTGGTATCTGCTGGAGCAGAAGTTCTCTGCAGTTAGGAAACAAAATACATTAGCCATGCAGTCTCAGAGCAGGGAGGGCTCTCAGATCACTCAGCATGACGTGTCTCAGGTTGCCCTACTGAGCCCACTCTCCAGATCTCCACCTTCAACTTCTAAGGAGTCCCAGGGCTTAGCTTGCATTTTAAAAAAGTATTGCCATTTCCATTGAAGCCAGGAAGAACTATTGCCAGAATGTGCTTGTCATGGCTGGTGAGATTTTTGAGTAGGAACAGGTCCCTTTGACAAAATACTTGCCCTGACTTCCTGGCAGTCTGCATAGTATACCCCCGGAGTCCAAATCTTACACTCTCTTTTCTGTAAGGGGGCAGTGTTCAGTAGTGGCTAGATGGCTGTGCCTAGGAAAAGTGCAGCCAGCCTCCAGGCCAGGGCAGAGGTTCTCAAACCTCAGTGGGCAAAAATATGATCTTTTCTAAAAATAAATCTCATGATACACTCATCATTCTCCATCCCTTACTGCTGAAAGGTCTTCCCTGGCTTCCTTTATTGGTGGGATAAAGACAAAGTCAAACCAATGTGCCTTGTACATGCAGTGCAATCACCTCTGCCTGGAATACATTTCCCTCTTTTCCTCACCTAGTTAATGTCCACTCACCCATTCAATCTCAATCCAACATGACTTTTTTCAGGGAAGCCTTCTGGGATTTTCTTAATTGTGCCATCTCTCCAGTTTGACAATCCTGTAGAATGTACACATCACTTCACACATCACTGCTCCATCTGCACTGTAGCAGATGAAGTTTTACATTTGTTTTTTTGTGATTATTTGAATGGTAACCATCTACCCTACTAATTTACGAGCTAGTTTATGAGTTTATGTTTTTGTGATTATTTTAATAATAATTATCTATTCTTCTAGTTATAAACACTGAGAATGTGATCCTGTGATTTTTTTTTTAACTGACCATTTATCTCCAGGCCTAGCCCAATTGCTAACACATAGTGGGCATTAAGCAACTATTTGTTAAAGGTATAAATGAATGAGTGAGTGAATTGACAGGGCAGCTTATTAAAGAAAGAGACATTGGTCAATCATGACTTTAGACAAAACTTAGCCTCATGATTCTTCTCACCCCAGCATTCCAGGCCACCATGTACAGGAGCTGGTAGAAGAGATGAGACTTGTTTGCCAAATGATGACCACAGAATGGTGTCATGTTTTTTTTCCTGCCATGTTGCAATGCATTTTACAGAAATGCCTTTTCCCATACTTGAATTATTTGCAATCGTGGCCATTTTGAACCTTTCCTCTGACTCTATTCACTGTATTTTTGTTCAGATCTCCTCCAAATTTGGAGGTTCTTCTTGAATAAAATGTCACCAAGTTTCCAAATGTGTCAAAGGTTACTTGTTATGAAGGGAGCCCCTCTACTTTGTCCCCGGAAACTTCTGAGTGTCGTAAATCAATTTGCCTAGAAATACCTAAACTCCTGTTAAACATCTGTCAAGAGAGCCAGCAAAGGTGATATGAAATGAGTTCAGAAATTCCAACTATGCTTAACAACAAAAGAATCTTTATGACGCTCTTCAGGTGTTGACATTTGGGTTGGTTCTAGGCTGAGCCAAGTATAAAGCTGAGAGAGCAGTACAAATTAACTTTCTATTGCATTAAAAAAAGATAAAGGATTAATCATAGCTTGGTAGTAGATATATGTCTTATCTAGCTTTTGTATTCTTCCCAATTGCATTTCTTCATAAGCACACATCTCTGTCACTTTTACTCTGCCTCTTTTAAAAAAATCTGGCTTCCAGATTTTTGCAATTTTGGGAGAAAGTCTCAATTGGGAATGAGTTAAGTTTTTTGGTTTTTAGTTTTTAGGGTTTTTTCTGTGTGTTCTTTCTATGGAGAGACTAATTCTAAAAATATGATTTAAAATAACCATTTTTCTTTCTTTTGTATTTTGGATTCATTCTCCCCCTCTTTTTCTCCTCCCTTGAAAAAAAGACTGACATCAAAATAATTAATTCTGAAATCATTGGATTTTTTTCTGCTGCTAAGGAGTTTTTGAAGAAAGCTTAAAACTAAATCTTACCCCCTAAGCCTTATTCCCAAATGTTCCCCTGTGTGCTGAAGTAGTGATACACACATCCTTGATGAAAATGCCTTCTTAAAATGAGGGCCAGACACTATTGTTTAGCTAAAATTAGAACCAGCTTATTTCTCAGAACTAGTTAGAACACTTCTGTGATCAGAGATAAATTGTGCTTGGTTTTCTTGTCGATTTCCTACCAGTTCTGGGCATTGCTTTTGGCTACTAGGAAACATACTGGACATTTTGGAGCAGGGAGACCTTAGGACCAGGAGAGACTAGTCCAGATCAACATTCTGGAGGCTGTGTTAAGTCTGCACAATGTATCTGTTTGGGTAGTTTTTCCCCCTCCTGTGTATTGTTCAGAAGTTCATAGAACTCATCGCTAAGAATTAGTCAAACAAGTGTGGTCAGGATGGGAGAAGCAGAGGCTGTCTTGGAAAGTGTTCAGGAGAGCTGGTTGTAAAGGATGGAATCCTAGTCAGAATTGGATGTTGGCAGACACAGAACCATCCTGTCAGGGAAAGTGGGAAGCACATGAGTGGGATAGTTTGTCAGGTATTTCTTTCCTTCTCTGCTTGAGGCCACACATGGCTGTGCTTCATATTTACACTCCATTGCATTGTATGCAGATGACTTTTAATTACAATTTATGGTTCAAGAGGTGAGCACAATTAAACAGCAGTGGAGGAACTCTATGCAGTAGGGTTCCCATAGCCTCGTGTTTTGGTTGGAAGAGGTCCAGAAAAGCTTGATTTGATCCCAGCATTGTAATGCATCGCAGACTTGCCCCAGATCGAATTGCTGAAATGCAAATGCATTGGTTTTCACTGCAGACTTACTTTGGGTTAAGCTGTTCATGTCCCACTGGTAGAATCTAGGCACATCTCTATTTATCATTGATTTCAATGCAAAGTGTCTCTACACTAGGGAACCCCCTTTTAAAAAAGAAATACTCAGATCCTTCCTCGGTAGGCCAAGAGCAGGGCATTCTCAAGAAGGTAAAACCTTTCAGTGCTACTGAAAAGTTTTCTCTTAGTGCCAACTAATTGGTCAGGACACTAGTCTACTCTGTTAGCCTGGACATTCCCTAATCCAAATAGCTGATGCCTCATCCCCAGGACTCAGGGAATCCATTCAATTGGCCAGTTGTAACACACAATGCCACTCAGAGACTGTGGAGGAAAAATTTTTCTCAGCAATACATGGGTTTCTCAAATCCCTTCTAGAAAGGCCTTTTCCCAGAGCGTCACGTAGACTCTGATGGTCCACTTTCTGAGTCTTTCATTTGGATAAAGCCATGGTGTAAAAACCACTTTAGTTCTCCTTCAGAAGGAAATACTCTGTTTGCCCTTGAGCCTTAGTTTTTTATCATCTCTACCACCAGACAGATGTTAGCTCATGAAACAGATAACAGGGAAAATTCCTATTTTTTGGTGTAGATGTGTTACAGACATTCAAGAATCTGTGCTTGCTGGAGAGGTCAGGGAATGCTTCCTACAGAAGTAGAAATTCCTACTTTATGATTGGCATTCCATAGCCTCTCTTGTGACCAGTATCTATCCATGAAGTATTTGATTTTATTTTATGTAAAAATTTCTAGTTTTAGAAAAGCTTGCTCTTTACTTGTTTAACATGCCTTTTTAAATAGAAAAACTTGAAAAGACCAGCTTTATCAGTGTGTTGCCATGCTCTTGAAATACAGAAAGGGAGAGACAAGTCTCACTTTTAAGTTTCAGAGTGATTTTCCAACTTTGCTTCAGCAATTTCAAGCACCCCCTGCAGTATCTAGCAGTTGGCAAAGCACATTAGAATAACGGGCTTAGCTGAAGGTGACCAAAACAGAGAAGAGCATACAAATGCCAAGAAGATCTCTCACACACTGTCTCCCTTTTTTTTTATTCAAATTTCACATCTGTGCTCTATTTTTAAACATTTATTCTTTAAGTGATAACGCATGTTTTACCAAGCCTCTTATTGGATTAGACATGTTTGAAATCCCCTCAGTTTTAACCTGTTCATTACTGCCTCCAAGAACTTTTCGAATCCATCACCAAAGCACAGAGTATGTAAGGAGAAGTTCACAAGATGTTGCCACCAAGAAGCCATTGTACTTTGGGAAAGGAGGGGTCCAGCTGTTGCACTGGGTAGATTGGTAGGGAGGATCTTAGACTAACATTGCTTCGAAAGGACTTAAGTGCGGGTATAATGTGTGCGTCATTCTTGCTCTTCATGACCGTTTTTCTACTCACCTTTTAGAGTAGGAGAAACCTAACAGTTTTTAAACTCTTGCTGTATACCTGGCACTGGGCTGGGGATTTTAAATATGTTATCTCACTTAAACTTCTCAACTGTGAAAACTGGCTGTTTGTAAACAGCCTAATCCCATTTTAGAGATAAGGAAACCAAAGTCCAGGAACTGGGCGAAGACGTCACAACTGGTGAAGGAGTCTCATTCCAGAGCTCTTCTGTGCTCTTCTCAGCCCGTGTCCCCAAGTTGCTGCCATAACTCATTAGGCCACAGTCCCCAGCAAAGGGGCTAACAAGTTGCATAAAAAGAAGGCTTTTCCTGTGACACTGAGCACCACTCCCAGCTCCTCCCTCTGGCCCCAGCCGGCTCCTGCTCTGACCTGAGGTCACATGTGCAGGCTGAGGATGGTGACTTATCTCTTCCTGCATCACCAGGCATCACCCATCACCCACTGCCAGGGAAGGGCTTGCTTCAGGCTTGATCCATAAAATATGAAAGCACATTTATGCTTTCCTATGTGAGATATTGGCACTAGCTTCTTGCCGCCTTTGTGTTTCTTTCTCAAGATATCTGCTTGGAAGCCTTTTCCTCCTCTGTTTTCCATTTTCTTTTTCATTTCACATATAAAACGGGTTTATCCTGGTCTCTTTTCTCTCCCTCCCTCCTTTCCTTCCTCTCATCGTATAATTAAAAGTCTTTCCAGGCTGTCTTCACCTTATCATTTCACATGAATTGAAAAAAGGTCTGACTTCCTGCCCTTGTGTCTTCCTGATGCTGAATTTCAAAATGAAAGAAAAGTCCTTTTTCCCCTCACTTTTTGTTCACACTGCCCCTTGCATAACTATGTTTAAATCACACTGGTTTTGTCATAATCGGTATTAGTGTGGTGTGCAAACTGTGTTTGCCCTTTTCTGGCTTCAGAATTTCCTCCTTTTAGTCTTTTTCAAATAACAATTTAGCAGGAAAGGAATTTTCACCCTCCTCTCTCAAGATTGTAGAAAGACAACTATCAAACACAGCTTTTAACATTACCAATAGTTTATCTTTTCTATTTCTTAACTACATATTCTTTTTGGGAAGATGCCACTTTTCTTTTCCATTTTCTGCAACATGCTACTAAAGACAGAGTTAAAACTTCCAGGATCTCCCATGTGTACTATTTTTTAAAAATTTTAATCATAATAATGCATGGTATTAAAAAGTAATAAGGATTTAATTTTGTAACCATCCTTATTATCTAAATGATACTTTTCCATAGTTGAAAGCATATAAATAAATGTTTTATCATAAAAATAATACATGCTCATTATAGAAACTTAGAAAAATGTAAATAAGAACCTAAAATCATCCATAATCCCGCCACTCAGAAATAACTGTCATTAAGATTTATAGTTTCCTACATTCCATTGTCTACATACATATTTGAACAAAGACATGACATACTACATAATAAAGTTTTTTTAGTCATATAAACATTTAATGTTGTACATTTTCCCATGTCCTTAAAAGCCTTCAAAAACATATCTTGGTTGTATGATTTCCATCATTGCCATACTTAATTTTATCATTCTTCTGTTATTGGGATTTCAATTTGTTTCTAGTTTTTCACTTTTCTAATCATACTTGATGAACATCTCACTATATAAATCTTTTTGTTATTTTCCTTAAGATTAATGCCCCAAAGTTGAAATATTAGAGTTATAGTTGTTTTAAGGATTTTAGAGAATTAAGAAATAGACCTCTTTCAAAGTACAAACATTTCTAAGTTTTTACAAAACTATCCATTGTTTGTGTTAAGTTTGTCAAGTCTATACTCTGATAACATGCAAATCATAGATTTGGAGCAGAATATTACTCTAAGAAGTGCAAGTGGCCAGTAAACAGAGACGGAAAGGCAAAATTTCTTAGAGGAGTAGGCATGGGAAGAGGTGGGCAGTTCATTCAGTGAATCTTGCTGAGCACATACTATGGGCCAGACACTGTTCTGGACACTGGGGACACCGCAGTGAGCAAAACACAAAACTCCCTGCCCCAAGGGAGCTTGTAGTCTAGCAGAGGGGACAAACAAGAAACAAAATAAAGACATCACATATATGCCATGTTAAATGACAATCAGTGCGGGGGCGTGGGGGAATAACGGTAGTGTTCTGTGAGGTGTGTGTGAGATGACTTTGACAGGACCTGTGAAAGGGGCCTGTTGAACAAGGACCCGCAGGGAGGTGTGGGGTGAGCCATGTGGAGTCAGGTGGAGGGAGAGAGTCCCCAGAGGGGACAGACTACAGCCAGGAGAGTTGAAATCTGTTCTTCGCAGGTTGGATCCTGAAGTGCAGTTGCTGAGCCGACAAGGTGGGGGAGCCAGAACCCCACAACACCAATGTTTAGATGAGATTATTTTTTAAAAATACGGACACAACAACCAAAACCCCACTCTCTTATCTTTGCCCTGATACGGCCATTGGGAAATAAAAGCCTGTTTGGACACAGCCAGCAAATCTGTGTTCAAGTGATTTTTGATACACACTGGAAATGGAATTGTGCAAAGAGGTTACTAAATTCAGATTGGACCGAAAGGCTGTCATTTTAGGAAAAAATGAAAATTGGCTGAACAAGAATGACAACTCAGAAAGCTGTAATCCAAGGTGGTTCTTATGCCCCAGAAACCTCTGATTAACCAGTCTTCTTGAGGGTAGTTTATTTCTTCTCTCTCATGCCCAGCACATCTAGAATTACAAACACAGCTCAGAAGCCAACCAGAAACCCTACTGTTCGGGCTCCCTTGGATGTGCCAAAGGTAGGGTGCTCAGGTAGGAAGCAGGTGTGTGCGTCAGAAGGCCAGGCAGTTTCTGTCATCAGTCTGCTTGGATTCGGGGCCTCACTGTTCTCTCAGATATCTGACAGCAAGCAGCCATTTAGAAAGTATGATGCTAACTATTTAAACACAACAAGACACAAAAGACACTTCAGCAGGGAAGACTAGGCAGGTAATAGAAGGTGCAGGATCTGAGAATGCATGTGGGGATCAGAGTTCTCATCTAGCTCTGACCCTAACACACTCAGAAACTTGGGGCAGCTCATCTTGCTTCTCTCTCACAGGCTTAGTTTCCCCATCTACAAAATGAAGGGAATAAACTTACAGACCTCTACGTTGCATTTTTGGTAGTCAGAGACAATTCCAGTACGTTCTCATATACAGTATATTGAGGACTTGATCTATACCAAGGACTTTGAGGCAAATGACTATGACAATTATTTGCTTTCTCGGAGCCTGCAATTGAGTAGGAGAGATGCATTGTTCAGTAGGACATGAACACAGCTACCATGTCTTGAATAAATGATATTCTAGGCACAGTGTTGTACTTTTTGTTTTATTACAGTCCTCACAAAAACTTGAAGAGGTAGTACCATCACTATCCCTACTTTGCACATGGGGAAACCAAGTCACAGAGCTGGTGGGTGCTCAAAAGAATGCCCTCAGTGACTCTGTCAGTAGGGGCAGCACTCTCAGCCCCTTTGTTTTCCATCTTTGTTGCCATCTTTCCCACCAGGACATATTTGAGGATTCTAGATTTCAAAGACAGTAAGGAAGAAGGAAGGCTCTGAAGTTTGCTCATTTGGTTTGTGTAATCCTGACTCGTCTCTACTTATCACTTGTATGATGGTGAGCAGGTCAACTTACCTTCCTATAAAAATGGATATTTTATTTCCTTCCTAACTCACAAAGAAGCATTACCATGAAGCATTTTCTTTCGGGCAAGGTCTCAAAAACCCCTGAGGGCTGCACAAATGAGCAGAATGTTGATCTCAATTCAGAGAAGTAAAGACCGGGCTACCTTATTTTTCCTCATAGGGTAGTGTTGAGGAACGATGGTCTCAAATTGTCTCTGGTGACAGTCCATTGACACACACCACACCCCACATGACTTGTACCCCTGACCAAAGATAAAAGAACTTGAGTAGCAATGTTCGTAAATAGTCCCTACCTTCTGTATTTTTAGGAGGCAGACCCTGATTCATCCTTGAATACAACTGAGAATTGCAGAAGGTGCAAACACTGCCTTGGAAGAACCCAGTTTGGTATGGGTTCAGACATCTTCCTTCCAAGGAAAGGAGTGCCCAGACCTCCTAGCCCCAGACTTGCTTGTCCAAGGTCTTCTGAGGCTTCTTGACATGAGATTGGGCTTCAGGGAGAGCCTTTGTGTCCTGAGCTTTCTAGTGATGCAATCCTTGGTGAGGCAGGGAAACAAAAAGCTGATATTTTGGAATGGGAAGAATGATTTCCAGAGGATTATTTTTTATGAACAAAAGACACTTAAGTGTTGCTGATTTATCTTAATAGCAGATACTATGAGCAAATGTCCCAGTTGCCTCTTTGTGCTTTTGGCAAGTATGGATGAGAAATGGAATGGAGTGGACTCAGTCGGAGCTGGCTAGCTCAAAGTTCAGGAGTCTTAATCTTCCTCACTCCAAATATGTAACTTAGAACTGTTTCCAGAGTTTTCCAAGTTGCAGGTGGACACCCAGCTTTGGAAAGAGGTAAAACGGGGTCTATCACCAGGTTTTCTGCTTCCAGAATGATCATCTTGGATTCAAGAGGGAAAATGCCTGCATCTCCCCTAGGTAATTAGTTATTTAAGCTCAGTTACCATGTTCTGATTCTGAGGGTGCTGTATTTGTATAAAGAAACTTTCTTTCGTCATGTGAAGAGCCCTCTTGTTTGTTGTGCACATGATTGAGATTCTCCCAGGACACCATAGGACTGTTCAACATATCCTCCTATGTCAGGGCTGGAATGAGAGCACACCGAACCCAGTGCCTTAGAAGTTGAAGTATAAATTATGTCAAGGCCATGTTCAGTGTTGTAACATTTGCTAATCCTTATTAGATATGGATAAATTCTCATGGCTTAATTTGGCATGTTGAGCCAGCTCTTCAAATTGTCTTTGGGGACTGGAAAGGAAATGCACAACTTTACTATAATTTTTCTTTTGTTTCTTTAGAATGGGACATAATTTTTTATTGTTAGCTGGTGGAAACTGTGGTGAATCGTGGCCAACTGTGGCTTACCCCCACAGGAAGAAAGCATCAGACTTTAGCTGAGAACATATTCTTTGAAACAAACCAGAATATTTGATTTTTAAAATATCTTCCCACTTAAAAACATGCTGTCCAACAAATATTAATGTTCTGACCAAGACCAAGAGAACTGAGGAAGTAGAAAGCTACGATTTCTCTCTGAGGAAAATTTTAGAGTGATGTGTGATGCTTTAGTTTAATGATAACTGCACTGAACATGGAAAGGGTCTGTAAGGACACAGGTACAGCCACAGAATTTACAGACCATCCTCTCACCATTGGTCCTTCTTCCTCCAAAGTGGAAGGGGATAGACATTGGCTGGAAGTCAGGCATTTCACATTCCTTTATCAGGTCACCCACCTATGCATGACCTTGGGCACATCCTGTCACTTATTTCCAGTTCTGGAAACTGGTCCAAAAAATAGACTTGCCAATAGGCTCTCCCTGTTTGCTGCCAAACAGTTTTATGTGGAAAACCATTGTTGAGTATTTTACATTGCTTGGGTTGGAAGCCATTGTCTTGTTCTTTATTCTTTTTTTCAGCATCTCACATAGTTTGGTGGTCAGTCATGCATGCTCAGTAACCACCTTTAGGAGAGTTTGACTAGTCGGATCAGGTTTGGGGGTTATTGAATCAGTTGGTGTTAAAGCTGAAAATTATTTAAGTGAGATTCTTGTTTTGTTCATAATTACAGGTTTGTTTTAACAGATCTGTTTTGCAGATTTTTATGAGCAGGAATTCTCATGGACATATCCACATGAATTCTCAGTGGGGTGAGGGCAGGTGATTTTTCATCTCTGAGGTGGTTTTTCAAAAGAGGGGTCACATAAAAAAGCCTGAGGTTATCCTTTTAGCCACCCCCAAATTTCAGCTTCTGCTGAGAGCAAGACCCAAAATTATGCCCCCATCTCCTTATGAAATTCTGTTGAAAAACATTAGTCCCTGTGCACTGTGCACAAAAGCCAAATTACTTTTGGAATGTTCCTTGGAACTCTGGGAATCCTGATAGGGATCAAGGAAACAGCACAGCATCTTTTCCCCCCTCTGCTAAAACTGTTGATTGATTTGTAGGCAATTATTCTCCTTACTTTCAACCATCTGGGATAGAGTCTTGGGTCTAACTTCTATTGTTTACTTGTTGATTCCTTTATTTGTTTGTTTCTTAAGCATCATATTTTGTTCTCAAACTGAGAGAATGCAAAGAAAGTTCTGAGAAAGAAGAGGCCTCATTCTCCAGTTAAAGCAATTTTCTCCTGATAGTTTGCCAGGAGGTTAGGATGTTTCTCAGATCTTGCACACTGCTGAAATGCAAATCAAAGAAAGAGCTTCTGGAACAAACCAAATAAAAACCACACACTTACTCAGGGACAGAGTATATATATGTGTATATATATGCATATGCTGGTTTTCATACTCAATAAAACAAGATCTTTATGGGCATGTAGGCTTCCCAGGACTTTAGGGAGGCATCTCTTAGGAAGCAAGAAAATTTGAAAAGGAGGGAATGGCATATTGAGAAAAGATAGTGAATGTTGGACTTTGCAAGTATGCAGCAATTTCCAGCTTGGAACTCCCAAAATGCTTAATGCTGTGCCTCATAGACTCAGAAACAAAGAAGGAAGATCACAAATTAGAGTGGAAAAGAAAAAGACAAAATTATAAAGATGATACAGATTATTATTTTAACTCCCAATTCTCTGTAATGTTTTTGTCTATCTCATGGCAAAATTCTCAAAAACAATCTATGTGTGTCTTAATGTTTAAAATAGTTATATTAACTATAGCAGCAGTTCCTAAACCTGGCTCTGTTTTGTATGTGATAGGCTTCTTGCCCACATTCAACAAATACCAACTCTAGGACCAACTTTCTTTCTTTTTTTTTAATTTTTTTAAATGTTTTATTTATTTTTGATTCGAGAGAGACAGAGCATGAGAGGGGGAGGGGCAGAGAGAGAAGGAGACACAGAATCTGAAGACAGGCTCCAGGCTCTGAGCTAGCTGTCAGCACAGAGCCTGACGCAGGGCTTGAACCCATGAATGTGAGATCATGACCTGAGCCGAAGCCGGACGCTTAACCAACTGAGCCACCCAGGCACCCCTCTAGGACCAGCTATCAAAACTCCACACTCAGGATCTCAGAGAAAGAACACTAAAAGCTTATGGGTCTGATTGACAGATCAGCATTTGGGAGGTACTGATCTAATGAAGGAAGTCAGCAACCCCCCACCCCCCAGATGGGAATCCTTTGGTCTCCAAATGCATACTCTCTCTACATAGATAGCCTTGCAGATTCAAGCACTGTAAACACAAAATAAATGGCAAATTTAGGGATGTTTTTTGGCTTAGTTGTGACCAGAAGAGGTGTACCTGGGGGCTGGGATGGGACCATGTAGCAGGAGTGAGTGTGGGAGTGGAGATAAGCTGGTCAGCACAGGCACACAATGCTAATGGGTAAGAGAAATAGTTGCTCAACAGAGCTTGAGCCCCAAAAGTATCTCAGCCTTGTTTCAGATATTCCAGGGCTATAAAAAGGAATCATAAGCCACAGACTGAGCTCAAAGTATCTCCTTTGATAGCCAGCAGCTTCCTGATGCCTTTTGCATAAAACCAGAGAGGTTGAATAATTTGCTTATAGTTAAATAGCTCTTAAGTGACTTAACTTTGACCATTTGTCCAATGCCTTCTGACCCCACTTCTAGTTTTCTTTACTCTCTAGGACAGTCCAAATTATGGAAGTTGTTTTAATGGGTTATATTTGAGCCCTAGCTATGATGGAGGCTGTAGGACCTGGCTGTGTAAGAAGGGGTCATGCCTGGCCCAAAGTAAGAACTCAGAGGCAGAAATGACCCAGCAACCTAATCTCAGAATAGTGGCCAGGATAGAGATGAATCTGTGTGTACATGGTATTGAAGACCATCTTTGGGGAGAGTTTCTGTGGATGTAGGTGGGAGGAGGTAGATTTTTGAGGAAGAAAGGGAAAGGTTGGCCTTGCCCAGTGATTGAACTGTTTCTATGCGATACATAAGACAATAGGGAGCTATTGTGTGTTCTTAAGGGAGATTATGATGTGAAAACTGTCAACACGAAACAAGTTTGGAACCAGTATTTTTGATTAATGATAAAATGGCTTCTGAGTTAGGTTGCTGGGCCATTTCTGCCTCTGAGTACTTACCTTGGGTTTGATGAAGCTTCGGTACCTCCCAGGGCATATTCTTGTTTTCTGCATACTTAAGAATAGTTTTCCAGTAATGACTTGGGTCTTTTATTAGTGTTCCCCCCCCCAACACCATGCCAAGTATAAAGTAACAGCTTCTTTCAATTATACAGCCTATGAGACATGGAAATTTGAAGTCTTTCGTCTGTAGCACAAATTTCAAATAATGTCCTGTAAAGCTTCAGGACCTGAGAGATCCTTGGGCCATTTACCTTAAAATCCCAGAACTAAAGACTTTATTTTGATGCCAGTTTCCATCTCGTGTCTGTTTCTAAATAATCATTGTGGTACATTATTTTGTTAATGGGTTATTTCCCAAAATGGGAAAGAGAGAGAGGGCCCACCATTTGATTTTGGGTGCTGGTTTGTTTTGTTTTGTTGAGTAGGACCTGGCCTGAAATGTCCCCAGGCTCATGCTGTTTCTGAACCATAATTATGCTTTTTAACCCACTTCTTTATGTCTGGGTCCTTAATGTCCAAGCTTCTATATAATTACCAAGTTTTAGAGTGTGGGAATGAGACAAATATTTTTTGCATGACTTTAGCCTATACGTTACTGCAGTGCCATATTATTACAAGAAATTTTCTGAACTTGGAGCTGTACTATTAACTCTCCCAATTTGAAAAGACCCAGCAAAGAGATACGCCCAGTACTCTTTGGAACTCAAATGGACAGTGACTTGATCCAGCTGAGGGCTCCAGGGCTCCTGGGGGAGGACTTGAGTTTGGCAGTGGTGCACGGGTTCAGAGCCTGACAGAGACTTGAGAACTTTTCCTCTTCCAACCAGCTGTGCTGCACAGCCCCAGCCATGCCTCTCAGTGCAATTGTGAAGTATATGCATTCTTCAGTATTTGAAAGGGGCCAGGTTTGTTAAATGCCTCTTGTGGAGGAAGTTGCCGTGTTAGCTTGCTCCAGTCTGAAAGAACCAGGCTGAGAGGAGATCTGTGGCCAACAAGGCAGGGCTCCATTTAACCCTGGATCATCGAAGTGCACAGCAACAGAAGACTTTGGGGAACTGAGACAGCCTCAGTCTCAGGAGTCTATCTCCCTGAACTAAAATGACTTCAACCCTATTTTCCTTCTAATTTGAGAAATTTATATTTCAGCATTTTTATATATGGAGCAGGGAAATCATTTTTATTGTTTCATTTCTTATTTCCTATAATTTATTGAATATTCAAATAACTTAGAAAGGAATAAAGGAGCAAGCAAACTCCCTGAAATCCAAGCACTTGGCCATAACCATAAATATTTAGTGTTCATCTTTCTGGGCTTTTTTCACATATGTATGTATGTATGTATCCATGTACATGCCTACATATATAAACCTGCAAATGTATTTAAATATAGATATTTCTATATTATTTTATATAACATTTTGTTCTACCATCTGCTTCTCCTTCCATTCAACTCTATGTTGTGATATTTTTTTCCTTCTGATCAATATAAATGTCTAATACTCTTGAATGGTTTTTGAGGATTCCATTATATGACAATGGATACTCGATAATTTGTTAAACAAAATCCTGATGGATGAACATTTTGTTTACTTCTCATTAACTGCTATTGTGATCAACATCCCAGTGAATACCCTTTTATCCTTTTCATCCCTGTGTACATGTCTAACTTTCTTTTTAAGAAGAGATTCTTTTACCCCTGGTCATGCATATTTTGAACTTTAATACACAGTACCAAAATGCCCTTGAGAATGTTTATTCTAATTTACAATCCTGCTAACAGTGGATAAAAGCGCCTACTAACTTCCCTTTTTCTTCGGATTTTCTGAAATTTACCCATCACCAGAGTTTTACCTCTAAATGCCTAAGAGGCAAATGTGTTTATGAAGTACTGTAAGTTTGATATTGATCCACACCCAGATTCCAGAACAAGTTATTCAATCTATGGTTTGTGAAACCTGGAATAAAATCAGCAGTCGCTAAGATTCTTTATTTGTTTGCTAAGATTAAATAATGCTAAGCTCACTTTGTTTTTTGATAAGAGCAATATAAAGGTAGGTTGAGGGAATGCCATAGACACAAGGTACCAGGATTTTAGCTAGGCATTTGTATTTGTATTCTTTTTTTTCTCTCTCTCTTTCTTTCTGTCTTCCTTTCTCTCTCTCTCTCTCTCTCTCTCTCTCTCTCTTTCCATATGCAGAAATAAGGACTAAATAGTGGTCCAGTTGGATGGACTTCTTGTTTGAACAACTCCACCCTAGGCAGGTTGGTTAGGGAATCCTATCACCTCTACAGAGAGATAGCCAGAAGTGCTGGGCGCTGTTCTTCTAGCATGTACATGGACCTAATTATATGATCTTTCAAAACACGCTTTTTGAAAATGTGATGGCTCAAAGCTGGGAAGGCTACCTAAAACAGTGGAAAACATAGTTAGAATTGGGAAATATCTCAGCAGGATAGAATGACAGACCCAAATTTAGTTAGGAAAAGTCAAAGCAAATATGCATTAAGGAGAAGAATGAGGTTTATGCTTAAAATTAAAATTCTGGTATGCACATGCTGCATGTCTTGTGTGTGTGTGTGTAAATGGAAGAGAAACTGGCCATCAGGATGTGAGTTTAATCAATTGTAAATTGGAATATGAGTCATCATTACCCAGCAGATGTTAAGAGATCAGGGCAACATAGGAGTATATTAATTACTTTTAAATAGTGTTTAATGCAGGCCAAGGACACATGTGAAGACTTGGATTATTCAGACTCTGTTCAGGGAGTTATTCTCTTAGAGGAGCCCTAACACATTGTAATGACCCCATGTGTGATGGGGTACATAGAGGAGACAAGGCGAAGTAGAAAATGATCAGCATAGAGGACAAAGAATGATTAGGCTAGGTAAGCTAGAGATAGTGGGCATAACTACATTGAAATATCTAAGAATCTGGGCCCCTCCCAAAAAGCAGAGTTAGGACTGAAACTGCAGCCAAAAAGCTCAAAATATGTCAGGAACAAAAGAGGGAAGACACCCCTTTAAGCCACTTAATATATCGTCTCGTAAGGTATCAAGTTTCCCATCACTAGATAATGTATCCACCAGCACTGTTACACAGGGAATTCCTGTTTGGGGAAGAAAGTTGTATTAGATTCTTCCCACCAACACATGCATGACAAGTGGCATTCACGTGGCCAGTACTCTCCCATGGATGAATGGCCCAGACTTTAAAGAAGCCCACAAGCCTTTTGCAGAGAAGTGAAGTGCCATATTAACTATTCACACTGGGACTTCTGCTAAGCTTCCACCTATAACCACTGCCTGCTTGCTGGGGCTGGGACTCGGAGGGAAGGGGGCCAGCTCTGTTTACATCCCAGCACACCAACTGGCTAGTATTCCCCCTTTTCTCTCCTGCTCAAGTGAATATTCCAGATGCTGATGTTCTCCAATAATCAGAGGTTCCCCAGCATCCTCAAATCCAGCCTGTCTGTGCTGTGCGCATTTCCCTTTTCCCACATAGCCTGCTCCTACTTGCTTTCTTCCCACTTTTACTTAGGTTCTTGTCTTTCTTAAAGGAGCTCTTGCTAATTTTTTTAAAATATGCAATCATTGTTACAACCAATAAGAGAAAAATCCCGCAACCCCTCCCCTGGAGTGGCCAAAAGCACATAGAAGGAGCTTCACAGGTAGTGAAATAGAAACAGCCAATAAATGTATGAAAAGTTGCTCAGCCTCACATTATATTGAAGGAAATATGAATGTGATACAGTTTTTCATGCATTGGATTTTTGAAGATTAGAATTTGAAGAGAATCTGTGTTGGCACAGTCTGGGGAAAGAGGCACAGGCTGGAAGTTGGTCAAGGTTTCTAAAGGGAAATTTGGTGATATCTTTCAAGGTTTAAAATGTGTGTACTCTATTCTAGGAATCTCTCCTGAATCTTTTCCCAGCACATTATAGAAACAGCTTTTATTAGCTGTTTCAGCACCTTTCCTTGATAGAACAAGTACATGAGGACAGGCAAAACTGTCCCTTTAGAAAAGTCTTTAAACATTTTTGGAATAATTAAAAACCGGAAATGATCCAAATGTTCCTCATTCATTTACTCATTCATTCATTAATTCATTCAACAAACATTTACTGTTTGCCAGGCAATGTTTTAGGTGTTTGGAATACACCTTTGAAGAATAAAGAGTTCTGCCCACTCTTTTAGTACATCAATAGGAGAGTGGCAAATAAAAGTACATGCATGGAATGGAATAATGTGTAACCATTAGAAATGAGGTTACTCTACACGATCTTGAGAGGAAGGTTGATCAAGACATATTGGACATTTTATTTCTAGAGGGGTATGTGCAAGTGTCTGTGCTTGCATTGTGCATAAAAATTGTCTGGAAAAATGCAAAAATCCTTAACAGTGGCAATAGATATTGGGGTAGACAGAGACAGAATATTACTTTTCTTTTCATAAAGTCTTTTATACTATTTAATTTTTCACAGGTAGCATATATGCTTTATATAATAAAGAAACTAATAAATGCTATAAAAAAAGAAATTGTCAAGCTAAATCAGTAGTTCTGCTAGAGAACTAAGACTCATATCTCAAAGAAAATGAAAAATTCCTTAACCTATCTGTAGGCATTGGGACCAAAATGATTAGGTGTTTGATGCTGTTCAGACTGCAAGAATGGAAATTAATACCATAGTACTTTGGAATGCAGAACCAAAGACATAGGTGGTCTGTACTGTTACTGGTCATGGGCATCCTGGACTTGTCTACACATGCAAATCAAATGGGAAGGCAGCCAGGGGCAGAGGAAGGTCCTCAGGCCAACAGTCAAGTATTCTAGGGCTTTCTCCTGGGTTTGACTCTTGGAGCCTCAGTCTCTCTTTCAGTAAAACAATATATTTGGATTCATTGATTTAAGGTGTAGCCCCATACTAACATTGCCATGAATCTGGATTATTCTAGTAAGTCCTCATTCTTAGGAGAGAGATTTGAGATGATTACTTAAATTCTCAAGAGTCTTATAAGAGACCATCTCGGGTGTCTGGGTGGCTCAGTCAGTTAAGTGACTGACTCTTGATTTAGGCTCAGATCATGGTCTTAGGGTTCATGAGTTTGAGCCCAGTGTTGGGCTCTGTGCTGATAGTATGGAACCTGCTTGGGATTCTCTGTCTCCATCTCTTTCTGCACCTCCCTTACTGACTCTCTCTCTATCTCTCTCTTTCTCTCTGAAAATAAAGAAGTAAATATTAAAAAAAAAAAAAAAGAGAGAGAGAGATCACCTCAACTGTCCAGTTACCCACCATCTCCTAGTGCTATGAAGAAACATCCATTATGTACTTTAATATCTGCTTCTGTTTGGATTCAAGTTTAAATACATTTGGTTGTTTACTAACAGTATTTCACTTCAGGATGATAGAAAATCAGGCTTTTTAGATTCTACCCTAAACAAGTGACTAAGAAAAAATTGTTTTCAAAATTAATCCATTTGACGAATTTAATCTAATGTTGGGGGCAGTGGGAGCAGTGACAGGGTCGGGGTGGGGGGGTACATGATTCAACACACTGGGCATCTCCAGATGAAGTCAGAACGTAATTTCATCGTTCTGGAAATTGGATTTCTGTCAGACTCAGAAACCCAGGAGTTCCACTTTGTTCTTTGGGGATAAGTTTTCATAGGAGAAGAGGTGGTGATTATGGATGAGTTTTCATTTTTGTGTGCTGGGGGAATATCGGCTCAAGAAGCATGTGAATACACCCACAAATGATGTGCCTGTTGTGTCTGCACGTCCCTGGGGGGTCCACTGAGACCTATCCAGAGTGGAATATGTGACTCACACTCTTTTCTCCGTGTAGAAATAAATTGGTGCCAGCTAGCGTAAGTTTGGAGTATCCCATATAAAGCTAGTAAGGGCACTGAAATCCAAACAGCGAATAGCCCAACGAGGAGATAAACGCCAGAGGGAATGTTTCATAATTTTGGTATTTGGGACACTCCACTGCCATTTCTCTCTTCTCATTTGTCTTCCAACTGATTGGAAAACTACTAATGAGCATGTTTACATTTTCTCCAATTGTTTTAACCCAAGTGTGAGAGCAGCTGGGGAGAGGGGTTTGTTCTCTGTCCAGAGCCTAAGCTGTCTTCCTTCTGCTCTCCACCGTCAGGCCCCTGTGCCCTGCCAAACCTCTGCTCTTGCCTCCCCACCCCTCCCAGGCTTCTCGCTGTGTGCAGTGTGGCCAGCAGCTCCACCACATGTTTTGCGTTGCTCACAGCCTCCCTCTTTCCCCCTTTTGTTGTCATTTGTTTTGTTTTGAAGGGGCTGAGGTGTAGAGGAGGTCTTGGGTTAGTGCCCTTCCACTTAGCTTCAGAACTGGGAGCAGGCGCAGATTTCATTTGCTCCCAGTTCTGCGTTGAGGTCAAAAGCCCCTGGAGAATGTCCTTCTGTCCTCTGACAGTTCCTGAGGATGTATTCATTCTCCCTGGGCTACTCCAAATTCCAGACTCTGCTGTCTGCAACCCAATCCATTCTCAGCTGCTCTGCTCTTTCCTCTTGATGTGAGCATCTTAAGCTTCAGTTATTATGAGAACCACCTTCACAACGTTTTACATGTCTTCCAACATAATTTGTATGAATTCTGTGTTTGATGTGCTTGTTGTATTCAAATGCATTTTAAAGTAAATTATAACTACTACAAAGCCCATTTCTTTTTGGGGAATCTTCTTGCATATCTCTAGGTATGTGGACACTGGTCTTCTTAATCCTCACCTTGTAAAACTCTCTGTCCCTTCCTGAGGCACTGCTGGGCTGCTCAGGTCCTTCAAGTTCTCCTTGAAATCATCGCTCACTGTCATTTTCCAGTCTATTGACCAATTCTGATAGGCTAGACACCATTTTTTTAAAATTCATTAGTTGATGAGATCATGTGGTAATGCCAGTTCTGCCTAGGCCAGTAATAGTAAATATTTATTGATTGTATGAATTGAATGAAGACCTTGACCTCCCTGTCAACACAATTATAGAGTCTGAATCCCAGTGCCTGCATATAGCCTCTTTGTTTCTTTCTTCCATTTTTATTTTCCTTTTTCATCTGTCTTCTCTTTCTTTCCCTTTATCCATCCTTCATTCCTCCCTTCCTTTCTTCCCCCCCCCTTTTTTCTTTTTAGTTAAAAAATTAGGATTTGTTTTTTGAAGCTCACTTTCTAAAGAAACTCATAATAGACCATGCACAGAATGCATCCTTAGTTAGAAGGACAGTCTATTTTTTTTCAGAGACCCTCTATTGACTCTGTGAGTTGAAATAGTTTAGACTCCACATAAAATATGCATTGTTTACCCAGGCTCTTCATGCTCTGCATACTGTTACAGTCCTTGAAGAGCTTGTCAGTGACAAGTAAGATAAATGAATGAAGAGGACTTTACAAGTGTTTAAAAGCTAAGTATAGCATGTGCTGCACACTACTTAATTAAACAGACCTGTGCTTAACTAAGTAACTTTGTGATAGAAATTTCTAGAGCTTTTTCCTTCCCCCTCAGACCCCACCACCTCCAACAGTGCTCAGGATGTTAGAAATTCCTTGGCTGTCTGCAGTTGCTAATATCCTAGCCTAGTTTCAAAACTGTCTTGGTTAAAGCATTG
The DNA here is from genome assembly GCF_006229205.1 of Suricata suricatta. Lineage (NCBI taxonomy): Eukaryota > Metazoa > Chordata > Mammalia > Carnivora > Herpestidae > Suricata > Suricata suricatta. The sequence goes on along the minus strand of NC_043711.1, from coordinate 23,311,592 downwards.
CAAGTTAGTATGGATTGTAGGTAATGAACTTTCGAATTTATATTAGGGTCAGTCAGCAACATGGACTCCTTTAAGGCTCAATCGAGATTTTATAGCACGTCTGCATCTCATTGTTTTCAGAGAACTTTAAAATCAATGAAGTAAACTGCTTCTCTTCTCAGCTCTGGCATCAATGTGCAGAGTTGGAGTCCCTTCCAAGATCAGTCTTTTTTCTTTCTTTTTTTTTCTTCTTAATGCAGGTGTCAGTCCTTATGGATATGAGCAGTAGGGTACAGTGGTTACATAGAAGGCTCTGGAATTAGAGTTCCAAATTCCACCAGTTGTGTAATCTTGGGTAAACTTCCTAGTCTTTCTAAACCTCACTTTCATCATCTGTAAAGTGGGGATACTAACAGCCTCTACCAGGACTGACATCCAGGTCATTTTAATGTGAGTCACTCTTGGTTCTTATGGGTTTATGTCCCTGTTATAGCAACTATTAAAGATTTTGAGGTATGCCTAAGAGGCTCACACTTGGTTAAGCATCAGCTTTTGACTGACTCAGGTCATGATCTCACAGTCATGGAATCAAGCCCCACATTGGGCTCCTTGCTGAGAGTGGAGGCTGCTTGATTCTCCCTCTCCCCCACTCATCCTCACTCTCTCTCTCTCAAAGAAAAAGATTTTGAATATGCCCCCCACCTCCAACCTACATCACTGTTGGTATAACGGACTAAATTAGATGACAACAGCAAAGTTTCTTGGCAAAAACAGCAGGCCTAGGGAAGCATTGGTTGTCATCATTGATATTTACAGGTGACTCCATCTCATTGTGCTGGGCTTTGTTCTGCCACTATGAAGAACCCTAACCTCCCCATTACTGACAGAGCACATAGAACTCTTTCTCTGTAGATAATTCTCCCCCTATAGGCTGCATTGGGTGGTAGTAGAACCGAGGCAAGCAGGCTTTCCCTACCTCGTTGTCTACAACCTATCCTGGAATTCCTCAGGTTCCTAAGGGAGCAGCAGGAAGCAGTTTATCAGAATAATTTCTCTCCCTTGATTTTAGAAGGGAAAAAAACAAGACAAACTGTGCAAAATGTACAACAAGGAATATGAACAGTAGACCGGCATCTTATCCATGTGGAGTTTGATTCATGCTAAAGACGTTCTTTCTTCTCTTACCATTTTATAGATTCACAAACTGAGGCTCATGTAAAAGTAATTCAGCCTGAGTCTCTATTAAATATTTGGCAGAAATAGAATTAGTGCCAGGCCTATGTTACTCCCCTTAAAAAGATGAGAGATCTATGTTCCCAGGTGATGAGAAATCTCAAGTGCTGTCCATGGAAAGTCCTGTAGTCACAGGAATGTTAGGCCTGTGCAAAAGTTAGACAAAAGCTTGTTAATCATTTGCTGGGCTTCTCACCAAAACACACCCAGAAACAAAGATTTGGCTTAGGTGGTTTATTTGGAAACTGATCTCAAGAAGCATGGTGAAAAAAATTGAGAGGTGAGTCAGGAAGTGAAAATGCCAATGAAGGTGAATTACTGTGTGCTTTCCTGATATAATCACCCACTGCTACAGTCTGCTGGGGAACTTTTGAGAGATTCTGAAACACATCATAGGATGGTCCTACAAAAGGACTGGGACATTGGTTATTTATCCATCACCTCCCTCCCTCATAGGTTGAGTATTGTTCTAAGGATATGAACCCCCACACTCTGGTCTGCCCTGTTTCCTGGCCAAAGCTGCACCTGTGGCCAGAGGAAGACTTCAGGCAGAGAGGTACATGGATTTGAGATGGGAAGATAGCAACATATTCAGAACTGTCCATTCAAGCTGCAGGTGACTTCCAGGATAGACAAGAGGATATGACATTCTCTATTATAATTTTAAAAAATTTTTAAAGGATATTTGATGAGTAGGTAGCAAAAATAGATTCTAAACTCTCCATGGTGACCTACTAATTTTCCATTTATAAATAAAGACTGAGGGAAGGCCTTCAACAAAATTGCGAGGCAGATGGTTGGCAGAAAGGACTGATCAGCTGAATGAATTGGAGGCTATCAGACCAGTTTTCAAGGCAGGACTGCTGTTGTAGCAGTAAATTGTATAGACAGTTGTAAATCATAGATGCCTGGCTTATTTTTCCAGAGATGTTATGGTTTGACATGTGTGAGCATATGACTCTTGCTCAATCTTAAATACCTTCCCAAATGTACCAAGTTGATAAGATCTTTTGAGAAATAAGATAGTGAATTATCATCTCAAATATGTTTCCTGCTCTACCCATATCCAATATGGGAATGAAGAAAGCAACACACACACACACACACACACACACACACACACACACACACACACATATCACATCTTGGATTCCAGTCCCCCTATTGATTTGTTTTTCCTCTCAAGGTGAGTTTACTATGGAATATCCCCAGCCTACTGTTCTTTATACTCATATCCATGCCAACTTTCAAGTCTTAGTTCAGGGGCATCCGACCCATAGAGCTTTATTTGATGCCCCTGCCCTCAGCTGGAGGGGGTTTTTCCAGCCTCTGGGCATTTATGTAAACCAAACCCTTCCCTCTTGTTTTCCTTCCCATATTGTGTCATACTCCTCTACTTCCTCATGTCTTAATTTATCTTTGCTTTGTTTGTCCCCAGTCTCTGGCCTGGGACCTTATGCTTCACATTATTGCTATAGGACTCTGGAGTCAGAAATCTGGGTTTCAGTCCTGTTCCTCCAGTGAGTGGAGCTGAGCAATGATGGGTTTGGTTTTCTCAACTATAAAAGAAGGCTTATAAGAATAGCTATCTCAAAAGCAAGGAGTCAATGAAAACATACTAACCAAACACTTAGCCTGGCATATTATTGTTCTTTATGGTTACAGAACTTTGGTAAGTGTTGAATGAATTTCTGTGCAGTGTCCATAGTGGAAGCCTTTCCATCATTGATTCTTACGTAATCCCATAAAATTCCCCAATGCGGCACACTCCCCTAATAGCTTCTTCATCCTGCTGCTTCATTTTGTCCTCCAAGAGTGACCCACGCATCGGAACCCAGACCCCACTCAGTTATGATTCATTTCCATGTGGGCCTGGCGGATGTACAGGAAATCCCTCCCCTCTTCACTGTCCAGTTGCTGTCTGGTTTCTCCATCTTTTGCTCCAAGACAAGAACTGTTGACCTTGCTCTGATTTGGCAGAAACAAGACCAGTAGAAGAGTTCTGGACTATTTCAGATTTCCCTGGCAGAAAAGAGGGAGAAAAGAAAACCTGATAGAAGAAAGTGTAATTGCTATTGTATGGTATTATCTCCATATCCCATAGCAACAAATCTTATTATATTTTTTTCTTATTTAAACCATATTCATGAAGGTTTTATTGTTAACTTGATCCAGATGACTGATCAAAGCATTCTTCATTATTGCCACCTTGCTAAAATATTTTTAGAGGCAGTTTTAATATTACACTTTTATAGCTACATATTGCCATTAAGCTATTGAGTCTATTACTAGTCAATCAAGGATTTTCATTTTGTTTCAAGAGCTCCTTGGATAAACTCTTCAGAAATGTCAAAGAGATGGAGTATATGGCACCTTTTCACAGATGGTGTTCATCAAGGATTTTAGTTAATGGATAGAGTTTCAGTTTTCCATGGTTGACTTTTGGAATAACAAAAGTATTCTAAAGGCTCCTGCTCTTCTAAAGGCTAGGGGATAGTATGGAAATGAATCCCATAACACTCCCAAACCTTTTATTTCTTAATGAGAAAAGTTAACCAGGGACATGAAGTATTTTGCTGAGTCCATTTTACTAAAGAATGGAATATATCTTGAAGAAAACCAACTTTTCCAACAGCTCCAAAACTATACATTTAACCTGCACTCCCATTCTCAAGAACCACAACCAAAAACAAATACACAATAGGAAGAGTTAAACTATCATATGAAGAGTTATATACTCAACTGGTTCATCATAGAAGCTAACTGTATACTTTTCCCTTTATCTGTTCCAAAGTAGTCTATTCCCATTTTATTTATTCCTTCATACATCCACATGTTTATGTACTACATATGCACCAGAATCTGTGCCAGGTGGTAAGTACAAGGATTCAGACATAGTGCTCTCCTGAAGAGAATTTCAACCTAGTGGTGGAGAAAGCCGAGAGAGCACATGATAATTTACCATTCGTTGGGATAAGTGCTGTGATGGAAGGGAGCTTGGAGGTGAATACATATTCCTGGGGAAGGAGTGGAAGAGCACTTAATCCCTTCTGTAGCAGGCTCAGGGAAGGCATTCCTGGAGGTGATAGTGTTAAAGCTAACACCAGAAGAATTAACGGGCATAACTCAGCCGAAGGGAGAGGGAATGAAGAGCATGACTGGAACTGTGAATGGTACATCCCGGAGCTGGGGATAGGGAGCCTGAGAGGCGATGCTGGGAATGAACAGCAAGCAGTTACCTCCCAAGAGCTTTGTTAGCTGTGGAGGAGCTGGAGCTCTTTTCCTGAGGGCAGTGAGGAGTCTCTGAGGAGTTTAAAGCCAAGGACAAACAGGGACCTGATGTCACTCCAGCTATGGACTGTGTTCAGTGGGAAGCAAGAGTGCAGCAGGAGAGCTGTTAGAGGAGTCTTTCACCCTAGAGAAATAAGGTGGCGCCTGGAAGAAAAAGGAAGTGGAAAATAAAATCTGATTAGATCTGTCTCAGCAGTCATGACATAATATAGTAAAATGAATATAACACAGTTAGCCAAAGGCAAACGTGTCAGGTCAGCAGTTTGGTCGACACTGAAAAGGAAATAAAAATGCATTGCTAAATGAGTCCACGAGTTCCCAAGTGTAGTGCTGTGGGAAGCTCTCCCTCTCTCTAACTCTGTATTAGTTTTCCTGAGATTCCAGTTATGACTGCCCAGAAGAACTGCTATTTAAGGCTTTGTGGTGGGCACCTTGTGTACCTGTCAGCTGCAGGGATATGAACCACTGTACATGGAGTCATCCAGTAAGCATGCTGGAGTTATTTAAACACGTGCTATTCTTGTTACAATTTTCTACAGTTTTTCTTCCACTGATCTTCAAAGGATATTTATTCATGTCTTACTACCCTTCCAGACCATTCTTGGTATGTTAGGAAGCCAGTATAATTGGGTGGAAATGAGAATATGTAATGTAGATTTTCAAAAATAAAAAAATTAAAAGAGGGGCCCCTGGGTGGCTCAGTCATTTAAGTGTCCAACTCTTGGTTTTGGCTTAGGGCACAGTCTCACAGATTTGTGGGTTTGAGCCCCACATTGGGCTCTGTGATGACAGCATGGAGCCTGCTTGGGATTCTCTCTTTCTCTCTCTCTGCCCCTCCCCCACTCATGCTGTCTCTGTCTCTCTCAAAAATAAATAAATAAACATAAAAAATAAAAATAAATTAAAAGAGATCCATTTTCAGTTTGACAATTAAGGGAGCAGAATTGGTCAAACTTTTTTATACAAAGGAAAACTAGCAACCAGCCTGTAAGAAATCGGTCACAGTTTAGGGGATATGTTACAAGCAAGATAAATAAAAATGGTCTAGAGTATCAGGCCAAATTCTCATTATTCATCTCTGGTTCACACTCTTCTCTTCCAGTCCAGACTAATCAAAAGAAGCCTCTTCCGCTCACAATTGCTCTGTGTACATTTCCCCCAGATCTGGTATTCACATGAACAACATGGTTTATTTATATTTCAGCACCAAATTGGAAAGATGACATCATTCATTTACAGTCTTTATCCCATGACATGCCTATTCTCCAACACCTCATTTCAGCAGACACATTTAGGACTGCATATAGCATCTTGTTTAGCTTGTACATTCTTTTATGGGATACAGTTCAAAGGTAGGAAACTTTAGGCTTGTTGCTGGTAAGAAAATAATCTCATAAAATCACAGGAGCTTCCCCAAAGGATAAGGACATTATGATGTTTACAATAGCAGAGTTATTATTTGTTCATTTAGGCTTCATCGCTCATCTTGGGTGAGCCCCTTCCTTCTTGACTGTGGCAGGTCTTACAGCTCCCTTCAGGCTCTCAGAATTCTGTTAGAAGAAACAATTTCAGATTTATTGGCTCATGAGTTCAAAAGTACAGGTTCCTGACAATACTGGAGTTTCAGGCGTGAACAATGAATTTCAGCATCTCTTGTAGGAGGGCAGGCCAAATGAGGGAACTTTCAGTATTTTGTCGGTAACAGCTCTGTGACCTGCTCTTTCTCACAACCTGTAACTTGCCCATGGGGTCTTCTGATGCTTTAAGTGGACAAGAGAATAATGAAAATGCTATCAGTTGCCAAAGGTTGCCTGGGATTTTTAATTTAATTGTTAGGTGGACTTTCCCCTCAATTTTATTGTTTTTAACCATATATGTGCATTTTTTCACACCCACTATGGGGACTTTCAAGTATCGTACACATTTTTCAAAATGGGGTGAGTAAATCATGAGACATCTGCTGGCAGATAGAACTGGGATATGAAGTGTTTCCAAAACTTAACAGAACCACAGCATTTTTGGGAAAGCTGTTTCATTTGATTAGCTGTTTGTCTTCTCTGCCAGTGGCATGGCTAAGAGCAAAGGCTAGATATTGAGAATTGGAAGACCCAGGAAATCTCCATGTTCTATGTAAAAAAAGAGACTCTGGAGGCTGAAATCTCTGCCTTGATTTTCTAGCTGCAAGTGAGGATAGTAATAATTCCTCCCAGGTGAGTTTTGAGGATAAGTTAGACTGTACATGAAACATGCTACAACACACTATGTTAGGTCTAGAATTGTTATCAAAGTATTGTTTGTATTGCCTAATAAAATTCCAGCTGGTTGGAGACTCTGCCAGTCTCTCATTTCCAGCACCCTTGAAGTGCTGATGGTTCGCCATCATCTCAAGCCACCAGTAGATTGTTATGGCAACTCATGAGATGTCCTCAACTCTCAGTGACCTTTCCTGGCTCAAACCAAATGTGTGGTCACCTCTAGGATGGCAGCATCCCTCAAAATTCTGTCTCTTCTTTCTTTCAGTCCCTCATTGCAGCAACATGCACAGTGTATTTACATCTACTAGGCCCTCTGCTAGATTCTGGGGAGAGGCAGGGGAAAGAAAGAGCCTCAAGTCTACTGACAGTTGAACAGGTAGATCTGAGGTTACAGAGTGATGAAAAGCAGGAGATGTATATGTCCTAGCATCAGGGATAGGGTCAGGAAAAGGCTCCTAGAGAAAAAATTGTGAATTAGCCAGACCCAGAAGGTAGAGGTGAGGGAAGGTGGCTGGGGGAGGTACCACAGGCAGAGGAAACACCATATATGAGAGGTTTCTTACTGTAAACAATAGCAAAAATAATAGTAATAATGGCATTTGATTTTTTACTGTAAGCCTCTTATAGACCATGAACTTGAAGCCCATTGTATCCCTTGCTCCTCACAGTGACCCCACGGAGGGAGATACCATTACTCCAAATTATACTTGAGGAAATTGAAGCCTACAAATAGTTAACTCTCAAAAGACCACATAACCAGCAAAGACATAGATGGGGCTTGAATACAGACAGTCTTATCTGCAAATACACACATGTAGTCTCTACATTTCCTGGCTTTCTGGGCTGGATATTTTTATCTGCCTCTTTCCATCATCTTTAGGCATTTTTCTAGATTCTATGACCCTATTAGGTCAACTCATTGCTGGTCTGTTTCTTGCTTTACATAGTAAACCAGTACAATTGTATGTTCTGGTAGTTGAAACCATGACACCTAGGTGCCTCATGTGACAAACACAGTGGGGCATAAATTATAGTGGTCAGCTCTTCTACATCAACTTTGTTCCTTTTGTTCAATTTCCCCCAAAAGCACTATCAGTTAAGTTGTCCATAGGGAGTATTCCCTAGAAGCCATCATAGCAACAAACCATCTCCATTGATATTTTTGCATTTGGCCGCTTTTGAGCAGATTCCTCTGCCTTGTCTTGCAAGACCATCGCATGTCTGTAGTTCTGTGTCTCTGTCCAGCCCTTCCCCATCTTTTCACCCAGGTCTTCCTTCTCTCGCTTGCTGTAGGATGTAGGATGTGATTGTTGGCAGTTTGTGATTGTAAGCTTACTCTGAACCTGTATGATCGCTTGATCGTGTAAAACAAAGCACCTTCAGGTATATGTCTATTTTTACTCCTTTTAAATTACATAGGGGGAAGTGCACTTACATCTAATGTAGGTCCAGCTCCTTTAGGTTTCAATTTGACTAAAAATGAAAACTCTGGATTAGGAACAAAAGGAGTCTTACAGGGGCTGTAATTTTGCCCTGAGTCTCTTTAGCTAGTCTTCCAGCTCCTGATGGAATGTTCTCTGGTTTTTGTTCTGTGCAGACCCAGAACAGAATGAAGCTGATGGCAGACAACTATGATGAGGACCACCACCATTACCACCATCACCATCACCACCACCACCACCGATCCCCTGGGAGGCCGCAACATTCTAATCACAGGCCCTCTCCCGACCAGGTCAGTTTTATTGCTTCTTACCTCCAGGACCCTTTTTACCCTTCGGATATTTTAAGATAAAATAAATAATCCTCAAGAAATAATAAACAGCATAAAGTGATACGTCCTTTGAACTGAAACTAATAGCTTTGGTATTTATTTCCATCACTCAAGGAGTCTAAATGTTTTCCTTTCTCCTTCCTCTTTAAGGTTTTGTCTGTTCTTGTTTATGTTATGCATTTTCTTTCCTCCCCTCCTTTCTATTTTCATAGATATGAAGTCTATTGCTGGCTCAGTATCTAATAGTGGGTTACTTTGGAATGTCTCTTTCAGAGTTTTAAGAGAAAGCACTTTGTTTCCATGAGCTTGGCAACCAGAGAAGTCTTGAGTTTGCTGAGCACTTTCCTAGAAAATTCCTTAGTGATACAAATTAATGGTGGGGTAAAACAACGTGAAGAGAAATCAGTTTTGCTTGCCTTTTAGCCGGTGAAGTCAAAGGGTCTGGTTTATTTGATTTGGATCCTATCGTCTCCCTTGACTAAGTAAAACAAGTGAAAAGAAGGATTGACAAAAGCAAAAATCTCCTGTGGTCTTACATGATACTTGCATTCACCCAGCAAATATAAAAACTACTTGCAGTGTTTAGGATTAAAACACCTGAAGGTGAATTTCATGGAAATTATGAAATTAAATGCAAATTAGCCAGTTATATAATCAATATTAACAGTATTTTCTCCTTTATTATACTCTGAGTGTCTTGTGTGTGATCCTAGTATAACTTACACAATAAATTTCAAGAGTGGTGGGGCCATAGGTAATGAAATAGAATCATCCGGAGTAGTGTGAATGCCTTTGTTATATGTTTCTGGGTATTTGAGGGGAGAGGACTTATTGGAATTACCTGTGTGAAGAGATGTTTAACTGTTTGTTGGAGGAGGAGGTGCTTATTATGCTCCTAAGACGTTTTTTTTTTTCAGATGGCTGTTTCCTTTTCACCTCATGTCACTAGTATCCCAAAGGAGAAGTTAAGATTGCCAAGTATCCAAGATGTTTTACCTGGAGTACAACTCCAGGGGGAGCCACTTATGTGGTATGCCACATAAGAAGTGCTCCCTGGAGCCCTGCAGGGAAGTAGCTCCAACCAGGAGGCCCTCTGCCCCCATCCCAGCTTGGCCCTACCCTTTTACTCAGACGCATTTACCCTCAGAGTCCTCAACCCTGTGGGTCTTCATATAGGATATCTAGATTTCTGAAGCCACGTACAGAAAGGCCTCACTTCATGTTAATAGCTCTCAAAAATGGTTCTTAATTTGGAAATCAGCAAAGTATAGAGAGATATATTTCATGTCATTATGTTGTATGCCTGTGGTTTTGCTTTGATTTAGCATTATTTTTTCAATTCTCATCCCTTGCCATCACTACCACCTCTCATAGTCACTCCACCTAGTATACCTGACATCCTACTAACCAAACATCTTCATTCTTGTTCTTGGCCCCTGCCTTCTTCCATACTGCCCTTTGCTCCTTGACTTTCTCCCAGGAGAGGTAAATGTGAGGTGAGCTTTCCCTCAGAGAGAGAAACAAAGAGTACTATAGAAGCAGAAAGAAGGATTTGGAGTCACATTGGGGAGTGAGTCACACAAAGACCTGCCAAGATAACAAACAAGCTTGTTTCATCACAGAGACACATATCCTAATATGTCCTGCTAGAAACCAGATACCAGACCAAATTTATCTGCTTTGTGAATGACATTTCTCATAAAAGCTAGTCTCCTGCTACTTTTCCAGAGATCTTTAATCACAAAATAGAGGTCTCCCTAGCTAGTTTGTCTACCATCAAACACTAGAGGTTGTCATAGGGCAGAAGTCATTGCTCTGAGGCAATGCCCTTTCCAGAAGAGTTAGCATCCCTCAGGGTATGTCTGGCTAAGATGTGTCATCAGGAGCTCTGACATAACTTTGTTGTTGCTACTCTTAGGAAGATGGTGATGGTCTTCCACTCTCACATCCTTCATCTCAGTGACCACTGTAAGCAACCCATGGACACGGGCAGACAGCCTCTTTTACGTATGAGAAACCCAAGCCCTCACGGGGCAGGGGGGGTGGGGTGGGGAGAGACTGACTAAGGCCCTGCTTCTGGTTATTTGCTCACTCAACTAATAATTGGAGCACATATTCCATGGCAGCCACCACACTGGCCTTGGGAAAGAACACAAGGTAGAAAACAGAACCCCTGCCTTCAGGAAGTTTGCTGTCTAGTCTGAAGACAAAAATCCAGGTCATCAGATGTCTCGTTGAGTTTCTTTTCTGGATTACATCAATCAGAACATGCCATTTAAAAGGTAGTTATGGCTTAACTAAAGGCCCATGACTTAGAAATTAACTCTGCAGTAAAGTTCACCTTGAAAGTGACATACCCTTGACCAGGATACCTTTGTGGTTTTAAATTGGAGTCAGCAAAGGTATAAGGCTTTTTTGCTGCAATCTTTGAATTAAGAAGAGAGTTGACTATGAAGACCTGGCATGAGTAGGTTGACTCCAGTGATGGAGACAGCAACATCTTCTGGGGTGGTGATCCCAGGTCTAGTACAACCGTGCTCTTGGCTATAATCACCAACATCTCATATACCAAAATATGGGTTGTTATAAAACTAAGTTCCACAATGTAACAGTCATCTGAACGGGGAAGTCCTTCCTAGATGATTACAAACTCTATTCAAAATTATGCAAACATATATACTAATATGTGTAGAATGGAGGTATTTCTCAGGAGAAAGTGACAATGTAAGAGTCTCATTATGTGGATGAAATTTAAACTAAATGTCCATGATGTACCCATGTTCATTGAGCTGACTTAAAGGGGAGAGGTCTCTTCCAAAGGATTCCTCATTCCCTTCCCATGAATATTCCAGCCCTGACTTTCCTGTGGCCTGAGGGTTGACCAATAATGTCTTATGGAAGAGAGGCTACAAAACGTTGCCATTGTCTCTTGAGTTTTATAAAGAGATCAGAACACATGAAAATAGAGAAATATAAGAAAAACCAGTCACTTTGCTACTTTTCCAGAGAAATTCATTTTTCCTTAGGAAATTCAATTTAAGTATTGTTGGGTACTTGCAGAATTAGGTTCTTTTTCCATTTCTTCCCCACTCCTTTCTACTTCACTATGATTTTGCTTTCTCCTCAAGAAAAACTGAATCTAAGGGTTATAAGTCTAGATGAGCATTTCCCAAAGTAACCTTTGGAACATTAGTCCCAGGAGGAAAGTCTTGAAACAAAGATTCAGTGAGCAAAGAATTTGGGGAAAATGCTGCATATTATAACTCAATTTTAGAGAGTCTTGGTGCAATTAGCAGATCAAAGGATCTGCAAAGTCATATAAGAAAGAAAGCTCTCCAATTTTATTTAATCCACCATTTCCCAGACTTATTTGATCATAGAATCTTTTTTTTCTTTTCTTTTCTAGTAACATCTGTGCTCTGAAAAATACTGTTCTCAGAGTATCAGGTGAAGAAAGAGACTACCCAGTTTAAAACATAACTGATCCAGTTTCCAGCAGGGTTTTTCATCAGAAGATAGAGTTTTGAGGCAATTTCTGCTATGCTCTGCATAGCAGAAAATGAGAGCACCTCTTTTATTCATTTCTTGGGATACCTTTATAAAGACTATAACATCTGAGAATGAGTTATCCCACCGAAAACCCAGTAGATCTGAACTAAAGGAATCATTATAAGGGTGAGGATTCAGGAAAATAAGGATAATCATAAATATACAGCCCCTCAGAAATTGAAAATGAGTGTGATGAAGGGAAGAGAGAATTGGGAGAACACATAAGTCAGTAGGGTGTACCAGTGCAATAGCCTAGAGCCCTACTCAAGAAAGGAGTAGGTGGTAACTGGTGGCCTGTCCCGATAATGGCCATAGCCACTGAAAATGTCCACATAGATCATTCAGACACTTCCCAGTAATAATGCCTTGGGAAGTTTTTCAAACCAAGAAGTGGGCATAAGGGGAGACAACAAATATTTCCTATGACATAAGTCATGGATAAGCTTTGAGAAACAAAAAAGGCTGATGAATAAATGGAACAGGCTGGAACCACATATTGGATTTTATTTTTAGTGAAGTTACCAAGACTGATTTTAGAAGAGCTAAGTAAAAACTCAACTTCTAAATGCCCTCTGTACCTGTCATTAGTATCTGTTATTTTTCTCTAAGTACCGTCTTTCTTTGCCATATCAATTATGTCAAGTCTTTTTACTGTTTTTCCAAGCATCATATTATTTTTATTATCCCACAAAAAATCATATTTTATTAATCTCCTTCTAATGACTTCTAGGTATGCAGAAAATCAAAGCATCAGAGTGAGCTCCACACTCCCGCCACCTCAGAATGCCAGGCCTCGTTCAGGCTGCCCTTTGGCATCCAGAACTCACATTCTTGTGCCTGGGTTTTAGGTTGGGCATTGGGTCTTTAAGGACCTAGATTGCAAAATATACTTCCATTTGTTAAAGCATCTGCCACTCTGATTCTCATTTTTAGGGGCCTAAATGGTGAAGTCCTAAACAGTTCTGGTCTGGAAACCTCAGAATATACGGCCACTTTCCAAGCCCAGAACTTGCCTTTCTTCTCTCTCCATAACACACAGGAGTGGGAAAGCTCAAGGACTTTTGACTACTTTGAAGACATTCATATCCCATTTAATATTTAAATTTCACATTTTACTTATAGAAATCCTACTTCTAAAATGAGGGCTACAGAGTTCAAGAACACAGAAACATAATACTCCTTAAATTATTATGGAAAAATTTGTTCGAATTGTACATTCTATTCATATTCTTTGTTATGTATCACAAAGCATATTTACACCTTGCCTGGCCCATAGTAGGCACTCAATAAATGTCTGTTGAAGGAATTATTCCCTAAGTACCTTTGGGAAATAGGAAAGACAGATGGAAATATTCCCACTGTACATGTAAAGAAACTGATGCTCAGAGATATTGTTAATTATTCAGAGTCACACACCCGACAATCAGCAGGCCCACAATGAGGTCCTGAGTCTCTGACTGCCACATTGGTGGCAAACTCTTTGGCTGTCAGTATGGATGTATTTATGCAACCATATATTAAATATGGTTGCATGGCTATAACATCAACTTTTTCTAGAATACAAGTGTGCTGTTGTTCCTTTTTCCCACTGAATTATAGTAAAATTTATCCTTTTTAAATTTCATTTCCAAACTTGAAATAAAATGTGATTTCATCAGCTCTGTTTCCATTTTCTCCAGCCCCCATTGTCTTTATTTCCATTCTTCTGTTATGTGCCTTTATCTTTTCATTTCCTCCCCTTTCACCTGCTCCTCTTTACTCTTTATTCTTCCTGTCCCTGTGCCAGGGACAAAACAGCCTCCTACATTTCTCTCACTGCCACGGAATTACTACAAGGAGGCCCTTAAGCAGTGGAGAGCCTGCTACAGAGAGGGAGGGGAATTGCTCTGGGTTACAGAGGGCTCTTAGCAGGACACTGCCAGGACCCACATTCCCTTGCTCACTCACTTATGTATCTCTGCACATGCAAGGGCCTGGGGCAAGCCTAGTTCCCAGAGCAAACCAGAGGATACTTCAGTGGGCTAGGGGCTGTTACCAGATCTGCCAGAATGCTGGGTGTACTTTAAGATCATGACCTTACTGTGGCAGAAGCTGAGTTTTCCATTTTTCATCCTTAACTTTAGGGTGTCTACTCTGCTAATCTATTCCCAGAAAATTGGTTGCCTTAGTCCTAAATATTGCTCATTCCACTTAGCAATTTCCAGAATTTGTCTAAAAATGTAAATCGTGAACTGTGGTTCTTTTTCTGTTGCTCCTGGATACTGTGTGGTCCAGGCCCATTTGGCTCTCGACTTGAGTTTGTACAACTGGACACAGTTCAGAACACTAAATGTCCACTTCAATTTTCAATTCCCATAGAATTTTACTTGAGACACTTGTCATTTTCTCATAAGCTGTCAAATACTTGGTCAGAACCCAGAACTAGATGTGGTCTTCTTTTTAAGCTATATATATGGGACTGATATACAGATTGTATTTTACGATGTAATGAAATGGTCTCAGTGATCCCACCCATGTTGACTACACCTGTACTGTGCTTCACAGAGGCTATAACCCTTGCTACCTTGGTTTTGAGATTTCTTATCCCCAAACATCTCCGTTCTTCCCTCTTCTCATAGACAAAAAAGCCATGAGGTAGAGTTCGCTCAAAATACAACCAGTGTTCTTGCCCTCCTGTCCTCCCACCTCTGTTCATGCTGCACATACCTGAGGCTTGAGTACCTGCTCTCAGATAGAATTAGTGTCCTGTAGAGCCTTCCTGTAGGAGAGGAATTGCTAACCATCCCTACAATTAGGTCCTTATTGAGGCTAATGGCCAGAGGCCAGTGAAAACATTTCCAAATCCCCAGATTTGTGTGGTAAAAAGCCCCCTGCTCTCTTCCCCCTCCACTGCTTCCTCCTCCCAGAGGCCTGCAGTTCATGTTTGGTCGGTAAGGAGTTGGTAGAGTCTGGGTGTCCACCAGGAGAATGAAGCCATCACAGCAGGCCCACCCCAGGCCCTGTTACTCTCAGAAAGCCAGCGCAAGTCCCTTGGATTCCCCACTTGCCCACAGCCCCTCTCTGGGAAATGGTGGATGGGGTTTGTGATTGATGCCCCTGCTTTTGCCTTATACTTTCACCAGCAGATTAGCCAAAGTGCAGCCCTTTGAATTCTAACAAACAGACAAGGGGTTTAACTTGCTCCGTTGCCCTCTGAAGATGGATTCTGTATATAGAGTTGTTATTCCTAACTTTTGCTTAGGGAGGAAAAAAAGAATTTATTTTATGTTTTGAGGTTAAATGAATGTGGGATAAATGTATACATAGTGTCCTGTGTGTATATATGTATGTATCGCTATATGTCAGATGAACTGAGGACTTTTCCACATATGGAAGAATTTCTCAAGATCATGTTTAACTAGAAATTTCTCTCTGTAACTTCCCCTGAGTACATGTTTGAATATACATTATATATACATATATACGTGTATGTAAATAGGTTTTCATGTTTCCTACATAGAAGAAAAATTAACTATCATGTATCAGAGCTTACTGAAGTATAGTTACAGAACAATAGAGAAAAGTAGAAATTTTGAGTTCCCTATGACAGTAACATAATAAGAAAAGTTATTATCATAGGTTTTTATTATTGGTTTCCCATTCAAGCTATATACCTGAAGCCAGTCTGAATAAGAAGTGATCAGGGTTTTTATACTGCAAACCTAATTTCATGGCCCACTTCTTGGACAGAGCCTTTGGGTTTTGGTTTCATGGAGGGATGAAGCCTTCAAATTCAAAAACCCATGAAGAAGGCTCTTGTTGGGCTGATGTTTATTGGATGGGAGAAGGGTTCAGAGATTTCAACCATTCCCACTATAGGGCTGGTCCTCTCATAAGCCAGAGATACCCTGAGATGCATTTTGAAATAAATTTTGTGAGCCACTTGTCTCTTTTCTTTTTAGAAATTAAAACTTGAGATATAACACATTTAACATTATATTTGTTTTGGGCGTATAATATAATAATTTGATATATGTACATATTGCTAAATGATTAGCAAAATTAGTTAATGTCCACCACCATACATATTCTTTTTTTTTTTTTTACAGATTCTTTTTTTTTTTCTTTCTTGTGATTATTTGCCTCTTTGCTGGTACTCCTTTTATCACAAGTGGATTGGAAGATGCTGTGTTTAAAAACCAATAGATTTTTTTAAAGTAGATGAAATAGAAAGGTAGCTCAGATGTCACTTTTTGTTTTTTCCCTCAAAAACAACTAAAATTCCCCAAAGCTATTAAAACGCAACTCAGGAGGAATGCATGGTTTCTCACCATTGGGATATAAAGGTGGTGGTTTATGTGTTTGCTTGTTTTTAAGAGCTGAAGCTCTGGAATGATCCTGCCAGGGCTCTCTGTGAGGCCACAGGTAAAGAAGGAAATGAGGACAAACCTCTCTGCACCCTTGCTGGGAGAGCATTTAATGGCTCCTTCCTCCTCCCGCAGTTTCGAGCTCACCCAACCATCACAAGCCACCGAGAGCAAGGGAGGAGGGGTGACAGCCCCTGGGAAGCTGGCTTTGCAGATGAGCAGGTTGTTACCAAAGCTCTTTAATCTGGGTGTGATGTTAATTCCTGACATGTAAGCACATGAGGGCACGATGTGATAAACCCTGCCAGGCAGAGTCTTCGTGCCTGGGAAGAAGGCAGAGCTGCTTAATGCTGCAGGATCCTCCTGTTAGAAGAGGATTTTTCCTCACAGAAGACTTGAGCCTGTGGGAAGATCCGTCTTACTCTATTTTGGGTAAAGTTTTTGTCCTCCCTTTTACTGATTCCTCTTCGTTTTAAATCTTGTTTGCAGTATTAGGGTTTCATTAAAAGATTTGTTGTAGTATCTTTTGAGTCAACAGAGGTTTTCAGACGCAGCCTGCACTCCCCAGCTTGTAGATGTAACTCATCTTGGCAACATTGGAGGGTTGATTCCTTTTCAACTTGCTGCTTTAATCCAGTCACATTTGTCTAAGAGGCAGCACTTCAGCACCCCCATTGAAAGGAGGTGGCCAACCTTGAAATGTCTGGAAGCCGGAAAATCCATTTTCTGTTGTTAAACACCATTGCTTCTCTTTTTTTTTTCTTGAACTGATGTCATAAGGATCACATTTGACTTATACATGCCAGGCACTTGCAGCACCCTGAAGATAAGGAAACAGCAGAGGAAAGAGAATTGGAAACATCTTTTAAACTTTACAGCTCACACACGCATCCTGAAAACTACCTCATTTATACAATAACAGCACTTTAAAAATTGTTTCAGCATCCCTAGATGAATGAATGATCTGAATAACCTCTAGCTGTGAACACCCTCTGAGATGCTAAAACGTCTAAGGACAGTTTATACACTCCCAGGTCCTTTTCCCACATACCCTTTTGGCCTTTGGCCTTAGTGCAATATCAGATAATTTGTTGCAACAGTAGCAAACTATCAGATGCTACCGCCAGGGATATGTGCCTAGTTATATTCCTGTGTGTTTGTAACATCTACAAAAGGGTTTGCTTTACATTCTCCAATTTAATTCAGTCAACACCCTATGAAGTATCAGGGTCAGGATATTATCCCATTTTCTTTCTGAGGCAGCTGAGGAAATGGCGAGTCAAGAAGCTAGAGGATTTGGTTGCCCACTAGCCAGAAAATAGCAGAACCAGAATCCTGTTAAAAACACAGTTTTCACTGTATTTAACAAAGCCAAGTGTTAATGACTGATGGATGAGGGAGCAAATATAAAGCCTGTCTCCACCCTCACCCCTTTTTTATGACTATCTGGCAGTGGCTCAGCTTTTAACAGATGTTGACTTTGGGCTCTGAAACAATATTGTTGGCCAACGTAGAGCCTTCCAGTATTTCCATCTACAGCTGGGTATCTTGCATCTTCCAGCTGAGAGATCTGGTGCCATGTATAAAAGACTGGTTTGTCAGACTTGCTTTTGCTTAAAGGAAATAGAAAACTAGTTTCTTCAAGTTGCCCCACATTGAACCCCCACCCCACAAAATCAAGCAAATCCCTGAAGATACTTCATTAGAAGTAAAGGAGAAAGCCAACCACTGCCCCCCCACCTCCGCCAAATTCTGTGATGTTTTTAATGGCTTAGCAAAGGACTCCGATGGTTGCCCTCCTCAGGGCATCCCTGTGAGTTGAACTTGCTGAGAAGAACCACCTCAGGCGGCACAAGCTTCTAGTCTCTGCCTCTCCCTTGAGAAACACGCTGGTGTGTCTTTTAAAATATGAACATCTCCTGTCAAGTTCCCCCTCAGCTAGTGACATTCAGTTTTCACCAACTGGGGTTGGAAGAATAAACCAGAAAAGTGGCTGGTATAGTGCAAAGGGGGAAGGAGCCATTCTTGGGAGAAACAAGTAAACACAATCTTGGCAACTCTAAGGACCTCTGGAATCTAGGCAGCCTTCTGTCTCAGAGGAGTTGAGTCATTCAGAAAAGAAAAAACTGATCCTATACTTACTCATTTGGAAATAATTTGTTAAATTCCCACATCTGAGACATTGTGAGGCCATATGAAGTAAGTGAAGGCTCTGCCTTTTCCCCTCAGGGACCTTGAAGTTTGTTGGGGTGCTGCTGATATATGCCCATTTAAGAGACAGGTACTGTTTGCATGTGAGGTTCTTTCTTTGAAGAACTAGAGATACCATATCTAAGTTGTACCATCCAATTCCAGTAGCTCGGAATTGGACCTTCAATAGCTCAGAAAGAGAGCAGTACAAAATCCAAAGTACTTCAGAGTTGAGAAAAGCAGAACCAACAAATGGCTGTGGGGTCAATATGAGCTCTTCTTGCTGTGGCTTCAGCGTTCACATGTCAGAGGGTGTACCTTTGTGGTCAGTCAGACTGGAATTTGACCCTAGCTCCACAACTCCTACCCAGGTGTCCTTTGGTGAGGTACCTGATCTTTCTTCCTGAGCCTTCCTTTCCATATTTGCACAAAGAGTCTCTCCAAACCTGTGTCATGGGGCTGTGGGGAGACTCAATGAAGAAACACAGAAAGTAGCCTTACTCTAACCTTGCACAGGTGCTAATACCTGCTGGCTCATTTCTAGCCCAGGTCAGAAATAAGCTAATGTTTATATTGTAACAGGGCACAAAGAAGGTATCTGAACCTAGATAGGACTCTCTTCTTCTTTGGGGGAACTTGTCTGCAAATGTTGTAACCAATACAGGCTGTAGCAAATACAGATCGTGTAAGAGTTTACAGCCATTCTAGACCTCATCACCTGAACAGAGACATCCATCCATAGGCAGGGGAGGTGAAAGGAGGATGGTCTCCAGAGGGAGGATTTGAATTTGACCAGAGTAGACTTACCAGTGCCCTGACAAGGCTAGGTGATCCTATTTTCCATATTCATACCCATTATTTTATTCCTTTACATATGTGTTTGTCTTCCCTGGCTCTGGCCAAGCCCAAAGTTGGAAATGCCAAGAAGAGTTGCTTTGGTTGAACCCAGACACAGGGCACATCATAAGTCCCATACTATATCCTGCTTCCAGGACTTGTGCAGCCAAAGTTTGTAGAATCCTTGGGCTTGATGTTTTCAGAAAGTGTCAGAGAAGGCATGTACTGAAGTAGGGTAGAGTTAGGTCTGATGACTGTCCACACCAGATGCTGTTAGAATGGAATGATCTCTTTGCATCCCTTCCCTCAAGGAAGCCAGGGTGAACTTTCTGGCAGAGACAGTTAGCTGAATTCTCACAGAGGCTGTGGGCTGATTTGAAAGTGATGCTTCCATAATTTTACTCTCATATTCAGTTAGGACAGGTGTGACAGTAAGGTCCCCTTTAGGAAACTCATCCTCCAATTTCAAGAAAAAAAATCTGACTGTTAATTCTAATTGCAGGTGTTTTTGAAAGAATATTTGGTGATAAGCTGGGGCTTGCCTGCTAGCTGTAGCTAATACTTGAAAATAGAGACCAACTAAAAGTTTACACTGGGCCGTTTATCATGTCATATTATAAAGTTCCTTTTAAGAGCTTCTTTGTTGGGGTTAACAAATACCCCTCCCCCAAAAGGAAGTCACCTGTCTTGTGAATGATGGCTCATTCGTTGGTCCTTAGATCTTGGCATCAACATAGCCCTATGAGCAGCCCATCCAGTGAGGAATTTTGTTTTATCTTAGTATTTAGAGAATCCCGTTAGGGCCCAGCATCTGGGACTGCAGGCTTTCCACTGAGACCCCATGTAATCTCTGGAGCTATACATTCATCCCAAGGTTATTTGATAGCTAAGCCTCCTGGCTCTTCCAAATTTGCTATTTTGTGGTCACTGTGCTCTGGTCTTCAGCCTACCTTGGATGTTCCCATCCCCAGATGCTGCGGAAAAAAGTACACAGATGACTGATGGAGTAGAGGCTTTCTTCCCATCCAGATATTCTGGCAGCTCCTGGCATAGCAATCACTCAAGAAGGACACACGAGGGACCAAACACTAGGCAACATCCAGAAAAGCCAGTACAAAGTAGATTTGGAAACAGAAAAACAAGGAAACAGACTCTCCCAGACCTGATAGATGCATTTTGAAAGTCCCAAGAATTTCTAAATAACTTGGCATGAAGTTAGGGTTCAAGTAACATTTATCTGTTTCTCATTTTTTGGCTCCCAAATTTACATTTCTGTGCAGTAAGGTTGCTGAACAAATTAATATTTGCATACAAAGATGGAGACAGTGCAGGAGTCAGACAGCTGTGAACGTTTGGAAGTACTTGGAGCTCCCCCTCTGATTAGCTCCTGCATTTTTGTTTTTTATTCCCCAAGCGGACACTCACTCTGACCCAGATCACTTGGTGATTAGGGTCAATTCATGTTTAAGCTTTGAAGATTAGAGAGACCAGAAACGGCCACCACCTCCTCTTCTATTTTCTGTTAAAAACTTTCAAGTTTAGAAACAAGAAAACCCAGAAAAAATGCATAATATTCTGAGTTCACTAAAGGAATTTATCCACATTTCTGCCATGTTAAATGTTAGCAAAGTTTATATTGGACTGTCATATTTCTTTACTTTATTCGCCAGCATATAAGACGTCGATCTCAACATCTGGTTTTTAATAACCCTGGACATCTGGGAGCTCCTTTTTATTCCTATGGTGGACGAGGCACAGTAGTGATATTGGCAGTGTATATTTTCAGCCTACAACTCCTGTCTGTTTCAATCATAATTAATTACCACTTTTTAATATATTTAATTTGCTAGAAGTGATTTGCATTAGACCACATTTCACTGTTAAGAAAATAGTGGTAGATTTTGGTGGCAGTGGCTTTCCTTTTTTTCTTTCTTCTTTAAAATTTGAAACCCTCCATGAATGAATTTGAAACAAACTAAATGTATACATGTTGTTGGGTTTCAAGTACAGAATGAAATAAACTTCTCTGCAAGGAAAGTGATTTTACAGTTATTTAGAAGCAGTCAACAGGCGCTGTGGGCTGCATTTTAGGAAAACCTCCTATTTTGTTTTATGACTTTGACAAATCATAGCATCACTCTGTGCCTGTAGTTTCCCTATGGCAGTGACTTTGGAGGTCAGAAATGTTCTAATGAATGCTAGGGCTTCCATCCAGAGAAATATACTTACATGCTTACCCACAGCATTCTTCTTTGAATTCCAAAGAATGGCTAGACCCCTTGAAACCCACTTGTTGATGCCCGAGTGTCCCTTGCCTTAGACTTTCCTTCTTCATTAGCATAAAAAGGGACATCAACTTTACTTTTCTCCTGGAATTAGAGGAAGTTTAATGAATATAAAAATAGTATTTCTCAAGTTATGTAGGGAAAAGAGAAGTTTATTGCCAGGAGCAATTGCTAGATTGTGTAGTGATTGATAAACACAGATAAATTTTACATGAGAAGGCCCAGCTAAAATGATCTGTTGTACCTTATTTTTTTTACCAGAATATTCCCATCTAAACTATTAGTGAAAGTTCACACTGAGTTGTCCAATTCAGTCTCTGCAAATCACTTGATAGACTCAAGTCAGTCAAGGTTTGCTAACACTTTATGGGACATAGATCCCCTTGGCAGTCTGGTAAACTCTGGTCCTCCTCTCAGGATACTTTTAAATGCATAAAATAATATACGTTGAAATACAAAGAAAGCAAATTATATGAAAACTCACTTCAAAGACCACAGATCTGAATGTTTGAGTCGATGAAAATCACCTTAGCCTATTGGCAAGATTATACTGAATTATACTGCTGTTTTTCTAGATCAAAAAATGGTAAAATGTTGGCATTTTATGTGATTCAAACAAATATTACAACAACTTATGCAGTAAGAGTCCAAATGGTGAGGAAATGATCCAAGTTATTTTTTTTCCTGTTCCTAGTTTTCAAAACAAAGAAGCAAATCATGGCAAAACCTGATTTCATAGGGGATTTATTAAAAGACATGGCTCCCAAATTATGTGTGAGACCAGGATATGAACCACTCAGTCTTCTACACTTTGTTTCAGTCCTTGCAGTAAAAAGTGAGAGTTCTTGTTCAAAACACGACCTTGGGATGGTAGATGTACTCTGTCTTCAAAGATTCAATTTTTCTGCCTGTCAGCCACTTCACTAAGTGAGGAAGATGGCCAGAACCATGCTGGAAACGTTTTCAACAAGAATTCAGACCAAAGAAGTTTCAGTTTATCCATAGTTGAGCACAATTCTTAAGTTAAACAGAACTCTCCTACAAGCAGTCTACTGAATTGAAATTTTACTCACTTCTCTTTGAACCTTATTTGATTGCAAATGTATAATCATTCCATGGCGTGCACATCCTCTTTTAAGCTGAGAGCAAACAGAACCTGACAAATCAAGAAGATCACAACGTGTTTGAGCCTTTGTGCAATAACTAACGCGAATTATTGCATGCAACAAAAGTTCCACCCGAGGAGATGGAGTTGTGTTTTTTTTTTTAATTCTTCTTCAGCCTTTATTGATACTCTAAGCTTAAGAGAAATTAAGGGTATTTGATTACTATAATTACTTCTCTGCTTACTTAAAAGGTTTAATCTACTTCTTAGGCATATGCAATTCAGATTGCATGCTTTCCAAAAATATAATCATCTGTTAATGTAGACTAATTTTAATCTTCTAATCCAATCTTGACACGGAGTCAGAGCTGGGTGGGTGGAATGTTTTTGTGTGGGGGTTGCCATAGATACAAAACTGAGTTATGTATTTGACAAGTCAGTGATGTGGAACTTAAGTTACTATAGATTTTTTTTCCCTCACTCTTAAAGATTAAAAAACAAAGTGAAGATCAGTGTGCCTTTCCAGTGCATCACGGTGTAACTAACCTTCTCTTCTTTCATTCCGGTGCTCCCCTCCTCTCCGTGCACCTCCCTACCCGGGCCGGCCACAGGATGACGAGGAGGGCATATGGGCATAGCCGGGCCTGTAAACCAAAGTTCCAGTTTTGTTTTGAGGGGTGAGAAACCATCTTTTATATCATTTTTCTTTTAAAAATTGCATTCTGGTGTTGTATTGTATGTGTGCTCAATTGTGTTCGCTGATGTTTGTGACTGTGCCCCGCTTCTGTGTTCTGTGACCATCCCTGAGAAATCGCTCCTTCCTACTGCCCCTCCCCGCAACCACATGATTGCTCTGCCGTGTTGGGACTGGGTTGAGCACAATTCAAATGTTTCTGTGTTATTTAAGATGTAAACTATGCCCTTGCTAGGATTTATACGCACTTTTTAAGGCATGATTGTGGACTCAGAAATTGTTACCACTCTCCAGTAGTGGTTTTCGGTGAACTGCTTGCTCTTACCAGATATACCAGTGGGGTGGTGTGACTCTCCTGTCCTTCTGGTTCTGTCAAATGTTTGGCAAGGAGTAAGGAAAATAAAACTGTGTATCTTCATGGAGCTGAAACTATCATCTCTAAGAAGCCCATTTGATGGATTGTGCTGTCTCTTCTATGGCAGTCTTGAAGAAAACACAAGGATGAAGGCATAGTGATGGTGAATGGGTAACTGTATATCTTTAAATGAATTAGAATAGAAATGTCAGTATTTGGCAGGTTAGTGGCCTTCTACTGTTGCTTTTTTTTTTTTTTTAACAATTGTGCTTCTGTGGAGCTTTGCATTATAAATTTTGCTCGTTGCATTTTTTCAGAGAGTTTGCTCTTTTAAAGCCTGATGTTTGGCCATTAAGAACCTACCCTTTATTTCTGTGTTATCTACATTGTAATTGAATAGTGGCACATGTAATTGCCACATGGTCATAATTGGAACATTGAATTCTGGAGACTTGCTGCCACGAATCACACCTCTCCAGGATACTGCAGGTTGTTTAACAAGTCATCAACTCCCCAGAGTTGAATCCCTATGGGTCCATAGAATATGCTATTGAACTGATGATACTGCATATGACATTTTGTTCAGAACAAGGAATGTGGTCAATTGTGTGCCATGATGATTTTGTATGGTCAAAAAGAACTCAATGTGTGGTTCTTTTTCCGGGACAACTGTGAAATGTCATAAATGTCTGTGATAGGAGAGGCAGTTTGGGGGGATAAGTTAGCAGCTGTGCCCTTTCCCAAGTCTTGCCTTGACATTGCATGGTAGTGGTGCTTCAGGTGAATTTAAAAACAATAACTGGTGTGCTTTGCCCATAAGTGACAGTTTCATTGGTGTGCTTCACTGCTTAGTTAACCCTGCCGCAGGTCCCACTGGTGACTCAGATGGCTTTCTCTGGTCTTGTGTGGGAATACACAGTGCCAGATTTTCAAATACAATATCTTTATGCATAGTAAAGTTGTAACACCTCCTGGATCCATTTGCTGCCAGCAGAACCTGTTTCTTGGTCACATCAGACTGTCTAGCTCCCCTCTTCCTGCTTTCCTGGGTAAAGGGGAAAACAGCACTGGAATTAACTCTTCCAGATGCATAGTGGTTCCAGAGGGAAGCTTGTCAGTGTGAAGAGGTGGGGAAACCAAAAATATCCTGAGGTCCTATCTGTGATTCTCTCCCTATCTAGGAAAAACTTTAAGGGAACATCACATTTACTCATGCAGAAAAATTAGTACATTTGTCAACTGATCTACAATAACACTAAATAAAAAATAAAGGTTTTAATAATGTTAAAAAGCAAACGTGTGAAACCTGCCCACAGCATGCATGGAGCAGGCGGGCAAAGGAAGGTCCTAAGTGTCAGGGGCTGCCTTGAGAAGAAAGGGTAGATCCTACTTGGGACTCTTCCTTGAACCTCTTTCCTCTCCCACTGTGAATGCTGGGGTGCTGGGCTGTATTTGTGTCTCCTCCTGAGTAGTAAAGATTTTTACTGCTCTTTCATAAGACCCATGACATCCACCCTGCTATCCCCTACCCAAGTTGTCATCCTCAGTGTAGAACTGGGGCCAAGGCTCGTAGAAAACTTGGCTTTGCTCAAGGCAATTGGAGACAACAGTGTTAAGCCCCTACCCTCTTTATTCTTTCATGAATTTCCCCCAAGTACCATGTACCCTAGAAAACAAATGCCTTCTGAAAATTAGTCAATATACAATCCTACAATCCTACTTTAATATGTTATATAAATTTTATAGACTTCTGAGGAAAATTACTTATCTTTCTTTATAACTCCTTTAAACAAATTTGCTCAGATATCCTCAGGCTTTTAAAACCAGATCTTAAGGATTTAAATAATGAGATGCTGGGGGAACCTTCCATTCTTGAACAGCCGTTGCATGTTTTGAGTCATATTATAATCTGTGGGGCCTAAGGAGACATTAAATTTATAACTAAAGACGGATAATAGTGGCACATTAAAAAATAACTGTTTTGAATATTTTGATTTATGGCCCTTATAAAAGAAATATTATAAGAAGTTATTTTACTAGCCCTTAGTAATATGCCCAGATAGCATCAGAAGTCTCTAACTTGAATCTGGTGTTTGGTGCTGAAATGAATCATAATTTGGGAAAAGTCGATCGAAAAATTACAACAAATTGGAATTAACATAACAGCTCTGACAACTCCTCCTTTTTTTGTCACTTCCAGGCATGATTTATTTGTCTCACTGTGATCATTCAAGGGTGGTGTTTTCTGAAAGCAAAGTGAACTGAGGAAAATTTCTTTTCTAAAGAGTTTCAACAGCCCCTAAAGTCAGGATTTCCCCTCGTAAACCTCACACCCCAAGCCCAGCCTTATCAGCGTGTGACCTATGCAGTCCACAGAATCCCAGTGTTAGAAGGACTCCACTCTTGCTTTAATGCTCTGCTGTCACCATCTTCAGATTCTTAATCTTTTGAACATAGGGCCCCACAATTTTATTTTGCACTGGGTCATACAAATTACATAGTTGGTGTTGCTCGGATCCAAAATATATTCCTATATTCTGCTTCCAACTTCTCTCTACCTTCCCTGCTGGCTCCTCCCCACTCCTACTTTTCTTATGCCTAAAATTTACCTTTGGCTTGCCTTATTTTTCTGGTTTTCTTGCAGAGACTCCATAGGTCACATTTCCAATAAGTTGTTGCCCTCATGGGTATCCCTGCAATGTGTGTTCAATCATTGTCCTCTCACCCCCCACTTTTGATTGTGAAAATGTGCTCCTGGAGCCCTAAGTACATTTTCTATCTTGCTTTACAAGACAGAAAAAGCAGCTGCTTAATTCTTCATTACTTTCCCTCAGGAAAATCCACTTGATGTGGCAGTCATTTATATCAGCAAATAGCTCTTCATTTCTACTGAATGGAAGTACTTTCTTAGGACCTCCGAGAGGCACTTTGTTTTGTGAACATTCAATGAGGTGGGGCAAAAAGGGACCAAATCTAGGCACCTTGTGAGATCTTGTGCCACACCTGCCTTGATATTTGAATATTTGAGCTTTTACTGTGAACTCTCATAATTGAGCAGACATAGAACACAAGATCATATTTATTTCTTAAACCACTGAGAAAGGAAGAAGTCTTCTTAGATTGAAAACATATGTAAATTTTTAGGACCTGATTCATAAAAATACAGATGTGGGCATTAACAACTTTTGGCAAAGGGCCAGGATGCTGGTAGGTGCATCCTGTTCAAAATGAAGAATTGTAGTTCTGTGCCACCAGCAGATGGACACTATTACAGTGCAGATATGAATACAGAGTGCACATAGGAATCATAGAGCACTTAGACACAAGGACGGGGATTTTTACACATAGAAGCAGTGCTCAGAGGCCGATGGAACTCCTGTCATGCCTCCTGTCAGGAAGAATGAGGAAGGAGATATTTTATTGTGGCTGGAAAATTTCTATCCTTCTTGTTTTGTCTTATTAGAAAAGGTCTAAACACTAGATTTGTGCTTGTACTAGGGCAAGAGAAATCTAGTGGCTGGGAAAGAAGACATGGAAAGAGCCTTGGGTTTTCAGTATTCCTAACTGACATTCCATTTTCTGTGCAAAGTAGAGGTTTCCTTATACCTCTTGTACAGGGATACCAACCTCTGTCTCCTATGGCTGGAGATCAGATGCATCTCCTCCTTGTGCCATTTTATTTCACTCATTTATTTATCCATTCAATCATTTTAATATAGCCATCCATTCTTTCATCAAATGGTTAAATTCTTGGTTATATGCCAAGAAAACAATGATAAGTAAGGTAAACATGGATGTTACCCTGCAGATCTCTCAATATAGTTGAGGGAAACAGACCACAAAGAATTACATGTGAATGGAAACCTTATACATTTGGATTGTTGCTATGATGGAAACCAGGAAGATATTGAGATTAACAAGAGGAACTTATTTGGTTAATCTACTTCAGAAAGGATTTCTGCAAGCATTTCTCTAAGGAGGTGAGTTTTATGCAAAGCCTTGAAAGGAGAAGACTTAGCAGACATCCATGCCAAGATGTGTGTTTGGGAGGTTGTCTCAGGTAGGCATGCAAGTGGCAGAAGGCAAGAAAAGGTTTTATGGGCTGAAGGACCTCCAAGACCATAACCTGGGATAGAAAATTAAGATAATGAGATGAAGATGAAGAAGTGGGAAGGGGACAGATAACATAAATCATTTTTAGGCCAATGTAGAGAATTGGGGTTTTAGCCTAAGAAAAATGAAAACATGAGAAGAAAATTAGAGGATCTTAAGCAGGAACATGACATGATTCAATTCATGCTGTAGAACAAGGCTGGCTGTGGTGTAGAGGATGAAGTATCATGGCAGGAAGAGCAGAGGTAGGGGCTCTCCCATCATTTGTGAGAGAACTGATGGTGCTAACTCAGGGGAACAGTGGAAGAGATGATACCCAACAGAGACAAGTTGATAAATTGGAGATGAGACTAGGAAGTGAAGCCAGTAGGACTTAGATGGATAGGTAAGAGAAAAAACTAAATTGAGAATGCCTCCAAATTTCTACCTAGGACATCAAAGCTGGGGCAGGCCACTGTTGAAGGTTGGGGGGGCTGAGTAGGAGTCCTGTTCTCTTCTGTTTTCCCTAGGCATCCAGTCAGATTGGCCAAAGGAAAAGCAGACTTTTGACCTCCCTCTTTTCTATTTGCCTGCATATCAGCATGGGGATCTTCAGCCTCTCATGCAGTGACATGCAGATTGTCAAATTTAAAGAACAGCTGAAGTCCACCCTCAAGAGTTTGTAGCTCCTCTGACTCTCAATGAAAAGAACTTGAATATGAAAGATTGCAAAGAAAAATCAGCAGTCATATAAAAGAGAGACATTTGAGGCATAATGGTCTACAGAAAATCAGTCTCCTGAAGTTGCAAAAGGATGAAAAGGACCTACAGAAAGGAGGAGGATGCCACTGATTCTTGTAGTCCCCCCTGAGATCCTCAGGCATCAAGAATTCTGTTAGCTTAGGGGCACCTGGGTATCTCAGTCAGAAAGTGTCCAACTTCGACTCAGGTCATGATCTCACAGTTCGTGAGTTTGAGGCCCGCATCAGGCTCTGTGCTGACAGCTTAAAGCCTGGAGCTGGCTTCAAATTCTGTATCTCCCTTTCTTTTTCTGCCTCTCCCCTGCTTCTGCTATGTCTCCCTCTATCTCAAAAAAAAAAAAAAAGCATTAAATTAAATTTAAAAAAAACTATGTTAGCTGAGGCACATTTGTGAGATTTTGCCTGCTTGTAAGAACTGGCTTCCCATCTTAACATTATGAGTGTATTGTTTCTAGCAGAAGAAACTTTCAATAACTTGTTTTCCAGGAGTTCAGGTGAGATGTTACCAGAAGTAGTTTTGAGATGTTTCAGAACCACCATGACAAAGGCTCTGCCTACTTTCAGTGCAGAACTCATTCCTGGACAAAGTGTGGTGGTTTTGCTTTATGTCTTCCCCCACTTTCTTTTTCTTCTGCTTCTTCTCCTTCTCCTTCCCTTCTCCCGCTTCTTTTCATCTTCCTCCTCCTCTTCCCTCTCCCTCTCCTCCTCTGCTACTCTGGAAGTTATCTTATAAAGCTGTTGTTCAGAGCTATAGCTTGTATGTCATGCCCAAAGTTCTTGCAATCAATAATTCATTAAAAAAATATTTCTTCATCTCTGTACTGGTGTTGAGGCAGTGAACAAAATACAGTACCTACCCTGGAGCAATATATATATATATATATATATTCTTAAGCTGGTATTTATTAATCCCCAAGGGTCTGCAAGTCCCTTGACATGGCTAACAGACTTGGTTTTGGGTATGTGCACATCTTCTATCTGTGATCTTCCACAGATGCTCATGGGGTCAGTAACTCAGGAAAGGAGACCCATTCATCTATGAGATTGGGTAGCAATGTGGTGGGGTGGCTCATAATGTGGTCTCTGAATTTAGATAGTACTGAGTTTGTATCCTTGCTCCAAGGACTGTTTGTCTGAGTGGTCTTGGATAAGTGTCCTTCCCTCCCTGTCCCTCCATTTCCTCATTTGGGGAATTTGTGCACACCTCACAGGTCTGTGATTAGGATTAGATGATGTGAGGTGAGTAAGACACCTAGCCATGTCTGGTGCATGGTCACAGCCCAGTCCTCATCAGAATATCTCTATTAGTATTACTAGTAGGCTTGGAAGAACAGACTGTATAAGCCAACTGAAGAAAGTAGTTGATACTGTGGGATGGGTGGATTTGGGGGATAAGAGAAAACATAGAAGAAAGGAAAGCCAAAAGGGGAAATCTATTCCTGTGATCATAGCTCCACAAGCCAGCTACACATTTTATAGCAGGTCTTAAAGCATGTTTACTCTAAAAAGTCCTCTTCAGTTACCTTTGATTTTAATGACACCCAGATATAAGCAAAGGAAGTTCTGGGGCACCTGGGTGGCTCAGTCAGTTAAGCAGCAAAGGAAGTTTTGATTGCTGGAAACTCTAGATTAGTTCATGTTTCTAGAGGAAGGTTTCTTCCTCAGCTCAAAGAGAAGTCGAGTATATAATGTGAAAAGTCAACAAGTATTTGACAAACAACTATGAACTGATGACTTGGAAGAGAAAAAAGGGTCTCAGTCCACCTCTTTCTGCTCTCAAACATGATGGACTTAGGGGCTAGGGTAGAAGCTTTAAAGCAGAATCAAGTGCATTAAATAAGCTCTTCTGGGTTTTTCTGGAGCTTGTGAGGTTACCTGGCAAAGCAATGCATGTTGGCTTGGATATGACCACACTCTCAGGACCTGAAATCTGGCTGAGAAATCATAAACAAACAGTGGTGATAAATGACTGTGGGCCAGGAACGAGAGGTGTCTAGTGGAGTGTTGTTGCATTACATTATATTACATCCTTCCTGTGCCAGGGCTGGCGCACAGGGAGCGCTCCAGCCTCTCCTACCCCTTTGTCATTTGCTTTGGAGTGCAGTGCTGGTCTGGTCTTGTTTAACCTCTTTATTAATGATCTGTAAAGGGGAGAGAAGAGCATGTGAGGGAAAGTTGCAGACGACACTAATTTGGGAGGTGTTGGAAACACTAGCGAGGTCAGAGAAATCACACAAATGGCCCAAAGAAGGTTAGGAACATGGAGGGAAAGTAACAAATCTTGGAGAGGCCCAGACACTCACATCTGGGGAAAATTAATCTGAAACACAGATATCGATGGGTGGGAGGACTATGGAAAACTGAAGGCTAAAAGAAAAATAATAAGCTGAGTGGACATCGGGAACTATAGCCATGGGTGAGAGCAGGGAGAGAAGTGCCAATGGCAGTTAGCACTGTCCAGATATCAGCAGGTGCCAGAGAGACATACATCACTGTCTGTGACAACCCTGCCCGTAAATTATGTCTTACACTTGGGACATCATAATGTTGTGCATACTCTTTTCCAGAGGATCATCTGTGTTACCAAGAATATGGAAAAAGGTTTTCAAGAATACAACCACTAAATAAGTTCAAGGCACCATATAATGTTGGATGTAGATCCAGAATTTCCAGTAAGAGTCAGCATTCAAACACATGGCCAGAAAGGCATTTTCAGAAGAAGCATAAGGGATTTCTCTTGGAATATTAAATGTGGACTTGAGAAGCCTCATAGGTCTCGTTCCTAGACTCGGAGACCCAGAGTGGACACATCTCAGAGGCCTACTTTGGGGAGCCAGTTGGTAGGCAATCTTAACAGCTGGGCCAGAATTTTCTTGGTAGTTCAGGGTGAGGGACCCAAGGCCCATCTCTTTTCAGCCATCTTCATAGCCCCAACAAAATGGAAAACCAAGATGATAACATGCAGACCAAAGGTGTATATTTATGGCCACCATAGGGTATATTAACCAGAGCGTCTATATTCCTTCCTGCCATTGAGACATCAGTTGGCTCAAGCTGTGGGCCACACCTAGGTGGGACTGATACTATCCTCTTCCCTATATACTTTCCCCAGAGTAGCATGCTGCCTGCAGAGGACATGTTGGCCCACTTGCTTCCCAGATGATCGCTTGAAATCCATTTTTGCCTGGGTGGCCACAAGGCACCTTCCTCATGAATGTGTCCATCAGAGACTTTGTGATGGTAATGTCCATTCCCTCTAGCCTTATTTTCCAGGAAATATAATGCAAATTCTCAGTCACAGCGTACAACGGAGAACTTTCATCTTGCCAGGCCCTGATTTAAGCTGCCCTCATCGATCCCATCCAGATTCAATATTCTCAAACACCAGGCCACACTTGCCAGCTACCTCACAGGGCTATTCCCATGGTGACAGCATCACTGAGATGCTGAATCTGCAGAAGTAGGAGTTCTGCCATTTCTTTCAGCTTTCATGAGCTTTCCACAGCCTGAGGGTCAGCCTGGCCACTGTGTGCCCAAACAAGTCAGGTCCCTCCGGTTATGTCTGAGTCGGTAGTCAGGTTTCTGCCTGTCTCCAAGCATTTCCTTAGTGCCTTAGTCACTGTATATGCAGAATGGGGCAAACAGCTCCCAGAAAATGTAGAAGAGAGGTTGTTACAATCAGCGTGAAAGAAGGTCATTTTTCAGAGAAACCTGCCAGACCCAGAATAAAAAGGCAAATGTCCAAATGACTAAATATATTGTACTTCCATCCTTCAGAGGGATACATAGAATGAGGCTCTGAAATAAAAAATCACAAAGATCACTTTCACCAGAAAACCTGAGCTTCTTATAGCCATGGCTTCATTTTCCTCATTTTTAGTTTTTATGTTTATGGTAGGAAACTTAGAAAGTTTAATGAAGAATCAGGAAAAAAGAAGTTCTTAAAGTCCTCATTCAGAGAAAGTACCATTTTTAGGTACCTTTCATTTATGGATATAAGCATATACTTGATGGGGTAACTCCCGACTTTGCATAGCCTTTGGTCCTAAGTGGTTGGTAAGCACATTGGCTCTAGAGTCACACAGACCAGTTCAAATACTTGTTCTATCACTTTTAGGTGCTGCCTTGGGCCTTTAAAGGTAGCTAAGACTGCTGTTGTTATTTACTCAGTGTCACGTGACCGTCTTTCCATCTTGACAAATGGACATCTGTCTACGAGTTTGATTTCTTCTCTGCACCACACAGTTAGGACAGCCTCTGCAGGGAGGGGAAGGCACACAGCAGCTCTGGGAAGGGTGTGAGACTAATGAATGCTGCCCAGTGTGTATGAGGCTTCATTGTTCAGCACTCAGGCATCAGCCCAGGCGCCCAGATGCCTGTGGCCACCTTGAATCGGCATCCATTCTTCTTTCAGCACACCTTGATGTCTGATGTAACTGCATTATTTGAGAGTGGTTTCTGTACAAATCCCTCAACAACGAAGAAAATCATAACCCCGCCAGGATGTAAAAGAGAGTCTCCCCAGTGCCATGAGGCAGTCGTGACCAGGTTCTGCATGTTGGGCTTTTTGCTGCTGATATGGGTTACTTTATGGTTTTATTAACTATCTGGATTTGTATCTGCTGGTGCCTGGGCAAAAGCTTGGGAGCATGATGAAGTCATGTTAGAGGAAATCTTTGCTCTTCTTTGTCCAAAGATAAAGACGCGCTGGGAAACGGAGCATGCCTGTTTTCATCTGAGAGGGTTACAGCTTGCTCCAGGAACAGCATCTCCACCAGCTGATCTGAATTTATCTTCACAGGTCATTCAGTACAATTGGCCACAGAAAAGAATTGTCCTTCCCTCTCATGGAATGTGAAGGAGAGAGGGAGAATGAGGAAGTGTTCCAGAGCCAAAGAGCAATCTTTGTCCCTTCTTATACAACAGGCTCAGGACTCAGTGAAATCCAATATCTTAGATAAGGCAGTTGATGGTGTGTGAGGGTGCAGGGGTGAGAAGTGTCTGATGAATTTTCTCTGTTATTATTCTTTAAAAATTATGAATTCATTAACATGCTTGCAGAGGCCAGACTGTTTAAGTTGTTTCCATGATTTCCAGAAAAGTGTGAGCACCTGGTCTGAGGCTCAGGACTCCCACCCACAGAGGCTTTCTGGGAGCTTTGTGTAACCAGGAGGATCTCCCCATGGGCCAGGAATAGGGGGAAATGGGCTCTCTCCATCTCCCCCCAGGGCCAGTCACTTTCCCAGTGAACACTGAGGGCAGGGGCAGCTGAGGGGAGGCTGCAGCCTGGCAGCTTCATGCTCCGGTCTGCCTGTCTTTGGAAATGTCTTCCAAGTTCTTTTCCCACTTCTCACTCATGCAGCTTACTAGTTTAGAGGAAATCTCCAACATCTGTCCTGATTTTCATTGGATTTCCCATCGGCCTTATGAGGGTGGCAAGCAGATAAACAGAATTAAATCAGTTTCTTCATTTCCGGCCTTCCCAGACCCTTTCAGTTGTCCTCTCCAGTCTTCAAGCTCCCCACCCAACCCCTCTCATGAGCAAGGGAAAGGGGGCCTACTTTTCGGAGTATCATGATACAGCCAGCAAGGACTCCATCGTTTTCCCTCTCCACCTCAGGGTTTTTTTTCCACTGGTCACTTCTTCCCTTTCTTCTGGTCTCACCTTCTTTCACCTCAACTTCCCCCTCTTTTTCTTCGCCTTTTCATGAGTTCATTGTCCATCCAGCACATATAGGAGTTCATGGAACAGGGGCGGAGCTCCACCTCCCAGATCTGCCCCTAAACAGCTGTGTGGTCCTAAACAGCTGTGTGGTCTGGGGCGCATTATTTAACCTCTCTGAGCTTCAGTGTTCTCATCTGGAAAATGGGAAAAATACGGTTTTACTTTCCTCCCTTGTGCAGTTCTCATGAAGATGAAATGAGGCAGTGATGTTAAACCCTAGCCCAGTGCTGGTACATAATAAGCACTCAGTAAATACTAGCCCCTCTTAACTTTAATGCTTCCCTACTGCCACCTGCTCTGATATCTTCTTCACTGGTCACCTCTTAACAGTGTTGCAGCATCAGTATTTCTGTAATTATTTATCAGGTATCTGCTGTGTTATAAAGATTTAAGCGTTTACTCATTGGGCATATCCTGAATCACGTTCGGTGCTGGGCACCAGTCTGACTGCAGTGACTGCTCTGTGTTGGGATGCAGTGCCAGAGAAGCAAACAGATCCAGTCTCTCTGGGGACCTTCATGCTTCAGACCAAAAGCCCCTTGCTGGGATGGTTGGATATAACTTTCCTAGAGTCAAGCAATGGTCTCAGCAACAACAACAAAAATATGTGCCTGCAAATTCAAAAGCTCTTGATATACAGTCCCAGTAAACTAGCAGAGCGAATAGGCAATTGGAATTAGATCCATAAAGAAGCTTAAAACTTTTCAGCCATTATAAGAAGTATCACCATGACGTGAAGTCAGGAGACTTTCCAAAAGAGGCCATAAAGCAAGTGAAATTACAAAGAAAATGCTAAAATTGCCTTTTTTCCTAGATATTTGCACTCTCTTATCTTGGCTGACCCAGAAGAGATAAAGAAAATATTGGAAACAGCTTGTTGAGAAAGGCAATGTTGCATATTCTTTGCCTCTAGAAAAGCAAGTACATACTTGCAGACTTTGGTGTGTTCTTAGAGAGGTTTGCAAGAATTGTGCAAGCAGGGTATGTTCCAGGAGATTAGGAGTCCTTTGTGCTTCATGTTTCATGGTTGCCAGCAGCTGGCATCTTTCAGAAATCTCGTGAAAAGTGGGCAGAGTTCCTTGTGCACACTTCTGAGCAGAGGGTTAAGGAGACTTTGTGTGTGACTCTTAATCTTGTTGGGAAATTTTAGGGTGAAAAATGTAATTACATCTGAAATGCCAACAACCCAGGCCAAAGGAATGTCTCCTCTTTGGAAGGCTCTTTGTTGATGAGATTAACAACTAAGCTCTCGTGCTCCTGCCTACAAATTATTCAGATTATTTGAAAAGAAATGAAAGAAGATACTAGGAGGAAAAACAACGCCACATACCACATTATGTAGCACTTAACTAATGCTCACCTGTTCAGCAGTCAGTTCAACAAATATTTATCAGGTCCCTATTGTGTGTAATATAACAGAAACTACACAAATGAGGTTCCTGCTCTTCTTGAGTGATTTTACCCAAGTAAGCTATATTCTCAATTATCTGTCAATGGTGGCTTATGAGAAGAATTCAAGGACTCTGCAGTTTAGCACAGGGCAGCTCCACATTGCATGGTCTATATTGCCATCAATTACATGTAGAAATAGATAACCACGGACACTTCAGTTGGTGGACATACAGGGCTGTGTGATACAGCCCTGAACACCAGGCCTGGAGGCAGAGAGGGGTAACACATAAAGGAATTGAAAGGAACAGGACAGTGATACAATAACATTGAAATGTGAGGTCATAGTCCGTTACCTGATCCCATAGGATAAGGTGTTAGCCAGGGACTCAAAGTCATGATGATGGCAGAATTTGTTCAGAGGTGGAGAGCAGCCATTGTTGAATGTGTCTTTTGTCCACATGAAACTCTACTGAGGCTTCTACCCCAACATGAAGATCGTAGGTTGCTCCACTTTACAAAAACCTCCGAGGTCACACAGCTAGAAGAGAGAGTCCAGGCTGAAACCCCATTATTCTGTCATTCACCACCACACTAGCCACCACATAGCAAGGGGCTCTTCAGACCCAGCTCTTTAAACCACATACTGAAGTTTCTTCTCAGGTGAGTTAAGTTCCAAAAGTTTGTAAGACATCTGACTCATGGTTGGGAAATCAAGTATCCACCACTTTTCAAAAGTTTGCATTTCATCACTTTGCTTTTGCTAAAGACCTACATTGCCACCTATTTTCACTAACCAAAAGACATCTAAAAGTATTTTCGCTTTTATAGGAAAAGCAAAAATAGCATTCAGCATTTGTTTTGCAGTAAGCCTGTACAGGGGCAGCACACACCCCTTGCAGTGGGAGCTGCACACCCAGCCCCTTCCTAGGGAACCACACTCAGCTCCCCAGCATCAGGCCACCATCGCTTTGACTTGAGTCTGTGAGCACCTATCCTTTGTCTTGATTAATTTTGTGTATCTGTTAACAACACGTGTCCTAAGATATCAGAACAACTTAAGAGAGGTTATTTTGGGTGTCTCGGAAGGCTAAAATAGTTTCTGTATAAATTAATGTTAATTGCTTCTTTACATTATACCATTTTGGTTTATAAAGATTTCATAAGAAACTTTAATATTTCAGGGAAAACTTTTATTGTATATGTTAAGCAGGGTGCTAGGTGCCGAAACTAACTCACAAAAGCCTATGTCATGTTGCTAAAATTCCTATCCTTCCAGAAAGGGTTGGGGAGACTACCAGGAGATAATAGCTGTAATGTAAGAGGAAAAGCAATAATATTGACTGAAAACTTAATGAGGCAGTGATTGATCTTGGGTCCTGATACTTTAGAGGTGGTTTTGTTTAAAAAGAACAAGAGAAGGCAGTGCCCATCTCATGAGGTTGTTTTGAGAATTAGATCCATTAAACCATGTAGTGTCTGGCATGTTGTCAAAGTAATGTAAATGCTAGTTGCATAGATAAATGGAGAACTTTGAAAAGATTCCAAAGGGAATTTCTGAATACTTTTAAAGGTTTCAGAGAGGATGGCCTAAATACGTTATTCTGCCTGATTTTACTTTTGCAACAAGGAAGATTCCTTCCATATTGCACCTTGCCATTTGTGCATATGGTAAGTGCCCGAGTCACACATTCATAAAACCAACACTCCCCACCTCAGCTAAAATTATAGAATAGTACATTTGAGCAGCAGCTACTAAAGCCCGATTGTCAGACACCTAAATTTCAGCTTTGGAAATAATAGGGTGACTATCCTGAGTACTTACAGTAGGCCAGGTACTTGACTTAGCACA
Source organism: Suricata suricatta (assembly GCF_006229205.1). NCBI lineage: Eukaryota > Metazoa > Chordata > Mammalia > Carnivora > Herpestidae > Suricata > Suricata suricatta. The sequence goes on along the minus strand of NC_043711.1, from coordinate 23,273,883 downwards.
TTGTCATGTACTAACTCATTGCACCCTACTTTTCCCCAAACAAACCCAGAATGCAGGTATTACTATTAGTCTCATTTTGAAGATAAGAACACCAGACCCTAGAAAGTTAAGACAATTTCCCCAGATTGCAGAACAAATAAGCAGTGAAGCTGGCATTTGTACATGGGCAGTTTGTCTCTGGAGGACACACTCTGTGTCAGGATTTCTCACTCTCAGGGGTATTGACATTTGCTGGATACTTTATTATGCAACAGTGCAAGATAGGCTGCTTAGCAGAATCCCAGGTCTCGATTTGCCAGATACCCGCAGCATCCCTTTGCCCCTGCTGTGACAACCAAAAAGGACTCCAGAGACTGCAGATGTTCCCACAATGGGGGCAAAATTGCCCTTGGCTGAGAACCACTGCTCTACATCCAGATGCACCCTCAGTGTGTGACCCAGGAGAATCCCCGGACTTGACTTGGAATGTTATCAGAGTTTAAACATAGGCTGAAACCATTCCATGGACTTTACCGTCATGAAACTAACTTCTGCACTACTTGGAGGAAGCAGATCTTTCTTGTAAAGGGAGGGAAGGGAAATGAACTCTCTGAAAATGTCCATGTGTGTGTTTTAAGATACAGAAAAAGGGAATGACAGGGTGTTCATGGTGCATGGAAAGACAGGATACGGATGTCTGTGTGGTGGCATGAGAGGGAGGAGATGTTGATGTGGGAAAGGACACGCAAATCTGAGCTCTCTTGGCTCTTGCTAAAGTTCAGTTACATGGTTCAAACCTCAGTTCCACCACTGATGAGCTCTGTGACCTTGGGCCAGTCATTTAACCTCATCGTCTCCACTTCTTCCTCTACAAAACATAGGCAATGTTCATTTCTACCTCATGGTGGTGTTTGGAGTTTCTAAAAGTGCCTGCCATGCTTACCGAAAGGGCTTATTGGATGCAAGTCACTTGTCCTGGCCACTCCACTTGAGGTTGTGATGTGTAGTGGTGAAGGATCTGGACTCAGACTGCCCGAGTGTTGATCCCGTGTGGCTGTGTGCTGGCTGTGTCACCTTGATTGAGGAGCTCAGCCTCTGTGATTCCTCATTGCTAGTCCCTGCCTCCCAGATTTGATGTGAGGAGGCTTGGAGATGAGGCACATGAAGCCTTTGCCCATTGCATGGCATCAGCATGAGTGCCAGGATGGCACTTTCCACCTTAGGATTTATATTAGTTTGTTAGGGTGTCCATGAAAAAGTACCCCAAATTGGGTAACTTAAACAACAGAAATAGGTTGTTCCACAGTTCTGGAAGCTAGAAGTCAAGGGGTAAGCAGGGTTGGTCTCTTCTAAGACCAGAGTCGGAGTCTGTTCATGACTCTTCCTCAGCTTCTGTTGGTTTGCTGGAAGTCTGTGGCATTCCTTGGTTTGGAGATGCATCACTTGACCTCCACCTTGATCTTCACAGAGTTGTCTCTCTGAGTGGGTATGTCTGTGTCCAGTATTCTCCTTTTCATGATGCCAGTCATGTTGGATTTGGGGTCCAATATGTCCTCATCTTTACTTCTATTTGCAATGACTCTATTTGCCAGTACAGTCACATTCTGAGTAACAGAGGGAGAGGTGGGCTTAACCATACAAATTTAGAAGGCATGTGATTCAATCCATAACAGGATTCTATGAATCTCATTAAGGTTACCTCTAGCTCTGAACTCCCTGGAGGGATTATTAAAGTCTGAATAGTTTGGGGTAACCAAAAATGAACCTCCAAGAACAGAGTAAAGAACTATTTTAGGAGACAGAAAATAGGCCACTTAAGGAAAGTGTCTGTTTTGTTTTGTTTTACTTTTAAAACTTGTTACTTGGTTGTACCTTCTTTGTCCTGTGGAGCAAATGATGACTGCCCTCTACACCTTCTCCCTTCCCTAAAAATTTATTCTACAGACTGAAGAAGAGAGTAGCTATCAAGACACCTTGAGAGGTGCCTGGGTGATGGCTCAGTTGGTTAAGTGTCCAACTTCGGCTCAGGTCATGATCTCACCGTGGGTTCGAGCCCTGCATCAGACTCTGTGCTGACAGCTCAGAGCCTGGAATCTGCTTCGGATTCTGTCACCCTGTCTCTCTCTGCCCCTCCCCAGCTAGCACTTTCTCTCTCTCTCTCAAAAATACATAAACATTTTTTTAAAAAAAGATACCTTGAAACTCTAGGGGTTCTGTCTAGGTGTATTGTTATTATCCTCACTATTTATCACAAATAAAGGGAAATGTTGATTCCCATGTGTATCCATCCTCTGTTAACAGAGCCTTACTTCTCCATCCCTGCTCCCTCTCACCATCAAACACAGACCTGCTGCTAAAGTTTTCAAAAGCTCCCTGTGTTGCAAGATTTGAGCAAACTTGATCTTCCAGGTTTAACTTAAATATTGTTTCCATTTTGAAGCCTGTCATGTGGGTGTACCACAAAGAACGTTTGGTTTTCCCCCCTGAAGCCCTGGGCCGTGGTATGTAGGCAGTAACAGAATACTAGGAAGAAAGAGAGAGCCTGAAATGGATCCTCAGGCTCTCAGCCTGCGCTGAGACAAAGCAGGATGTAAGTAAAACCATTACTTCTCCCTCCTGATCAAAGGCAAGATGGTAACCCCGCCCCTCCTCCCCACCACCCAGCAAGCAATTAACATAGCCTGGCGTCTCCTCTCCCAAGTGATGGGATTCAGCCCGCAGGACCAGCTCTGGCTGATCAGTGGTTGAAACTGCCGTGCCCTGTGTGCCCAGGTTGAAAAATGCACACATTTGCAATTAGAATACATTCTAAAACCGTCCAATGAGGGAGACACACAAACCAGGCTTGTTGAAGGATTACTCTTTTCATCTGCATTTGATGCAGATGTGAGATCAGAATTTGTAGCAGGACCTAAAAGTAAAAGGTTAAAATTGCAGGGGCCAAGTAGACTAGCACCTCTTGGATTTTACAACGATCCAGAGTCTTATTAAAGGCAGATTCTGATTCCTCAGTTCTGGGTGGAGCCTGAGATTCTGCATTTCTAACAGGTTTTCAGGTAGGGTTGCCAGATTGAGAGAGAGGGGGAAAAAAAGCTGGATGCCCAGTTAAATTTGAATTTCCTATATTTTATCTCCCGGGCAATGTAAATCCTGCTGGAGTGGGACCACACTTTGAGTGTCAAGGGTGTACATCATCGAAACATAAAAATTTGATGGAAACATGAGGCCAAGTTAGAGGATGAGCATCTGGTACAATTCAGAAACCAGTTGATGGCTCACAGGATAGTCACACTACAAAATGTTGTTCAGTTGTTGACAGAAACAAGCCAAGAGCAGCAAATACTATGTTTACATCTCCAGAAATAGGGTTCCCTGAATTCCCCAGCTTGGAGTCCAGGGACCAGTGTGTGACATGTTCACTTTATATATTTATTTAGTCACTTCTTTAATACTGATAAAATCCAAGTGAAGTTATGGCTATAACAGAATAAAAGAGTAAGAGTAAAAAAAATTGAGGGGAGCTTATTAAGAGCTAAAAATAATGCAAAGTTTTGTGCTTGAGGACTTGGGGTGACATTTCGCCACATTCTGCTTCCCTTCCCAACTGGCCCTTCATTCTGAAGGGCCACCTTGACTCCTACAGCTCAGCCCCTGACAGGTGATCTGCAGAGGAGGTGGGGGCTGGGCTTAGGTTTACTCTGACATTTGACATGCAACTCCAAGGCTCTGTTCCTTTGAAGCTAAGGGAATGGATTCCAGCTTCTTTGAGGCTACTTGGCCACCAGAGCAGCCACTTACATATTGTAGGAAGCTTGGTGCTGGGAGACAGTTTAGCAATCTTTTATTCCAGCCCCTGAATTCCACAGATGGAGGGGTAGGAATTATGGATAACTTCCTCCTCTTCTGAGCCCCTTTCTTCTCTGACTACTCTGGCATGCACGTTGTAAAAGCTTTATCCTTGGGGGCTGCATAGGGTGAGAATCTGGTTTTGCAAGGGATTCTTTGTTTTGTTCTATTTTAAAGTACATCATGATTGCCTATAGTCCAAATCCTTTCCTTTCTGTCCATCCATTCTTGGGACTAGGTTAAATCTGATACATATGTCTACTACAGTTTTAGTAGGCTTGACTTATCAAAGGCAGGTACCATACTTCCCCAAATTGAATAGTGCCATTTGTTCTTCATGTATTTATTGAGCTCCTACTATGTGCCAGGTCTGTAGAAGGCCATGCTATCTAGAAACTGTCCTCTCTTGTCCAGCCTATTTTATACTTCATTCTACTGTAGCAATTAATAAGCATGGGATTTCCAGGGGCACCTGGGTGGCTGATTAGGTTAAGTGTCTGACTTGGGCTCAGGTCATAATCTCATGATCTCACAGTTCATAGGTTCAAGCCCTCCATTGGGCTCTGTGCCAACAGCTCGGATCCTGGAATCTGCTTCATATTCTTTTTTAGAAAGAGAGAGAGATAGAAAGAGTGCGAACAGGGGAGGGGCAGAGAGAGAGGGAGACACAGAATCTGAAGCAGGCTCCAGGCTCTGAGCTGTCAGCACAGAGCCTGACATGGGGCTCGAACTCACAAACCATGAGATCATAACCTAAGCTGAAGTCAGCCATTTGACCGGGGCACCCAGGTGCCCCATATTCTGTATCTCTTTCTCTCTGTCCCTCCCCTGCTCACATACACTCTCTCTCAAAAATAAATGAATAAACATTAAAAAAAATTAAATACAAAAAAAAAGCATGGAATTTCCAGCTGAAATGCTCAGAAACTATTTGTTTTAGCACCTTGGAAGGCTTTGATTTCTGAGACACTTTCAAATATGGCCATTTCTCAAGTCCCAATTGTAGAAGTCCTACATGCCCCTCCCCTCAGTGATTTGTCCAACATGGTATATTTTCTAGTCTATAGTTAATTCAGGATTCATTTCTCATTCTAAAATATTTAAGCTATACTGAAGTAAACAGCTTAAAACCTGAAAGCCCCTTTCCCTCTACCCTCCAACTCCACACTTATCCCTAGAAGCTGCATACAGTAAGTAACTAATAGGCAGATGTACCCTTCATATGCATTTGCAAAATATGTATACATTTACAAAGTTCATTTCTAAGACAAATTGGATCATATTATAGAGATTCTTCCATGATTTGCATTTTTCACACACGAGTATGTCTTGCTAAGCTTTCCATTTAGGTACATCTGTATTTACCTCACTCTTTTCTAATACCTCTAGGAATATTCCATGGAATTATCCTGTCAGCGTTTATTTAACCAGCCACATTTGGTGGGTGTTTAGATTGTTTGCCATTTTTCTTATGACAAACATGAGTGCAGTAAACAATTTTGTGTCTTACAAATTTATGTCTTTGGACATATTTGCAAGTATTTCTGTAGAATAGGGACCCAGAACTTTAATTTTCTACATCAAATGGATCTGGTAAGCTGATGAGAACGGGATCAGTTGCCAACTGGCAAATGCATTCCAACCTGAATCTCAGGTTTCTCAGCCTTGTTTGAATTAATTTGGATTGCCCAAGAGTGTCCTATGTTTGGACACTGCTGGCTGACACTTGAAAGCCAAAGTTGTGCTTCATAGATTAAAAATTTTAGAGCTACAATATTTAAATACCTTAAAATATTATGGATTTTATTGGGCAGAAAGTGGAAAAGAGAAGAATAAAGGGAGTTTCCCTGATAAATGGATTTAAAACTCCATATCGAACAGAGTAATTAGTCTCTCAGGAAAGGAGGTGGGCTATTCTTTTTGAAAAGAACTTTTTCATGTCTTCTCAGCTAAGCCAACTTCACAAAACAGCCAGAACCAAACACCTAGTGTCTGGGCTATGCTGACATGGAATTGGAAGCAGATTTTAAAGTAAAGCTAACAGGGTGTGGTAAGCAGAATCCATAGACATCTCCCCAAGACTCCCATCCTTGGTTATTCAAACACTAATGCAGACACTGAGTGAAGGCACTTTGCAGATGGAAATAAGGTTACTAACCAGCTGATCTTGAATAGGGGATGTATTCTGGGTCATCCAGGTAGACCTAATGCAATGCCACAGGACCTTAAAAGTAAGTAGAAGAGGAAAGCAAAAGAATCAGAGAAATATAGTAGAAGAGGAGAGAGAAAGAACAGATGAGGTGGAAGGAGAGGTCAGAGTGATTCTGTGTATGAGTGATTTTGAAGATGGAAGAAATGGGCCACAAGCCATAGAATACCGGTGGTCTCTAGAAGCTAAGGATGACTCCTAGCTGACAGCCACCAAGGAAAGTCCTGTAACCACATGGAACTGAATACTGCCAAGGATTTGAGCTTGGAAGTATATTAATGCCAGACCTCTAGAGAAGGAAGGCGCTTTACCAACACCTGATTTTGGTCTTGGGAGACCCAGAGCAGACAGATAATAAGTAGATTTTTTAATCTGCTGAATATATAGTAATTTGTTGTGACAACAATAGAAAATGAATATAGGGGTTGAACCAATGTCTATGTGTTGGATATAGCAGAAATAGACCCATAGGGCAAGCTGGTGTTTCTTATTTCTGAAGCAGGGTAGGGCCCAGTGTTATAATATGAAGCAGATTAGCTCACATTTTCTTAATGCTTACATATGACAGGTGCTGTGTTAGGTATTCTGGGTGCTTTCCCTACTTTGTTCTTTACAAATGGCCCTGCAAGAGTTGGTGCTTTTATTATTATCTCCATTTTATAGATGAGATAACTGAGCCTCAGGGAGCTTAGGTACCTGGGAAGGAATTCCAGAGCTTCTAAACGGCAGGGCTGGGACTCAAAGCCTTATCTATGGGACATCACACCCAAACGTATACACATAAACACTGCATTTCACAGTACACCACCCCCACCTCCACAATTAATATGCTTCCATAGACAAAATTACTAATATTTAAACTCTTGCTAAACATTCACATCCAAGAATGCCTTTTGCTGCATAAAACCGCTTGACCTTTTTTTAATGCCCTTGGAATACTACACCACAAGATGCTGAGCAAGGAAGAAAAAAAAATCAAAGTTGGATGCTGAAGGAAACAGAAACTCCTGCCCATCTCCTACACCCAGACTCTTCAAGCCAAAGCACAATGCACACTTATATTTCTCTTCAAATCCTTGGAGGTCCACTTGCTCTAGATCGTGTCAAAGATTGTGCTCTCTTTTCTGCCCCAGGCACTCAATTCTAGAGGTGAAAGCTGTGATGGAGACATTTTTATACCTTGAACATAAACATCAGGAGCCAACAGGAGTATCAAGTGAAACAATTGTGGGGCATAACTGACATTTTATCTGAGGGTGTGGGGCAGTATGCTGATTTGATCTCAGTTGTCTGTGCAGAAAGTATGACCTCAAATTCAGCCACTGGAAAGTCTGAGCATGCAAGAGCCCTCGTGTTCTTTCAATCACATATTCAAACACTTAACACATATGCACTGAGCTCTCATGTGCCAGTTTGCACTGGAAGCTGAGGGTACAGTGATGAATAAGACAAGCTCCATATTCATGAATCTGCCAGGCTAAAAAAAAAAAAAAAAAAGAATGGATAAGCAAGTAATTGGGGACTGGTACAAAAGATGCTGAGATGGAGGAGAACATGAGAACATGTGGAAGACATGCCAAACCCAGATTTAGAAACCAAAAATAGTAGCCCCTAAGTTGGGGCCTAAAGGAAAGGTAGGAGGCAGCCAGGAAAATATGGGGTAGGGGGTAGGTTCCAGATAAAAGGAATATCACAATGTAGATCTGGTCTAGAAACATACATGTTCATAAATATATCTGGAGTATAGACAGCAGAGAGGCAGAATGGCAAAGGATGAGGCTGAACATATCAGCCAGGACTGAGGTCAGAAAGACTTTCTACTATTTAACAAGTTTGAACTCTCTTGTAAGGGAAACCATTGAAAAAAAAAAGCTGAGCAGGGACATGATCAGATGCGGCTGCTTTAGAAGGATCCCTCATGTGATGGTCACAAATGGATGGAGGAGAGTGAGTAAATACAGGGTTACTGTTTGGCTGCTGGAGAAGTGTGGTATGTATAGAGGAAGGGTGGGATTAGAGATGGAGAGAGGCAGCTGGATTCCAGAGATAACTGGGAGGGAGAGCCAACAGTGTTTGGTTGTGGACTGGAGGGAGTCTAGGATGACAGCCAGGCCTGACTTGGCTAAATCGTCATCCAAGTCTCATTCTGGGCTGTCACGCCAGAGCATCTATGGAGGTGAGCTGGGTTATAGTTTGTAATTTGTGGAAGGCCTGGGGAGTAGAGGATCAGCCTGGAAGCCCGTCTTCCTGCTGCATGAGGCAGCCAAGCACACCCCTGTGGATGGGCATCTGGGGGCTTTCAGAACAGGTGACTCCTGTTGGGTGTTTTGAATATGCTGACCAAAGAACAAGTTTTCAAGAAAACAAAGTCCCAACTCCTTACTAAACAGGAAATGACACGCAGTTTCAAATGTTCACTTTGTTCCCCGTGCCCTTGTTTTTTGCAGGAAGAGTGGCTTTTCTGTTGAACCTGGTAGGTGCAGGTTGCTGTGTGCATTTGGAGAAGGGTCAGTGTTATAACCTGCCCACCCCATATGCCCTGAGGTGCTGTGATGTCTTGACAGGTGTCCTGACACTTGGCTTTGACTTGTCATGTCAGCGCTGCCAGTCAGCTGGGACTGGACCCTGGGAAAAGCCTGTGGGTTTGGGACTTAGCACCATTGCTTGGTTGAACACCTGTGTAGCTGCTATGACCCCCATGGCTAAGCCTTTTCTCAGGCTGACAAGTCAGGTTACTCAGATCCACTTCCATGGTGATGGCCTTTCCATTCTCCTTTTATCACTGTAACTGCAACAAGGGAGTTGCATAAGCAACTGTGTGAAATGCACTCAGTGCCTGGTAGTGTGTATGGCTATTATCCACTACGTTGGACTGCCCATAATCTGTCTCCACCTCTTCTGAGGATATGGTCATATGACTCAAGTCAGCCCATCAGAATCGTTTGCCCCCAGACTCCATCACTCAGAGGGAGTCATCCCTTGGGCCACAGTGTTGGTTCAGGGATGGGCATGTGACCCAGGTGGACCAGTGAGTCTCAGTACTGGAAAAAGAAGTGCCAAGCTGGTATGGTTGATGTTTGGGGTACCAGGAAATCAGAGTGGGTGATGGAGAGAGAAGGAAAGCGTCAGATCCCTGGAAACATCAATAGGGCAGTGGGGGAGTGGGACAGGGATGGGAAGGCAGCCAATAAAGGGAATCACCACTATGGGGAACTGATGACTGGAGCTTAATCCGGCAGGGGACCTCTGGGAGCCAGTGTAGGACACAGAACTCAGAGACCTGCCTAGGGGAGGAGGGTGAGAGAGCTGGGGTATGTATATACTCCCTCCCATCAGTCACTGGCTGAGGGCTGCTCCCCCAGGACAGCAATACCTTCACAATCCTCACCTGCCACAAGCCTGTGTAGGGTGGGCCTTGGGGTGCTATAGAAGTCCTCAGTCCAAGGCAGACTAGCATCGGCAGTTGGACACAGACAGTGTTAGCAGGAGAAGGGCAGAAGGAAGCAGTCAGCATTAGCCACTGCATTAGCAAGTGTTTAAGAGACCCTTTAAAATATTCCATCTGCCCCAGTGATGAGGGGTGAATGGCAAAAGCCCTCAGACTGGCTTCATCTGTCCTGTCAGATGAGGCTTCCAACACATGCCTCTGGTCTCCTGCTTGTGCCAAAGCAGGAGTTGAGGCTGGAAAGAGATGTAAGTGAGCTCCTAACAGGAATGCCCGCTGGCCGCGCTTGCCTCTCGAGGCTCTGCCTGTCAATTACAGAAAGATCTGCGAGATTCCATTCTCCTCCATTATCTTCCACTGGAGTCTCCAGTGGCAACTCTGCAACCGTTTTCTGCAGAGTGGTTCAAATTGTTTTATATCTCCTTAGCTGCCAAGTACAATGTCATAAGCAATAAATAAATAAATTGGCCTACATGGAAAGCATATTTTGTCCAGATGCGTCCTTGAAACTTCAGCCCTGAAACATGAAAGTCAGATTGGAAACTGCGTTCTCAAAGCTTGGGGGAAGTAGGCTCACGCGGAAAAGCCGTCTGATTGGCAGGTGCTGCCACCCAGCACCCAGTGTGTGTCCTGCAGATCAGCCAGGCAGCGTGCCTTCTGAAAAACCAAGCATGCGAGCTTTTCACACCAGGGCTTAGCATAGACGGGCCAGTTGGACAGGCCGAGAGCAAAGGGGGTCCTCGAGCTTGGAGGGCTGCTTGACTGGGGGAGCTGGGATCTGTGCCATTCCTTTTGATGTCCTCTTAACCAGCTGGCTTCGAGTAAGCCTTCCTCATCAAGATGACTAGTTCAGCACCCTCGTCTGGGGTGCTAGCAGTTCCTGGCAACTTTGTTCTTGCTGCATGCAGAGGGTGAGTTCATGAGGACATGTAGCCAGTGAGGACGAAAAAGAGGAGACCTGAATAGCTGAAGAATCACACAGAAAGATGCTTGGGGTGTTTTAGCTGATTTAGGCAAACCTGGTATTCTGAGATGGTATGGGCTTTCCAAGACAGAGAAGGGCTAGGAGGTAGATGACCTGTGAGAACAGATGTGGCCTCAGTAACAGGAATCACCATGGAGAGCACACTAGTGTGACCTGGGCTGCTTGTGTCAGCTGGCTGGGGAGTGCTTTTAAATGTCATCTTTATTGCTATTTAAATTAAAAATACATGCTCATAAAAAGTTAGACATACCAGAGATGCGTGAAGTGAAATATGGAAGTTCCCTCTTCAACATCCCCAAATCCACCCACTTTGTGCCCTTCCAGAGATTCTTCTAGACTTATGCACGCACGTGCACATGTGCGTGCGCGTGCACACACACAAACACACACACACACATTTTCCTAAGAAATGAGCTTGTATTAAGCAAATTATTATATGACTTCCTTTTTTGCACTTCGTGTAGTTTGGGCATCCTTCCAGATCAGGGTTATCTTTTGTCATTGTTTTGTGGTGCTCTTTTGACAGATTACAATAATTTGTTACAATTTTCAAGATGACTTCTCAGATTTCTTCCTACATTTTCAGGCTATAAATAACCAAAAATATTACTTGCTAGTCTATCATCATTATTACTGGTAGGCATAATCTTTTATTATGTTACCTGTTGAATTCAGTAGAGCTTAGGTGAGCAATAGAGGAATTCATGAAAAAATAACTATAGAAATAGTGATTTTGGATGTATGCATAAACATGGGACCTGTGTGTGTATAAAGTGTAATCAATTTCAAGAGAGATCATTGAGCAAAACTAAAGATATCCTTCTAAATTGAAACTAAAGAAGTGTTTTTCAGATCTAAGTTTGAATGTACCTTTTTTTAAAAAATGAATTTCTTTACCCACCCACCCAGATTTAACTTTAGACTTGTATGTACTCCTTAACTGGTAGCCCAGCTTGGTAGCTAAGTGTGAGGCTACCACAGGATTGCAAGATGATTAAGAACATAGGCTGTGGGCTCAAATCCCAATCCCAGTGCTTTCCAGTATATAGTCTTAGTGCGCCTAATTCTCTCCGTGCCTCACTTTCCTCATTTCTGAGCAAAATGATGGCATGCAGTTCCTAAGGTGGGTGAGAGGACCTAAGGAGACAAGGTCCATGAAGCCCGTACTTGGCACCAAGTACCTGTCTAGCAGATAAGCGCTATTAATACTAGGAAGAGGAGTGTGGCTGTTCACAGAGAGCTGACATCTGAAAGGTGTGTGTGCCTCATGAGGTACGTGAGATATACACACTCTAAAGATCCACCTTTTATAGATGCTCATTTTCTTCTCCCAACTGAGTAGTTGAGAAAGAATCATGGAAAATAAAATGAGCATAAAGTGATTTTTAAAGTCAATAGTCAACCAAAACTATTCCAAAATGCCTCGGAGGCTGTCGCGAACCATCAGCTGTTCTAGACCAGAAACAGAACCTGATTTCCAGTTGTAGATAATAAATAAACATAGTGCACTGCCCTTTACAATGAGTGGCTATTTTTTTAACCCATGCAGATGTGTCCTATTTACCTTGAAGCTGTCATACAAATTAGCAAAGGTCCGTGGAATCTGAAAGAAGGCAGGCTACAGGCCCTGAAATGTTCACAGGAATGGAAAATGGCTTATCCCCACTCCTCACTGCTCTGGTGTCCCAGTCCTGGTAGGGAATGGCTGGGAAGAACCACAGAGCTTTTCCAGGCCAGCAGAAATGTCTGGTAACCAAGCAGGCTTTGGGGCTCATCTGCAAGGCTGGGTAGAATGAAATGCAATAGGGTTTGGAGCTGCTGTGATTTTGACTTTTTTGCAATCTGTGGGAAGTCCTGAACCTTTAACAGATACGTAAATCCCTCATTTTGGTACAAGCCTGTACGTGGCAGATGCAGTCTGACTTAAAACACCAATTAGAACACAATGGATGACTCGGGGGTTTTTTTAGCATGACATTTTTCTTAGCAAAATTCTTGTTTGGCTACCCTTATCAGACATAGCCCTTATCACATCATGTGAATGGGCTGTTTAGAGGGAGGGTATGGAGGACTGAGCCACAAAGGCAAAGCAAGGAAGGGCTGGGAGGGTATTCAGATTCGAGGCTTTTCAACCCCTTCCCTATAATAATGAAATAGCAAAGGTTCAGGGAGGTGACAGGACCAACTCAAGCAAGGCCTGAGAGTACAACCCAAGATGCAAGGCGCCCACTAAATGTTCCTTCCAGAAGATCTTTCTCCTGGGGACACACAGGGACATGGAGATGTAAACAGTTTAAATGCAGGCTTTATAAAACTCCTTTGGCTTATCTTTCCTGGAGAGGAAGCAAATCCTTGATTGTGTGAATATAGAGATGTTTGGGTTCTAGAAGAGCAATTCATTAATTAACTAAGCACTGTGGAGGACCAGCCTGCAGGAGGCCAGCCCCTAACAAAGGCCTAGGACTTACCGGACAGCACACACAGGTCCCTGCCCTCAAAGCAGATGTGTGCCCTGAAAGCTGTCAGGACGGAGTCACATTCACTGTCCTCTGAGAGGCAGGCAGGAAGGGCTATGAAAAAGCCACGCAGGTAGCTTTTCAGTTCTGCCTGATAATTCAGTCTTATTTGACCTGCATCTTAAAGGGGTAAGAAAACTTTTTCTTGGCAAAGAATTCATTTTTTCTTTTTCTTTCTCTTTCTTTCTCTCTCTCTCTCTCTCTCTCTCTCTCTCTCTCTCTCTCTCTCTCTTCGCTTCACTCAAATTTACCAGCCACCTACTTTTTGCCAGTCTTCATGCCTAAACAAGCAGTTCTTACAGAGCAGTAAACAAACAATACTCTGCCCTCAAGGGTTTTACATTCTCTTGGAAGGAGTCAGAAATTAAGCAGGTAATTTATAAGCCAAAGGGTGAGGATACTAACTCTGATAAAATTGTCGAGAAGGCTGATGGAGGAATGTGGCCTGGAGCTGAGAGGGAGCCAGCAGAAGGAAGGCCTGGGTGGAGGTGATCAGGTGAGAAAGGGGAGGTGGTAAGAGATGATATTGGAGAGGTGGGCAGTAGCGGGTTTGTACAGACCCGCAGGCTAGTGTAAGAGATTTTGAGCAGGGGATGCTGTGCTGTGTGAGGAGGCAGAGAAGCATAGCAATCACCAAGGGTGGGGGGGAGGGTGGTGAGAGCTGCAGTGTAGGTTTGGGGCCCCCAGAACGCCACATAGTCAAACTGGATTCTCCCAAGAATTTCTTCTCTAGGATCCCCAAGACAACCCAAAGGCAATGTTTTTGTTTCACAATGAGGACACTGAGGCTCTGGACTCAGAGAGTACGGCCAGCTCTGGCAGTGGAAGGCCTAGGATACGGAGTCCTGCGCTTCTCCTCCACTTCCTTACCCACCTGTATGTCCTCCAGAGACTGTGATTTAAAATCTGTTCCCTGTCAAATGTTTCAGAGTGGGCTTTTAAGATTTGTTGTTAGCACTGTGTTATAAGGCAGTCACTTTGAATGACTTCTGCTTGACAAGAGTGTCAGCATTGTCACCACCTACTTCAAGGAGCAGTGGCACATACCAGGGGTATCCTGGCTCCATGGAGAAAGGAGGAGGAAGGCAAAGAGTTATTCACCAGAGCTAGACATCAGGTTTAGCTCTGCCCTGACTGTATGGTGTGACCTTGAGAAAGCCTCTTCTCCACTGTAGACCCACACTCTTCCTTTATATGTGCAATGAGAGGATTGGGAATAGATAGTATTAAATAACTATTTTGAATAATTTTGAACTAAACTAAGCTAAGCAGATTGTTGCAGGACTTCTCAGAGCCTTTACTATACAAATGAGCACTCGGACTCTAAGAGGGAGGTACCATCTGACGCGTGTCACAAATGTATTTATGTACTTGGCCCTGGAATGCTTTTGGGGAGGACATCTCATAGAACTTGTGCTCCTCAGAACATTCTCAGGGAGCTGGCCTTTCCAATGACCCTGAGGTTCTGAGACGTTAGAGATGAAACGGAGCTTTCATTCATGTCCTTGCTCAACCTTGTTCAACAGTGACATGGAGCAACAGGTTGTTCAATGTTTTGGTGGGGTGTGTCCCCGCCCCCACCCCATTTTCACCCCCTCTTCTGTCTCCCTCCAGTGACCCACAAAGGCTGTCTTTTGGAGGAACATGACAGCAGTAACAGCTTCTCTCCTTTCGACCTACTGGGATCCCTTTGTGTGCTCCAGCCCTTTAGAAGGTGACTCTCCGGCCCGATGCCCAGACTGCAGCAGCCACATCTCTGACACCTCGGCAGTGGGGTAGTCACATCCTTTTCTGGCAGAGAAACTCTAGGTCCAGTGCTCTCTCTTCCTCTCTAGGGCTTTCTCTGGAACTTTCCCTAAGGACTTTTTTACTTTTTACATTTTATCTTGCTACTCATATATAAGCTTTTCCTGCTCATCAACACCATGCAAGGTGCCGTGGGAGGCAACAGCCTGTGTAAGGGGTCTCTGATGACTCTTGACATGACTGCCCTCCTTATCCTAAGGTTTGCTATTTGTTGAGCACTTACTGTGCTCCAGGAAGTATGGAAAGAACTTTATCTAGAACGAACTCACAGTCTCCTGGCCTCGGCCCCATGAGGTACGAGCACTGCTATCGTTTCTACTGTACAAGTGGGGGTACCGAAGCTTGGTCAGGTAAGTCTCCGCAGCCTCTCACGGCCAGCACGTGTGAGCGCCGGAAGTCCTACCCAAGTCTGTCCTCCAAGTCTGTGCATAGGACTAACGTACTGCATCGCTTTGTTAGTATTTGAATGGACGGAAGGGGAACCGATGAACGAAGGAGCGAGTAAATGAATGAGCACGTGAGGAAAGGATACCCACCCCCATCTCATCCCCAGCTTCAGGAAATCTGCCTGGCCATGCGGCAAAGCAGCCATGCCTATTTTGAGCCAATATCTCCTTAAGGCCTCGTTGTCTCTCACTGTCCTGCCATCCCCTCCCACCAGGGAACAAGTGGGCACCACCTTAATGTGGGGTGTGAGGCGTCTCTCCGCCAGCAGCCCACATCGACTCCACCCAGCAGCGGGCACACACATGGGGCAGGGGTGGGGCCGGGGTGGGGGGCTCATCTGGATCTCAGTTAGCTGGGCTTTTTGGCTGGGTTTTAGGCTGCCATTGCTGAGTTTCTCACCAAGAGGAGGGCAGCTGTTCTAGGATTGAAACATGAAGAAAGATGGGCTGAGATCAGATAAGCATCCTTTCCCAAGCGGACGTACCTCCCAATTTGCAGGCCTTTGTTATATTACTAGCAGTCAAAGAATGTTGAAATGGAGCTCTAGCCTTGATCTGAATTATAATCTCTGAAGCTGTGTTTAAGTCTACCTAAAGATATTTCAATTTGCTATCTCTCTTTTTTCCCTCCTCTCCTTGGCTCCGAGCACACATGTATCCTGCAGAACACAGAAAGCCCAGACATATTTCTTAATGTTTTACATTACAGTTGTAAGTCCTTCTTATCCTTTGATAATCATATTTTAACTTTTAGTCCACGTACTTGTGGGTGTGCCTGCGTCTGTGTTGTATATAAGTTTGCATTTATACAGACGACATTAGCTCCTTTTATCTTTTTTTCCCCCAAAGCCATACTTGTAAGACTACATTCAGCAGTGGATTAGTCCCTAAATAACTTAGTTCAGCTTTCGCAGCTGCTGCCAAACAGCCTCTCTCCCCAACGGTATAGACTGTGTGGTGGTTATAATTAAAAGTCTTCAGAGGGAGGGGGGTGGTGACACGAGGAATGAGAACTGGGCAAGTAGGTCACCACAAACTAGTGAAAAATGCGGACAGAAGAGCCCATGGAGGACTTTTGTTGGAGGAGGACAGACTTGGGGCGAGGGGGGATGGGTTTTTGTCCTTCAGCAACTGGCCAGTGGTTTGCTGAGGGAGCAGATGAGCTGGTGCAGCCTCTGCGTGCATGCGTGCGTGCGTGCGTGTGTGTGTGTGTGTGTGTGTGTGTGTCAGTGTCAGTGTGGGGGGTGTGACTGTGGGAATGGATGTGTACATATTGAATAGAAGAAAGAGCATATCTTTTAAGACTGTAGGTTTTGGTAATTAGATTTTGTTTGAAGTATCATTTATCACTTATCACCTCCATGTCCTTAGGTAAATTGCTTATAATTGGCCTTTTTGTGGCTCAGTTTCTGTATCTGAAAATGGGGATTCATTCATTATTCAGCAAATATTGATTGGGTGCCTGCTCTATTCCAGGCATTGTTCTAGGCACCAGGGATGTAACGATAAATAAAAAGAGAAAAATACATGCCTACATGGAACTTCCATTCTACAGAGAAAAAAAAGCACCCATACAGGGAGGATTAAAGTAGGGGCGCCTGGGAGGCTCAGTTGATTGAGTGTCCAACTTCAGCTCAGGTCATGATCTCATGGGTTCAAGCCCCATGTCAGGCTCTGTACTGACTACTAGCTCAGAGCCTGGAGCCTGCTTTGGATTCTGTCTTTCTTTCTCTCTCTACCTCTCCCCTGTTTATGCTCTATCTCTTTGTCTCTCAAAAATAAATAAAATGTAAAAAAAAAAAAGGATTAAAATAGAATATATATTATAAAATGCCTAACAGTTTCTGGCACATCATAAAATTTTGGTTAAAAATGAGCAAATATTAATATCATTATTCTTTTGGTTGTATTTATAAAGTAATGCACCCCCCCACCATGTTTTATTTTGTAAACTGACTTTTATTGAGGAAGTAACACAACAGAACTTTGGGGAAAGATGTTCTGTACATGTTTTGTTAGTTCAGTCCAAACCACCCATCTTTCCGGACATCTTGAAGGATAAAGATGCTTCTCAAATGGACTTCAGTCAAGGAAGATCAGCTCTCAGGTGACAACACAGACACGACCAGCTAGAACAATGCAGAAAGGAATGCATGAAGGGGTTGGGTTAAGAACTGCAGGGCAATTACTTTCTGCAAACTGATATGTGAGAAGGGAACACAGGCACACCTTGTTATCCAGAAACACAATAAGCAAAAATTCACTATAACACAATTGCAGAATAGGCAACTCCTATGTAAAAATGAGTCATTAAAAAAGTTGGGGAGGGGGCTTGTGAAATTGGTTTGGAATGTGGGCCTCATTTTCCACTAGACAGAAGTTCATGGACTGATCCTGAAGGGGCTTGTTTAACATACGCGTGCCTGAAATGTGTTCTTTCTCCCTCATCAACCACTATGCACAACCTGATTTTTTATGGGAGAAAGCGTTGAAAGGGCCCTCTGGTCCCTTCACCAGCTTGGTACCAATTTGTACTAATTTTCCAGGGGTTTTCTTTGAGTTTCCTTTATCTAAAAACTTACTGTCTGAAGCTGGTGGTTCAAAGACTATAGGAAAGCCAAAGTTGCCATAACATTAAAACATTCATGAAATAACTGACCCCTTATCAAATTAGGCTCATTTAGAGTTCCTCCTCCCACTGTGTTGAGAGTCAGCTCTCTGTACATCTGTCTTTTCTGGATTATCCACTGTCCACGAGTACAGTGAAAATAGATTATGTATCATATGAAAAATGAAAAGCAAATTTCTCAAAAGACCCAAGATTTTATCAAGTTGATGAAAGTGATGTTGGAAACCAAGTTTGTGTCACATGCAAATTTATTAACAAATGAAGATAATTTCTTATCAGTTTAAAAAAGGAAGAGACCATAAGCATGATCCCAGCCCAGGGGCTTCCCAGTGAATGACTGGGTGTTAGAGGCTTACAGTAGATCCTTGGGAAAATGGTAAAAGTCAGGAATATGTTTGTGAATGCCACCTTCTTCATTACTGTGCTTATGAAAGTAAAGGGTGTCACATCATGCACTCATACCACCTGATTAGGACAAGAAATGGGCCAAATAAAAATCCACATCATTCACTCTTTGTTCTTTATGAGAACTGATAAGTTGTTGGCATTGTAAGCTAAATTTTATAAAAATAAGATATATGTAGTCATTTCTAAAAAATTTAGCCTCAGTTTTAAAGATAAAATGTTGGGGCACCTAGGTGGCTCAGTCAGTTGAGCATCCAACTCTTGGTTTTGGCTCAGATCATGATCCAGGCTCAAGAGATCGAGCCCCACATCAGGCTCTGCACTGAGTATGGAGCCTTCCTGGGATTCATTCATTCAGTCTCTCTCCCTCCCCCTGCCATCATCTCTCTCTCCCTCTGCCCCTTGCCACCCCCCCAAAAAAGATGAAATGCCAAATCTCTTCCCCACTATTACTATTACCTTTGAAATTTTGGTCTTTGTCAAAGAGATAGTTTCTTCTGGGTCCCAGTTTTTCTCCAATAAGAAGAATCTGGTATATTTGCATGGAGGAGATTCGCTTTGGATGACTTGGAATTAGACCAGGGGTAGTGGGCAACATGGGAGCAAAGTACACATTAGTCTATCTACTTATCTATATAAGGATGCTTAACCTTTTCAAGGCCATGGACCCTTTGGATGGAAAACATGAAAACTAAGGATTCTCTTTCTAGAAAATGCACATGCACAAAATAAATTTCAAGGGGTTCACCTACCTTCTTGATGCCTATCCATGGATCATAGATACTAGGTCATAGATTTAATAGCCTTGGTCTAGACCCCATCTCCCAATCATATATTACTTGTTTATCACACACACACACAGGCCAGAACACTTTATATATTTTACTTTTTTTGTTGCTGACAGTCATCCTATGGAGTATACCATTATCCTAACTTTAACACACACAAAAACTGAGCCTTGAGAAAAGTTCAGTAACTTGCTCCAGGTCATAGTAAGTGACAGGTCTTACATTTCAAACATCAGGGTTTTCTAAGGCCCAAGCCCTCATATTTCCTATAACATTATGTCGACCCTGTGTGTTCACATACTACACTAATTGTTTCCATAGTAAGTAACTTTTACAAAGTTGTTTTTCTTTACCACACAAGAAATGCATGTTTGTTGTAGAACAGTTAAATGTTCTAATTCCTAACTTTGAAACTGCTACCCATTCTCTTTATGTTCATTTTAAATTAAAGAAACAGGAGGTGTTATTATTCCTCTCATTTTTACAGATGGTTAAATGGGGGTACTTGGGACTCCAATGGCCTGCCAAGATCAACCAACCTATTGGCAGCTCACTGATGTTCCAACTGAAGTCGTCTGGCCCAAACCCGAGCCTGCATGTGGGCCCCTGCTGCCCTCTCCTGCTCTGACGTACTTTGGGCATCTCTTTGACCTCCTTCATCCTGTCCCCAAAGGCTCCTTATCATTATATCTCTGTGGTCCCTTGTTAGCCCACTCTAGCATCCTAAAGTCTAATGGACATTCTTGAGTTTGGCTCTTATTTTCTCTGTGTATCCTGAAACCCAGAGACCTAATGTTTATAGTGAAAAGTGCTTTGCATTTATAATTCAGAGTCTCAATTTTATTTAAAGTTTATCTATTTTGAGAGAGTGTGTGTGTGTGAGTGGGAGAGAGGAAGAGAAGGAGGGAGAGAGAGAGAGAAAGGGGTGGGGGGGAGAAAGAATCCTAACAGGCTCTGGAGTGGTCATCACAGAGCCTGATGTGGGACTCGAACTCTCAAACTATGAGATCAAGACCTGACCCACCCAGACTTGGATGAGAGTCTCAATATTATTTAAAATTCAATACTTATTCTTCTCTAAATAGTTTCTCGTCAACATTAGATGCTGACTAAAGTCTAATTTTACTACAAATGGAAGCCACCAATTTCTACAAAGATATACTCATCCAGTAATACATTGAAAAGTAATGAGAAAATAATCATAGCAATAAAGCTGACCCTGTGCCAGATACTCTATTAAGTGTTTTATGTGTATCAACTTGCTTAATCTTTGCAACAACCCTGTGAGGTAGGAATTATTGTTATCCTCATTTTACAAGGAAAAAAAAAAACCTGAAGCACAGAGTGTTTGAGTCACTTGCCCAAGATTGGAACACTAATATTGTATTTACCAGAATTTTGTATTCACATAATGATAATTGATGCCACTAATGATTACCTCGAGGCAGAATAGGATTTTGAAAAATCTCAGTCATGAAGGAACTGTCAATATCAAGGAAGTATTTGAGGTAATACTAGCTTGGCTTTTTACTTATAAAAAGAAAAGCTGTATTCTAAGTCTATGATAATTGCTAATCTCAAGTTTTATTTTGGTAATACTCTCTCTGATGTCTTTCCAATAACAGTCCTTTAATCAAAACACCTTGGTCATATTGAAAAATAGTTTATTGTAAAAATATATATATAATTTTGAATTATGTGTTGACTTGAAAATTTAAGGAGAAATTAAAAATCTAACTTCACAAGGAGAAAATCTTCTAAAACAAAGTTACTTTGGGGGAAAAAATACATTTTTGACAGGTTTTCCTGACACAGGACTGGATCTGGAGAAAGGAAAAATCAGGATACCTGTCTGTTTTCTCACTGGTTCTGTCCTCTTTACCTTCATTATGCTCTTTTGATAGCCTGCATGTCCCCACAGCCTTTTCATGGACTGACTCAGTCCCTTGGAATCCCTCTTTCTCAATCCCTAGGAGAAGCAGCTCATTAGTCAATCTCAGAACTAGGTTGCACATTCCAGGTGACTGGCCATCCTTATAGATGTATTTGCCTAAAGCCAGAGTCCTCACTCGGTATAGTCAACTCTGGCAAGTTAGAGACGATCAAGCTGTTTGTGGGGTTTCTTCTTCTAGGGGTATGGATAAGGCAGGATCTCTAGAAAAATTCAGCAGAGAAAGTAATAAAATGTGTCGAGAACAGCCAGAAACTTGGGCAGAATCAAGCTGCAAAGCCATTCCTGGAATGGGAACACCATTGAAAACCCTGGAACCTCATTTGTTGACAAAGTCAGATGGACAAGGAACAAGCTGTCCAGGAAGCAGGGAGGCCAAGTTTGTCACTAAGGAGGCAGATAAAGAATCAAAGCCAAATCTTGGCTCTCTAGCACAGCCATGGGCTTCTTCTCCAAGGGAGGTGAAATGCAGACACAGGACCTGTGAATTGTAGCATCTTTTAATATCAGACAGTGCAGGACTTCCCAGCAGCCCTCCCAAGGTTGCTTCCTCTCAGTTTGACGTGACCGTCCCTAAGGCTCGGGCCCTCTGTGGTCTGCCTCCTCATCTGAGTGATATACCACCTCTTCTCTCTCAGCCTGGGTCCAAATGTGAAAACATCTACTTCCTGCCCTTGATAAACTCATAAGCAGCCCAGGGGGTTAAGTAAGTAATTTTATTAGAAACAAAGATTAAACACACACATATACACCCACAGGAACAAAAGTACCATAAATTCATGTGATTTGGTTGGCTTTGGTTTGGTTGGGTTAATAGCAAGGGAGCATTTTCTTGAATAGAAGATAGAAATTAACCTAGGTGCTAAACACAGATATTCTTTCTCCACCGATGTGGGTTTAAACTGACAGGGCTTTTAGGCCAAGCAGAATGTTAGGCCTCTCCCCATCATTCATTCATGTGTTCATTCATTCTAACATATATGTATGTGCCCATTGTGGACCAGATATTGTGTCTGAGCATCTTCTTCCTTTCTGGACCCAGTTTATGCTTTCTCTCTCTTCTGTGGGCACCCCAGCTTCCCTCCTCTGCTAGGTATGAATTCATTGTCTTTCCTGATTTCAGGGATCCTTCCCATGGAATTCTGCATCTGGAACCCTCCCAGAATTGTCCCCATACCCTTGAGATGTATCTCATCTCTGTCTAATTGGTCTGGATATGTGCTGATACCACTTGCACTGAGGATGAAGGTAGTGTTTCTATCCTAGCACCTGGACCTGGTCTTCCCAGAGGTGGATGACATAATTCCATGGTGTCTGAGCATCAGATTCTGGGCACAGTCAAAGCCCTCTTTTGAGTGAACTTAACATGTTTAAACTTTTTCCTTGAGAACTACCTCCTCCAGCTCTAAGCTCATTTGCAGAGTCAGGCAGCTCACTGACCCTGTATCCAATGAGCAATTCACCTAGCTTTGAAGGCCTTTCTCCAGGGTGTTCTCAATCCACAGGTATTGTCCAGGGACATGTAATAGGAGTGCTTTTACCAGAGACCATTGCTTAGATTCTTTGAAACCCCTGTGCTACCCAGTCTCCGCAAGATAAGAGATGGCCATTTTGTGAAGGGTGTAGCTGTACTGTTCTAATGTACTTTGGTGAGTAAAAATGAGGGGGGAAATTTCAAGTTTTCTTGGTTTTTCTTTTTCTTTTCTTTTTCTTCTTTTTTTATTTTTTTAGTTTCTAAAACAAAGTGGTAG
This sequence comes from Suricata suricatta, assembly GCF_006229205.1. Lineage (NCBI taxonomy): Eukaryota > Metazoa > Chordata > Mammalia > Carnivora > Herpestidae > Suricata > Suricata suricatta. The sequence continues at coordinate 23,251,127 of NC_043711.1, read as the reverse complement.
TGATTAGCCAGCCCTATCCACCTTTAAGGAAGTCAATTTGAAACCTGGTAACCAGCCAAAAACATAAAATATTTGAATGCTGCGTATTTATTAATTAATGTATTTACTTGGGGGATGGGCAAGGACTACATTTCCTGTTCTTATGTGCCCTTTGGCAAAAAGACGGCGAACTCTAATGTGATTCTTTGGGGAATCTCTCTGAAGTAGTAAGTCATTCATGGCCAACCTTTTAATTGAAGGTAATAATAATTCCAATAATATTATTAAGAACCACCATTAGCACGGGAAGGACTGAATTCACTGACGTCATGTCAAAGCTATGCCCAGGATGACTGCCTTGCTGAGCCCCTGGGGGAGTAACTTTCATAATCCATTGGAAAGTTACGAGCTCCTTGTGTTTGCACCAAGAAAGAAACCATCTCAAATGGTTAATTTGAGAAGCCATGTAAAAATGGAGGAAAAGCTACTTGTACTTTTAACAGCTTAATTAATGGCTGCAAATGGAGTTATTTCTCACAAAAACCCCCATGAAGGAGGTTGAGATATGTGTTGACAATGGAAAATTACCCTGATTTTATAGGTGAGAGCAATTTCCAGACACTAGGAACAAACATGGTCAGAGAGAAAGAGAAAAGATGACTTTTGTTGTGGAAGGAACAGGGCCCTCAGCCAACATACTCACTGTCTGGGTTGGGACAAGGGCGATCATTGTGTGGGGAAAACTGAATGGAATAAGAAGAATCTGAGTTAAGAGCCTCACAGAACTGGGTTCAATTATTGCTTCTGCCATTTGTTAGCTTCCTGACCTTAGCGTAGAAGGGCTAACCTTTCAGAACCTTAGTTTTATAATCAATAAAATGGGAAAAATAATAATCACTAACTTGTGGGATTGGAGGAGTCTGAGATAATATATGTCAAATTCTTAGCGTGGCACCCGGGCCACAGACAACTACTACTATCTAGTATCTTCATTATTCTGCTTTCTTAATTAATTCTACAAGTATGTAATTAGCACCCACAGTATGCCAGGGACTGTACTGATATACAGATCAGTTTCTTTTGATTTTACAATCTAGTGGGAGAGATGGGAGAAAAAATAAAACAAGTGAGAACATCAGGAAATAAAGTGCTTGCAAACTGTGCTGACTTTGAAAGCCTCGCTCCGGTGAGTACTCAGTGGCTTAGAGCTGCCATTTGTGCCCAGGAACAGAGAGTAGTTTTTCATAACTCGGTCTTTCAAGTCAATCAGCCCTGGGTCAGAGCAACTGAGGTGCCAGTCTCTGCCCCAGGCTCTGTCTCTGTGCAGGTCGTCTGTGCTGTGTGAGCTCCGCTTCTCCTGTACAGTAGGGGTGGGGGCGGGGGACATTCCAGGCAGTGCCTTGAGCATAGTAGGCATCGGTGCAGAGAAATGTTATCTCAACAGAGCCTCGCCTGTCCTTTTAGCGGCTCCGGCTGTGGCCTTCCATCTTGCCTTCCATCTTCTGCAACATGATTCTGTATTCTGAGATTAACAGGAAGAAGGAGCAGCACTAACAGTGAAGAGGAATAGCACTACCATTTCTTTTCTTAGACATAGATGAGGAGGTTCCTATCTCCATGTCTGAGGATTTTATACAAAAGTAGGTTGTCACTGGTTTGAGTATCAAGAAAAGGGATGCATGCATTCTGAGAGCCTTTGGCTTACCAGGGTGTTTCCAGAGGCCTGGTCCCAAGGAGCAGTTGGGTGCAACAAGGCTGGTCTCCAGGATAAAAGAGTCCCTAGATGGGTGGAAGGGCCCCAACATACCTGTGAGACCACGATGTGTCCTGACAGTGGTGGGGAGACTGTGACAGCATGCAGGAAATGGTTGCAGTGAAGCTGAGAGGGACTGTCTTACTGCTTTTAGTTTCCCTTTGAAGGATTTGACCTAACACGGATATTGTAAGTCATTACTGAACAGTTATTATGAGAGTCAGTCTGGTTTGTCATTAGCAAACTAGGCTTTTAGAATGTAATCTATGGCTTGTGGGCCAAATCCAGTCCCCTGCCTGTCTTTGCAAATAAAGTTTTATTGGCAAATGACCATACTCATTTCTTTACTGGTGTATGGCTGGTTTCTGCTGTAACACAGAGCTGGGTAGTCATGACAGAGACTACATGGCCTCCAAAACCTAAAGTATTTCTTCTCTGGCCCTTTGCAGGAAAAAATCTGCCAACCCCTGATTACAGTTTTGTTACGAATAGTTTCATTGGCTGATCCATTCATTCATTCATTAAGCAAATAATTATTCATCATCTAAAGTGCTCTAGACATTTTTCTGGGTTCACAGTGTCCCAAAGGATGTGCTCAATCCTTGTAACAGCTGTTGTGAGTCGGTGATATTATTATCCCATTTTGCAAATGGTGAAATGGAGTCTGGGGGAAGCTGAATGACTTTTCCAAGGTCATTTAGCCTGCAAGTGGCAGAACACAGGACTGGAATCACATTTGTCCTTGTTCTCCTCTGTTAGTATGGATTACTGTGAGAAGCAAAGAAAGATATAAATATTGAGAATAATTTATAAAAAAAAAAAATCTCTGATGGAAACTCTTGCAAATTAATGAGATGGGTGAATGAAGTTGCTACCTACTTGGCAGAGCCTCTCTTGAGATGGTTCTTCATTGTGCCTTGTTCAGAACTCACACACTGATGACTTTAGATGATATCAAAAAATCATCTGAAAATGTTTTCCCTTGTAATGATATGATTTCACCACTAATGTTGATAAACATTAAAATGACATAAAGCATTTCCTGTTCCAACCCGAGACATCTTGGAGGATTTGTCTAAATATTAGCATGCCTTTAAAATAATCAGCGGATGATTAACTGGATAAGAGGTCCAAAAAAAGGATGTTTAGAAAAAAAGAAATAATAAAGTATAAAGTGAGGCAGGTTTTTCCTCTCAGAACTCCATATGGCTGTGAGAGAACAGAGAGCTGGCATCCTGCTTTAGCAAGTTAGAAAGCAACCATATTCATGAGCAAAAGTGAGATTTCTGTTATCTTTTTGGTGTTCATTCTAGATGTGGCTTTTGCTGGTGGCTTTCCCCTGCAGAAATGCAAGTCAGAGTCTCAAGGTAGAAATAAGAGAAGAGCATCTTAGCTGAAGATGGTTTAATCTCCCAGTCCAAGTAGAGGGTCTACTGACAAGTTCTCATATGAACTGATTAGGCTTCCCTGGTAGACATTTTTATCAGACTGATTTATTCCTGTGGAAGAATGCTGGCTTTTACATTTTTTTTTTAGAAGAGATTCCAAATGGATTGTCAGGATTACATCTTGCGTGTGAATCTCAGCCAGGATTATGTTACAGCTGGGACTGACAATATTTAATAGGTAGAATACAGGCAGGATCATAGAAATGGAGGAAGCTGGTCCCAATAAATAGTAAGAGCATGGATGTGTGGTGTACATACGTCCCAGGTAGCTTGCAGGCAGTCTGTGGGTTGGACATCCTGAGAGAATGCATGGATATGTAAAATGTAATATTAAAAAAAAATCCATTTCTTCAGCCTTTGTCAGTTACCTTACAGCATGAGCCGATTCTTGTAATCCGTCTTCATGTCTGGGGCATCCCAGGACTGGAATTCCTAACCACCCCTTCAGATCCTCTGTAAAAACCACATACTTGGGAAGAGGAAGGAACCAAAATATTTTATGCCAAGCTATTGTAATGCAGAGATCTCAACTGCACTGGATAAGTGCTGACAAACTCACCACTGAAGGGGTGTCTTTAGAGTGGCAGGTCCCTTACTCTTGGAGCACAAAGAGAGCCTCTAGCAGGCTACACAGGATGTGAGCAGAACACATGGCCTTTCCCATCTGCGACCCTGGACCACGTTGCATGGCGTGGTTTGTGATGACCAGACAGGAAAGGGGATTAAAGAGATATACATCTGAATCATCTCTGTATTGACCAAAAAGAACCAAGGACAAACCTTAAGGTTTAGTTTTGCTTTTGCAGAAGCATCAAAGGAGCAATGTGTTCATTCTTCCTGGACCCAGTAGAATATAAGCTCCATAAGGGCAGACACTACCCTCATTTTTTCACTGCTACAGCCTCAGGTTTGAGATCTGTGCCTGGCATGTAGTAGGCACTCAATACATATTTACAAATAAATGAGAGACCACTGAGTATTCAGACATATATGTGCTCCATCAACACATGTGAAATCAAACACCTATTACATGCAAGGCACTGGAGTCAGGAGCTCACAGACAAGTAGAGGGAGACACATACACCAGCCAATAGTTTCCTCATTTTCAGAACCTATAGGCAAGGAATGTGGCATTATTTTATAAAACCCCCAAATGTGGCAGTCTGTCCACTGGATTGATAAGTAAATAATATAGTAGAGTTGACTCTTTTTTCAAATATATGTAGACATGGTGTGGTTGATAAAATATAAAATAATTTAAAAGGGTTAATGGATTCTTGATCCTATTAAGTCATTATGTGATTTCTTATCCATAAATGATAAAATTATTGTCATGAAAGGGTCATGGAGCTGTGTCCAATACAAAAGGCAGGAAGAGGGGCGCCTGGGTGGCTTAGTCAGTTGAGCATCTGACTTCAGCTCAGGTCATGATCTCACAGTTTGTGGGTTTGAGCCCCATGTCAGGCTCTGTGCTGACAGCTTAGAGCCTAGAGCCTGCTTCTGATTCTGTGTGTCCCTCTCTCTCTGTCCCTCCCCTGCAAAAATAAATATATGTTTGGGTTTTTTTAATTAAAAAACAAAAACAAAAGACAGGAAGAATGGCATTGTGGAAAGACTGACCTGGTCATAATCCCAGAAAGACCAGCTAGTTAACCATGGCCAAGGCAGGGAAGGACCCAGCCCCTGAAGGTCTCATGATTCTTTGCTAAGCCTGCACACATGCTCTTCCCATTGCCTGGATCATCTCATGCCATACCACCCCCTTGGACCAATTAATTCTAATTCCGCTCCTTCTCCTGCTTCCCTGGGAAAATTTTCTCTGGACCCAGCCTGGGCACGTTCCTTTAGGATCTCATAGCCCATGGCATCCTTTTCTTCTTTTTTTTCTTAAAGTTTATTTACTTATTTGAAGAGAAATAAAGACAGAGAGCAAGAAGGGGAATGACAGAGAGAGAGAGACAGAGAATCTTAAACAGCCTCCACACTATCAGCACAGACCCTGATGCAGGTCTCACACTCACGAAATCATGAGATCAAGACCCAAGCCAAAACCAAGAGTCAGATGCTTAATCGACTGAGCCACCTAGGTGCCCCCCATGGTATCCTTTTCTTACTCTTCATGTTCTTTGTCATGTTACTGCTCTTTGTGGGATTTAACTGATAACCTCCATGAAAGCAGGAGCAGGCTGGTTTTGCTACTCTTCATAGTGCCCAGGCCTGGCACGTAATAGGGCTAGGCAGATGGACAGATAGAGAAATAAAGGAAACTCTCCGCACAGCATCCCCTCTAATAGTGGGGTTGTTACAAGTTTAAATGTGATAACGTATGAAATTTCTGGCTTGTACTGCTAGCAAATAAAGACTATTATTATTGTTAAAAATATGATTAGGAAGAATAATCGAGTGTATAGAACAAAATCAGAAGATAATGCATGAGGCAATGACTGAATCTTCCAAAGTGAGAAATGCCACCAGAGTTGTCTGGACAAACCCAGGTGTGTTGTGTAGGTGAAACCATGTTGTCAAAACATGATGGTATCACAGGAGCTTCTGGTGGTGAGCATCCCATCACTGGTGTCTTGGTGCCGTTTGCTTCAGTGAGCCACGTCACTCTGCCACGTTGAGTTCAGAGCTGCACCTTGCCAAATTGACATGACCATTTCATGATCACTTTCTTTTCAAGTATTAGATACTAGTCTCTGAAGATGACTGTCCCTGAGTTTTGAACCATGCAGGGATAGTGGTGACAAGACCATCGTGTTTTCAGGAGACAGCAAGCGAGCCTCTTCCCATTGTTGGCGAGCTACATAGCATGGTGGCCAAGCACATAGACTCTGAGGCTTGGCTGCCTCTTTGTGAATCTCAGCTCAGCCACTGTCTAGCTGTGTGACTTTGACAAGTCATGTAACCTCTTGGCTCCTGTTTTGTTTTTTTTTTTTAATGTTTTTTATTTTTGAGAGAGAGAGAGAGAGAGAGAGAGAGAGAGCATGAGCAAGGGAGGGTCAGAGAGAGAGGGAGACACAGAATCTGAAGACCGGCTCCAGGCTCTGAGCTAGCTGTCAGCACAGAGCCCGACATGAGGCTCAAGCCCACGAACCATGAGATCATGACCTGAGCCGAAGCCGGATGCTTAACCGACTGAGCCACCCAGTTGCCCCTCCTGTGTTTCTTGAATGTAAAATGAGAGGTAATAGTACCTGACTTGTAGGGTTGTTATGAGAATTGAGTGTGTTAGCATTTCCATTAACTATGTACTAGTGCTAAGATAATGCCTAGTAAATAGATAAATGGATGGATGGATAAAATAGAAAAGGTTTTAGTGAAAACTGATAGGAATTCTTGGTAGGAATCACTTGGATTTCTTGAGAATTTTACTTTACTAAATTCGAATTTTCCCAGCAGCCTAACAAGGCAGGTTCTACTACTTTGCCCTTTGTAGAGCAAGAATCAGAGAGGATAAAATGCTAACTTGTCCAAGGACATATGAAGAGTAGGTAGCAAAGCTGGGTTCTAATGTAAGTCTTTTAGAGTCTTGTAAGATTCCAGAGTCCTTAGCTCCTGAACTAACACAAGACCCCTTAGAAAAGGTCATGTGCAGGAGTAATTTCTCCACAGAGCCTACTACCTACTGCTGCTAAAGCTTAGCATTGCTGACTATGCTGGACTCATTTCTGTTCATTTACTTAGTCATTCATTCATTTGTTCATTCAACAAATATTATGGAATGCCTTCTCTGCACAAGTACTCTTCCCACTTTTGGGCTATTTCTAGTTCCTTTCAGTCTTCCCTGAATTATGTTAATCTGAGTGCTTTCATTCATGTCTTTAGCAAATATTTATTGAGTGGTAGGCCAGGCACAATTCTAAACATCAATTACCTGTCTTAGAGCCCACAAAAGCCCAAAAAAGAGGGGAGTCACTTATGTTTGCACTTTCCAATGCCTAGCAGATAGTAGGTAATAAGGATTCTTATAATTGCCTGGATGCACAAATGGACAACTTATGGATACTCAGGAAAATAAAATAGTGGCAGAATGATATAATGAGAAAGCCACATATTATTTGCCTACTTGTTCTTGTCCTGGTTTTGCCACTTACGAGGTGACCCTTCATATGTCATTTAACCTCTTAGAAACTTAGCTATCTAACCAATTTCTTTTCTTCTCTCCCCTTCTTCCACATAATTGTATTAAGGATCTTGGTTGTAGGTCAGTGATAATTGGGAGCTAGATGATATTGATCTAAATTATCCTTAATGTTCTACCTGCTCTAAATTTTATAATGTGATGATAGTTTACATGAGGTACATTTTCTCAGTAGTCTTAAAGTTCTAGGTTAGGACTGCAGTCATCTTAGGCTGCTAAAGGTCCTATAGGATAAGGTGAAGGTGAGGGATAGTTGATCTATGGCCAAACTAGGTGTCTTTGGGCCACTTCTTGGGCTTCTACTAAAACCAAACTTAAGAGAATGGAGAGATAGGAATTCAGGCCAATAATCTTTGCCTCCTTACCTCCATCTCACCCTGTCTCCCAGAGCCTGACAGCCTTCTAGCAATGGATTAAGAATGAACAGGACCAGATTCAAGAAAAAAAAAAAAAGACTTGATCCCTCCAGGGATCCATGCCATGGGCCTCCTTTCTTTTATTATCTAACCGGTTAGTTCTCCTATCCAACTTGATCGGGATAGGAAGCCCTTGTTGGATGGATCTACCAGTAGCTCTCACCACTTACCAACTTTGTAAGTTGGTGAGTAAATGGGCACACAGCACACAATTGCTCTCGGGCTAAAACGTTGAGCCTTCTTTTACTGGTGAGTGTAGGGAGAGCCAGCTGTTTGGCAATCCCTGTAGCTCATCCACCCAGTGGGAATTCACCTAGAGAGTGACTCAGCACAGTATCAGGCGTGAACAAGAGTTAGTACAGGCTTGAGGCTCAAGCATCCTTGGTTGCAATCCCAGTTCCTTCGTTTGCTGGCTGTGAGACCTTGAGCAAGGGACTTAATATCTCAAAGCTTCAGCTCCTACACATGTTCCACAGGGGATGATAAGAATGCTGACCACTTGTTATTGTGCAAGTTGAATAAGATAATCTACATGAAACACCACACATGGGGCTGACACACAGTAGATACACAGTAAACAAAAGCACTTTTTATTGTTGTTGTTGTTTGTGGAATTCTTTTAGGAGTCAATAGTGTGCATTTGATAGTGATAAAAATCCCCACATGTTTGTCTAGCCGCCTGTCAGGTGATGGTTGGTAGCCAGCCCAAAGTGGTCCATTTGGTTACCGTCTTCTGAAAGTATTCAGCATTCCAACTACTCCTCCTAGCTCCTAAATTTTCTCAAGCCTTCTTTTCACTGCAAGCATTCCTGACTTGAAAGTAGGAAGAAACCAAGTGAGAATTTAGTTGAGCATGCACTGTAAAGATGGTCCATTTAGTTGGCAGAGTGAGAGTTTTGGAGAGGGTGTTTGAATGACTAACTTGTAACTTTTGATGCCAACTCAGGAGCATAAGGCAGTATTTTTTTCTTTTCTTCTGGAAGGTCCACAGCCCCCTTCTAAGGCAATCTCTTGGGTTTCATTGAATTGGCTGTTACATTTGGAAACCAACTTGTGCATCTGAGCATTTGGGGAAAAGCTATTGACTAACCCTTGCTCTCTTTCAGCCTGCCTCCCTTTTTCCAATATTTAGGAGACTTGGCCAAAACAAAGAGCCCATTGTGTCCCTGGTACAAGCACCAGAACTAAATTAAACATTCATTGAGTCTTAATTAATTGTATTAAGGTTAGGCAATTCCCACTGCTTGGAAAAAAACCCAAATACTTAATTTACTTGCAATGTGGTGTGTGTCCCCTAGCATTGAACTAAACCACCACGAAACAATCACTCACTTAACAGAAACTGGGGCCTCGGCCCAGGAACTAATTAGCCCCTCTTTCTCTATATATAGCTATCTTCACCACCAGGACCATCTGGAAGTTGTTACCTTCCAAATTCTTTCCATCTATTTTTTTTTTCCAAACCGATCATTACTGCCATGATTCTTTCTTTCTTTCTTATTCTTATGTTACGTGACTTCCCACTCTTAGATTCTCTGGTGTTATCTAGATCACAGCCCAGCTGCTCTGTGTATTTATTGTCTGTTAATTTTCAAGTGGCACACCTATTTTTATGTACTTTTCCCAGTGGCTGAAGGAAAAAAAAAATCTTTGTTTAAAACTCAGAGATGGAAGCAGGAATGATTGCCAAGGGGTTTTGGCCTACCCAAGTTGACTGTGTGCCCACCAGGAGGCCCCTGAACTCTGTGAAGCCCCTACAGTAGTGTCTTTAATGGTCAGAGACACATGGAGAGCTCTTGAAAGACCTTGGTTTCTTGCCCAACTCATTGACCAAAAGGCACCCATGTAATCTACCCTTTCTCTGGGAAAACTCATCCAGGTTAAGCAAGTACTTTGAGGGTCAATGTGGAAGTATAAAAACTGCCCTAGCTGACAATGTACTCCAGGAGAGTGGCTTCAAATGTTTCATGAACACTTAATTAGTCCAGAGCCCTTACTCTGACTCTTAAGAGCCCCTCTGGTCTGGCCCCTGTGTGCCTCTCCCGCCCCCTTTCTTATCAATATGCCCTGGTTTACTACCATCCTGGAACTCTGATTTTCCTTCTGCTCCCCAACATGCCAAGATTATTTCCATATCAGGACCTCTGAACCTGTTGTCTCCTATGTCTGGAACCCATTCTCCTCCATCTTTGTAAGGCTAGCTCCTTCCTATCATGCAGGTCTTCACTTAGTAGCCAGAAGAGGCCCTCCCTGGCCACATCATTAGAAGTCTCTTCCTGCCCTCCAGGCCCTCCTTATCACACACAGTCCCCTGTTTTGTGCTCTCAAGAGCACCTACCACCATGTGAATTATGTTATTTGTGACAGTGTCTACCTATCTTTAGTAGAATATCCATTCACCCATAAGAAGTACCTTTATCTGTATGGTTGACCCTTGTGAGCCCAGCCCCTGGTATAGTCCCTGGCACTATAATTGGCTGTTTAATAGATAAATTATCAGGGAATAGCTAATGCCTGAGAGTCTATGGCTCTCTGAATATAATTACATAATGTAAGCATTTGGGATTCTTTTGCAATTTAGAGTACAATCCCAGAGTTGCAAGAAATAAAGAATATTATAAGAAACCTTGAATAACGCTAGTAAAATCACTAGGAAAACTCAAAGTCATAGGCTAACTTTACCTGAAGTGCTCTCCAGTTAACCATAAGTTTCAGTGTTTCGGGTTCATTCTATTTCTGGCATTTTTGAGTTCCGTTCCTGCCATCCCCAGGCATCAAAGCAGAAGCAGCCTTACCTTCCAGAGTTTATCACTCAGTGGCTTCTGACCATCTCTGGGAGACTTGGATTCCCCGTCATCTCATGACCCTGGCATCCCTTATGGTGTCAGGCTTCACAATATATGCATTTTGGCTCAAAGTGCAGCAAGGCCTGGGGATCTAGAAGTGTAGTGATTTCTTTTTTTCTTTTTCTTTCTTTCTTTCTTTCTTTTTTTTTTTTTTTTTTTTTTGAAAGAGAGAGACAACATGAGCAGGGGAGGGTCAGAGAGAGAGGGAGACACAGAATCTGAAGACCGGCTCCAGGCTCTGAGCTAGCTGTCAGCACAGACCCTGACTCAGGGCTCAAACCCACAAACCATGAGATCATGACCTGAGCTGAAGCCGGACGCTTAACCGACTGAGCCACCCAGGTGCCCCAATGATTTCTTGTTTTATGGAAGATGGTTCTCATCTTCAAGCTTGGTGACTGACCTCCAGGCAAAAGGAGATTTCATTTTGTCCCTTTACGGTAGTTCATCTGCTTCTTTTTCCTGCTGCTTCAGCCCTGACTTCATAGTCCCCAGTGGCAGAAATCCCTGGATAACTAGGCTCCTAGTTCTCAACTCCATTTATCTTAAAAATTCCCCATATAAAAAAGGCCCATGGTGTCCAGATTTCAGTAAAGCTACCAGGACCCTCTCCATAGAATATCATGTGTCAGAGCCAGAAGTCCCAAGGAGGAATCCAGTTACATGGGAGTTCAAGTCCACAACCTGCTCTTCAAGCATTTTGATTTTCCTTTGAGTGTCACTTTGGATTCAACTAATTCATTTTTCAGAGGAGAGAAAATATTCTTAACAGCCAGGTTTCTGGCTTGGCTTTCATCTGGGAGGCCTTCAGCTTTTCATCTTCTCTCTTCAATCACCTTTGTGCAGACCTTTCCTACTAAGCCTCTGGGACTTGAATCCAAATAAGAAGGAATTCAGGCCTCAGTAGAACCCTGCATAGGTCCATTTCTTGACTGATGACAGTCAGACTGAAAAAAAAAATTTAGAGTAAAGCTAAAGAAGTAAAAAGGAAGGAAATGTTTTAAAAAGTCAAAGGCATAAGTAAATAAAATAGAAAATAGCCACAACAATAATATATATAACATATGTCATATTATATATATAGAGAGAGAGTGTGTATGTCTAATATGGTAATCTCTAGCTACATGTGACTATTTAAATTAAAATTAATTAAAATTAAATAAAATCTTAAATTCATTTCCTCAGTCATACTAGTCATGTTTCAAGGGCTCAATAACCACATTGAGCTAGTGGCTAGTGCCACAGTATTGGGTAGTGCAGGTCTTTCCATACTGTATAAGGCACATAATGGAAGATTTCCATTGTGGCAGAAAGTTCTGCTGAACATCTCTTCTATAGTCTAACCTTAGTCCAGGGTAAATAAGAGAGAGGAAGAAAAGAAGATATAAAATGCTCCATTAGGAAGAAATATAGGGACATAATGACAGAGAGAGCAGGACCTGTTTTTTATTATTATAAAAGGTATTATGAGTAACTTAGTGCCAGTGTATTTTAAAAACCAGATACAATATGAAATTTCCTGAAAAAAATAAACATTTTCAAACTAATTCAAAATAAAATAGAAGCAAGCCTAGATATATTAGTAACCATTCAAGGGGCTAACTCTGTAGTTAAAATATGACCCTACCTCCTTCTTCCTCGCCAAATCAAGTCAAGGTGATTATATAGTCAAGTTCTACTAAAACTCCATAGAACAGCTAATCTCTTGAATTAAAAGTGGAAATGGCCAGAAAGTCCTGGATTGAGAATGTTAGTCCTTCCTCTGTCCCTTCCATGTCATATGTTCCAAAGGCAAGGCACTTTCTTAGTGCCTATACCTTGAAGCAGTTAAATTAAAAGGTTTCTAAGGGTCTAGGAAGCTCCATGATCCCATTACCCCCGACTCTATATCACCCATTCTCCCACTAAGCTTGTCTACACATTTGTAGCTTCCAAGTATTAAAGTGACAATATCAGGGCTCCTGGGTGGCTCAAGCCATATAGTGTCCAATTTCAGTTTAGGTTACAATCTTACAGTTCATGAGTTCAAGCCCTACATCCTGCTCTGTGCTAACAGCTCAGAGACCGGGCCCTGCTTCAGATTGTGTCTCCGTCTCTCTCCCTCCTTCCTCTCCCACTCATGCTCTGTTTCTGTCTCTCTCAACAATAAATAAATGTTTAAGAATTTAAAATAAATAAATAAAGTGACAATATCATATCACCTATATGACCAGTCTGATTTGCTTTGCTAATGATGATTGTTAAATAGACCCAGAGAAAAGGGAAATTGCTAGAGAAACACATGACTCAATAGCCAAATTATGATTTGTTCCTATCTCATTTAGGGACAGTTTCTCCACTAAAAAGAATCTACTCCTAGCCCCGAATAATAATACTGTTCAGTGGGGGTAGAAATTGTGCTTTTCTTGATTTTACATTAGTGACGATAGTTGATATTTATAGAATGATTCTCACATGCCAGCTATCATCTGATTTATGATTTATATGTGTTATTCTATTTGACATGCATAATGTCCTCTGAGGTAGGTAGATATTGGCTTCCTGTTTTTAATGTTTATTTTTGAGAGAGAGAGAGAGAGAGAGAGAACAAGCAGGGGAGAGGCAGAGAGAGGGTGAGAGAGAGAATCCCAAGCAGTCTCCATGCTGTCAGCACAGCAGTGGGGCTCAAACCCACAAACCCATGAGATCATGACCCAACCAGGAATTTGACACTTAACTGAGTGAGCCATCCAGACATTCCTATATTGGCTTCCTTATAAAGGCTAGGAACTGCCACTGAGAGATGTTGTGTTGAACAGAACTCCAGATCCAAGAGACTATACAAAGTGTGCTCATATACACAGACAAGCTACGCATGCTTGTGGAGGATCTGTGGTAGCTAAAAGTATTTTTCTTTTGTCTTTATGTCTCTGGTCAGTAGGAGCAATTCTTCTGTACCAGGTATCTGGTAGAGGTTACTTTCCCAATGCCACTTTATCCAAAGGACCGTGAGCAGCCATTATTTTCTTCTGTAATCAGAGTCATCCCTGGCTTGGGCTGTATTCAGTAAGAAAGCCGGCTGGGTAGTAAAGGCTCATTTGTGTCATAATATTAGTCAGTTGCATGTGTTAAAAGTGGAAGAAAGGATAGATAATTGCTTAGGCATTTTATAGTCTAGGAGGGTGTATGCTTTGGAAGGGCCATTCCTCAGTGAATAACTTTAGCTAAGGAAATTACTCTATTGTCGCTCTCCTGCTGATTTCTTGAAGGGTCTAAAGTCCTTCCACTGGTGACCACCAGAGCTGACCATCAGCAGTGATCAGCAGTGAGACATTTTGCCTGATCTCCTCTGATTTTGTGGCTTTTCTCAAAACTTTGCAAATATCTCACAGCCCAACAGAGAAGTAAAGGCTTGCATGCTCATGCTCCAGGCCATCCAGGACAGTTCTGCAAGGATCAGAAGGGCATGCTGATGAAGAATTTCCTTATGTTAGCCACTTACTTAGCTATTCATTCCAGACTTATTAAGTCAAGCACAGCTTACCTCTGCAATTTGCATTGTGCAAGGTGGACTTTGGGAAAGTTAGGTGGATGAGGAACATTGCTCAGGAACTAAAACAAAAGTACATTCAGTTTAGGTTCTTTGGAACACACCTACCTGAGATAATAGGGCACTTCTTTAAAAGTTTCTGAACCCACCACAACCTCCTGTAGAAACACAGACCTGCCTTTCAGTCCCCTTGAATTATCACAGGGGCTTAAAGGAATAATGCACCTGGATTTAGCTTCGCTTTAAGTCTTTGTGCTACTGACAGGGCTTAAAATGGGCAGGTAATCACTGGTACAATGTGTCATCTTTTTTCCTCCCTCTTCTTATGAAATAAAGTGCAAAGTACTTACCCTTTTTTTTTTTTATCTTAAGCTGTTTCTTTTAAATGAGACAAAGTTATCACCATTTGCCTTTGGTCTGATATTTTTGGGAAAACTTGGTTTCCATGGTGAGATGGAAATGAGTTAGGTATGTAATAAAGGGGATACTTTATTAGTATCTTTATTATGAAAGAGTACACGACTCTCCATTCATACTGGCACCTCTATTTGTCTCTGAGGCATTAAATGGCTGATGTTAAATGTTAATGAGGTCTCCTGAAGAGTGAGCCAGAAAGTAATTGTGTCTCCTTCAGTGGCTTAGGGACCAGGTGTAGAACCTCTGTTTTCTTGCCTCTTCTTTTTAATTCCGTCTTTATTATACCAACACCAAATAAATGGTTACTTTTTTTTTTTAACCACTCTGGGATGAGCAAGGTGTCATGCTAAATACTTTTCATCCTTATGAAGTAAGCATTTGTGCTTCTATTTTGCAAGGGAGGAAGCTAAACTTAACAAAGAGTCCATCTCCTAGGCTCAGGGCTACTGAGTGGCAGAGCTGGGCCTCAACCCTATCCTATGGGACTCCGCATCCAGGGCATTTAGATCTCATGTCCAGGTGCCTAGTCACCAACCAGAGTGCCTCTGTCATGCTCCACTTCCTATCTGTCCTGCCACAGGACCTCACCCTTCCTGTGGCCTCTTGGTGGCCTCCCTGACTCAGAACTTTCCTAGTCTATTGAACCTGAGTGCCTCAACCAGGTTCACCTTCCTGAAACACTTTCTCTGTGCCCCTCCCATGATGAAAGATTGCCAGTTCCTCTTGTTTCCAACCACATTAGGTTCAACTACCTCTACTCAGTCCTCATATTCCTCCCAAATGGGTCCCCTGGGGAAGTTTTTATGGATTTTCCACCACTCCCAGATAATGAGATATTATTTCCTCTTCTAAAAATATAGAGTGTTGATTTTTTCTTTCCATGTCTTCTTGAGTATTGTTTGCCATTGTCTGAAATGCCCTATTTTCTGTCTGAATTCTACATATTGGAGTCAGCCAAGATATAGTCCTTTAAGTCTCCTGAAAAATTTTGAAAATGTCATTATCTCTTTTTTTCCTGGCCTCCGGAGGCTGAGGCTGAGTATCCTAACTCAGTTTTCCCCAGGATTCCCTTTTTTTGATCACTGTAATTTCCCCGATGGCCATCCTGCCCCCAGGTAGACTATACATTCCTTATGACAAAGCAGTGGTCTTTATTTCTGTTGTTCTCTCTGTGCTTAACAGAGGACTAGACAATACTAATTGTAAACAACATTTTTGACCACTTAATATGCACCAGGTGCTGTAAACATGTATTACTTCTTGTAATCTTCACAGTAATCCTCTGAGGTAAAGACTGCTAGTAGCATCATTTTCAGAGGCAGAAACTGAGGGACTGAGATGTTAGGTAACTTGCCCCAGTGGTAAAACCATAACGCAAGCCAGCCAGTGAAGCCAGGACCTCCGTGCTGCACTGTGCCCCTTACACTGTCTGAAGGGCCAAATACATGTAAATACACTTCCAGACATGGAAGACAAACGACAGAGTGTGAACTTTTTATTTGGGATTTTATGCAGCTAATGAAGCTAATGGTTCCCCAAGTCCCTCTAGAACTGGGGACTCAGCCTTTCCCCTCCCCTGTCACCAGCAGCTGGAGATTGTGTGCTCAATCAGAATATTCTGTTTTAGAAAAATTTCCAGCGTTTTATCAGCACTGTCCAATCCCACTTGGAGCCAACCTGACCTTTGCATGGCGGGTGTAACTCAAGCCCTCACTCTCCTTCTTCAGTCAGAAGAGCCCTTTCTATTTAGCGTTAAACACTTTCATCCTTTTGGGAACAAGATAGAATATAAACAAACAAACAGTTGAGTATTTTAACTTTTTAACTTCCATAAGACTCTTGAAAATGAAGTACAATTTGGTTTGAGAAATTTGTGACGGCCTGGGTCAACACTGTCTTGTGACCCTGGATCTCTGCAGTACATTTAAGCAGCTAATTTTGGGAAATTGCTGGTAGCTTGCATCTTTCCATATTGCAAACTTGCAAATGTTGTTGCTCTAACATATTTTCCACATTAGTGCTTTCCTTTTGTCTAGTAAATGTTATGCTTTGGGGGATTTTTTTTTTTTTTTTGGTTTTGGTTTTGGTGGGTTTTTTTTTTTTTTTGGCTAAATCCAACCAAATTATCATCATCAGAAATGCAAGAAAGAATCACATTAATAAAAGACCTTTAAATTCTAAGATTCAGGGTGTGTCACTGTGTACCTCAAAATTACACTGTATACTGAGGTAACACCTCCTCCACCACATCTCTGACTCATTCTCAAGACAGTACCTTGTATGGAGTCAGCACTTAGTATATGCTTACCAGGTAGAACGTTGGATGTTTTCCCTGAGTTCTATAATCAGAAGTTGGAATGGTAATCAAAAGCAGAGTTTTTTGGGGGGTGCCTGGGTGGCTCAGTTGGTTAAGCGTCCAGCTTTGGCTCAGGTCATGATCTCATGGCTCCTGGGTTCCAGCTCCATGTCAGGCTCTGTGCTGAAAGCTCACAGCCTGGAGCTTGTCTTTAGATTCTGTGTCTCCCTCTCTCTCTGACCCTCCCTTGATCATACTGTCTCTCTCTCTCAAAAATAAATTTTTAAAAAAACATTAAAAAACAAAAAGCAGAATGTTTTCCACTATGGATGGTGTGACTAGAGTTTCAAAGAGTTGACTTTGTCAAGTTAGATTGGAGGATTTTACAATGGCAGCTGTTGATGCTGATGGAGAAAATAGATTTGGGTGAGGAAAAGAAATCATTCTTACTCAACTACATCTAAATGGTTTTGGGAAAATGGTGCCATTAGATCAGGCCTCCTCTGAACAAGCACAGTGATCCTATGTGATTCGAGTAAAAACCCCACACGGTCTTGTCCTAGTTTTACCTCCTCTGTTTCCGCTCTAACCACTGCCCTTGGGGCACATGACGCTCTGGAACACCGACCCGCTTGGCATTCTCACACATCCTCTGCCCTCTTCAAACCCATGTCTTGGCTACTGCTCTTTCTGATGGTAAGGCTCTTCCTTCTCCCCCTTTGGCCTAGCTGTCTCCCTGCATTTCTAAGCCTCAGACAAGGAATTCTTTTCCCCAAGGAACCTTCCCCAACTATCCCCCTCCCCTCCAAAAGTGGAAATGCCACTTCTCAGTGGAATTTGCTGTCCATGACCTGTTAACACTTGGTATTATAATTATTAATGTGCCGGCATCTCCAGCTAGCCTCAGAATTTCTGGATCTGTGCATCACCCAGCACAGTGCCTGAAATATAGTGGGTACCCAGGGACCTTGTTGAAAAAAGAAACAGCAAGGGGAAGATGAGTGATATTTCACAATGGAGAGGGAGAAGCTGAAATCTATCTACATAAAATCCCCAAATATGTTCCATTCTTTCTTTGTTGCCACCCTATCTTGCCTTTCATGAGGGAATAATCAGCCCCATGTGAAAAGTAAAACCTACTAGCCTTCAAGGACATTTTATGTATGTGGAAAAGTCTGGCATTTCCCAGCTGGGTGTTTGGCCAGCCCACCACTTGGGAGTTTTATCATAGAGTGTCTCAGGAGGTGTTATCTCCCTCTCTGGTCTTTGGGAGAGAAAAGGTGATCAAAGAAAGCAACTGTAGGGGAAGTTTTAGAGTCAGAGAGTGATTTTTATGGATAAGGAAGGGCTCTGAGCTTCTAGGAACAGAATGGAAATGGGCATGATCACAGTATGAGGAAAATTCTTCAAGAGCCTCCTGACCATTTTCACATGCAGCCATCTTTCATATCCCTATGAGATAAAATCACCCTAAGGGTCATAAACCACTGTCAGGGTATTGGACAAGCCCCATAGGTAGTTGCTCTGAGCCAGTAAAAGCATCTTAATTGACCTAAATGACAACAGTTATGTTATAAATATCTAGAATTTATGACCTGAGAAGGCATAATCACATCTTCCATCAGTTAAGTTTGCATAGGAGAAGCTTGGGGATTTAAGATAGGGCTGCAAGTTGGGGGAAATCTGATTAGCCTTAACTTTATGACAAACACAGAGCTAAGTGAATCAGACTGCTTTCAAGTTCCTGATCCCTGGGAGTTAAAGGCAATGGTGTTTCAGAGTCGGTAAAAAGCCACCCTGTCCCCTCTGTGCAGCTGTCATTTTATTGGCCTTGTAAAGTCTCGCGTTCACCGTGACAAATCCAAGACCATATACCTGCAAAGAAGAGATGTTTTAGATTATGGGGTGTGCAGGAAGCAGACTGTGGGGTTAGAGGGTGTAAGCTGAAGGCTGGTTGGTGTATGTGTTTACGCTGAGCCCTCTTTGGAATGTGCAGAGTCATTGTGAAAAGCAAGTAAATGCTGCACCAAAGAGCACAACAGGATCTGATGAGATGCCTCAGCCTCTACGGCATTTGAATAGGTGAAATTCAAGGCAGAATTCTAAAATGAATGTATGCATCTAAAAAGCCCACAGATAGTTCAAGTTAGCTGAAAGCTAAACTTGGGTTTTAAAACATAATGTATTTCCTTAAGTTTTCTATGAAGAGAAAGCATTGATATCAAGCAGTACTATTATATGTGGTGCAAAAATCATAACAAAACCGACTCACAAGAGGATGTATGTTTTTAAAAAGACACATTACAGAAATAAACTTGATATCATTGATCAACCAGGTGATTGCCCCAGACTCAGTGATCAATGGAATGGAGTCATCTTTGAGGTAGAAGGCAAACAACCAACTTAATCCCAATTTGCAGAGCTTCAAAGTGAACAGTCATTTTGCCGGGCAATGAAGAGCTCAAGTTATCTATTTAATGCCAAAGTCTGTGAAGTCAGTGAAAATTCTTTAATGAATTTGAGAACGATCCTTCAAAGAAGCCTTCAATTGAAACCCATAGAGAGGCCAGTTGTCTTTGAACTCCAGAGATGAAGTTTATCCTAGATTAACCTGGTCTTTCGGCTTCCTCTGCTTACAGGGACAGAGTTCTGAATTTTGAGAGAGGTATCATAGTGCATTGGAAGACTTACCTGAAACTGATATATTTATAGCATGGATAGACCCTTTTGGCTTGTCAGAGCTTCCTCCATCCAAAGGGTCCATTTTGCATGTGAAATTCTTGCACTTCTGCATGTTCTGTTTCTGAGGGGTCAGACAGACCCTGAGACATGCACACAATTCATTACTTCTCAGTGGGTTACGAAACAAAACTTCAACTTTAGTTTTATTTTTATCATACTTTCCACTGTACCTCTATACCTTTAAACCTTGCATCTTTCAGATCCAAAATTCCATGCCTTACAATGTGGAAGAAATAGGAAATCTGGAACTGATTATGAAATTATGAAGGAGGGGGGTGCAGAAATGTACGAGGATAAGTGTACAACCGCATAAGCTCTGATATACACAGAGCCTGGTGCGAAGGACACATCGTTTTGGGTTTGAACCCCTGCTTTTACATTTCCGCATAATGCAACCTAGCATTTGCTGGTGTAGTGCTTGGGGAGCTTTTGGTGTTAACAGAATTCTTTTCTAAAGAAATTCCTTTGGATTCCTTCAGAATTTGTCCAGTTTCCAGGTTCCAATAGGAAAAACATGGATGAGATTTTAATAGAAAAATAGTGCTTCAGATTTTTCATTTGGCAAGCACCCTACACTAGAGCTGCTCTTGTTTTATTGAGTGGAACGGGCCAGCATAACAGAGGCGCTCTCGGTGTTTGTACCCTGACGAGACAAGCGTGGGCCCCCTGGGAAATAGGCCCTCTGGGGGCTGGAGCCCACTTGTGGTTTGCCATTCATTTTCATCTCATTGGAGAATACACTTGAACAACAATTATATGTGCCGATAAATCAGGACCAAATCCTGTAATGTTCTTTACTCGTGTCTCCTTGAGAAGGGAAAGCTGGATCTTTCCGTAAGTTAT
The DNA here is from genome assembly GCF_006229205.1 of Suricata suricatta. Taxonomy (NCBI): domain Eukaryota; kingdom Metazoa; phylum Chordata; class Mammalia; order Carnivora; family Herpestidae; genus Suricata; species Suricata suricatta. The sequence continues at coordinate 23,230,714 of NC_043711.1, read as the reverse complement.
TTCAGATGTGATTGTCTTCCTATTAATCAGGTGGTGCTGGTAGTGGAATATTTTATTGTTTAGCTTTAGTGCTTTAAAACTGATTTTAAAGACAATGCCTTTTTATATTAAGGATTTTGAATAATTCAAAAGTCTTTGCAAAAGAATTCTACCATCCAGAAATTCTAACATTTTGGTGAGCTATGTGTCTTCCCAGTCTTTTTTTCTGTATCTAGCATTAAAAAAAGAAGAAGAAGAAGAAGAAGAAGAAGAAGAAGAAGAAGAAGAAGAAGAAGAATTCATATTATAAATGTTTTTATAACTTGCTTTTGGAACTAATATTGTGTGTTGGACACATTTCCACATTAATAGATATATGCCTACAGCATCACTTTACTGATAGAATTTTGTGGGGCACCTGGGTGGCTCAGTCAGTTAAGCACCCGGCTTCAGCTCAGGTCATGTTCTCACGGTTCGTGGGTTCGAGCCCCGTGTCAGGCTCTGTGCTGACAGCTAGCCTGGAGCCTGTCTTCATATCCTGTGACTCCTTCTCTCTCTGACCCTCCCCTGCTCACACTGCCTCTCTCTCTCTCTTTCTCAAAAATAAATAAAAACGTTAAAAATTTTTTTAAATGATAGAATTTTGTATTATTTAGTCCTTAACAACAAACACTTAGTTCTTTTTAAAATGTTTCCTATTAGAATGATGTAGCCCTTTGGGTTTTACCTTTATGCATTTGTCCAATAATTTCTTTCAAATAAATTCCTAAAAGGGAAGTTCCACATCTGCATTGATACATATTGTAAAATGGCCTCCTAGAGAGGCAATGTCCATTCACCCTACTTTTATTTTTTTTTAAGATTTTATTTATTTTTTTAATAATTTTTTTAATGTTTTTTTAATTTACTTTCGATAGAGAGAGAGACAGAGCATGAGAGGGGGAGGGGCAGAGAGAGAAGGAGACACAGAACCGGAAGCAGGCTCCAGGCTCTGAGCCAGCTGTCAGCACAGAGCCTGATGCAGGACTCGAACCGAGGAATGTGAGATCTGACCTGAGCCGAAGTCGGAGGCTTAACCGACTGAGCCACCCAGGCGCCCCTAAGATTTTATTTTTAAGTAATCTCTACACCCAGCATGGGGCTTGAACTCACAATCTCAAGATCAAGTCACATGCTCTACTGACTGGGGTGCCCCTCACCCTACTTTTATGTCTTGAGTGGTATCACCTTGCTGTACAACCCCCAACCCAAGTCTTTTGGTTTTACTTTGCTTTTCCAGTTTAATTGGTACAGAGTTCTCAGAATTTTTCCTCTGGGTGGTAGGGTGCAAACCAAGAAAAACAGCTAAAATGCTAACCTTGAAAATCAGGGCAGAGAGGGAGAGAAGAAAAACATGCTTGCAGAAGTGACACAATGATGCTCATCTGGCTCTTACCCTGTGGGTACAGTCCCTTAACTTGAATGTACAAAGTTTCTGAAAGAGTCATCTTTCCCAGTTTTCCTGTGAGGGCAGTTTTCTTTGTTGCAGGTGAAGATTTGGAGGCCTTGATCAATAAAATTAGGGAAATGGCCAGTGGCAATGGGCAAAAGGTCCCACTTTCCTTGCTCCAGATCTTACAAACACATCAAACAAAATTCAGTTAACTGGCTGATTTTTGTTGGGCATACGTTTTGAATCTGGAGCTTCTTGGACATTGAGGAGTCTGAGGTTCGGGGCCCTTTTATCCTTTTATTGGTGAATTCACTGAAGTGTAGGCAGACAGAAAATGTTCAAGTGGCAGGCAGATAAACTTGTTAAATCCCTGGGAGTCTTTCCTTCCTTGCTCTGGGAGTTTATCATCTTGGCGGAGTTAAAAGGCAATTAGACCTGCAGGTCTTTGCCGGCTTGTTTATTGGTGTTTTACACATGGGTGTTGAAGAGACAGGGTCATATTAAACATTCCGATCCTGCTGGCCAGAGGGAATGAGACCTCGGCCCAACTAAGTCTCCTTAAGAGAGAACCTTGCCAAAAACTGGAGGAAAATCATTTAAATATAGTACCTGTGCCCCACGATGCTCATTGTTGGTGGAAATTTGTAGTCGGCTAGCTCCATGCTGTGTTACATTTCCTGGGAAATGGCTTTATGGAAGGGCATTTGATGAAAAAGTTCATTCCTTTTGTAATTGTTAGCTGCCCCTGTGGTGTTAGTTAAGGTAGACGCACACTGGAAATGCTTCTTGCCCCAAATCTCCAGGGCAAGCCCATTCATGATGAGGGAAGGCTACCAGTTTGAAATTGGATGAGGGACAGATTTTCATTAAGCCTCCTGGTTCTTCTGGTTCTCTGATTCCCCCCTCCCCAGGCAGGCTGGTCCTGGGCAAGATTCTGGAGAAGCTAGGTTTGAGACTTCTGCGACTTTTCCCTCTTCCCGCACCCCTCCCTCCATCTGCCCACAGCCTTGCAGGCAGAACTCTCACACTTGTGTGCTAGGGAAGTAATATGGCCCCCATCCCTGCTTCCCAGGAAATTGTGGTTTTTTCAGAGTCAGCTTGGGCACTCATCTCAATGGACATGAAGGGAATTTGCAGGGCCGAGTACACCTCGGTGGTTAAAAACGTGGGAGTCAGGTGCCCCTGGGATCAATGTAGGGCTCAGTGACGAAACTTGTGGCAGGAATCTCTTCTGATCTCAGTGTTTTTGTTTTTGTTTTTCTTAATCTGTAAATTAGGGACAAAGACAATCCCTACTAAGCTAATTTGTCAAGAGAGTAAATGAAATTCATGGAAAGTGCCTGTTATCATATGCTTGTCACGTAAGAGCACAATAAATGGTGGCTGTTATTGTTATTATTATTAAAATAGGCTTTATTTCTCTAACACACACAGAATATGTGTAATATATGTACAAACATACACAAACACACACACACACCCCTAGTTGGCAATTATTTTTTGACCAAACTAGTAATACCTTACTTAGCTTTTATTATTTTACTAATCTAGGGCGCTTATTGACATATAAAAACCTATAATGGAGAAAATGAGAAAATCCTTGCTCACATTCAGAATACCTGGAATGTTTGAGGACTTTCTGTTTCCACAACTGACTATTGTATTCAGCGGGAAGGGAACTCTTTTCCTAAGTGGCTACTGCTTATCCAAATCTTTGTTTCTTAAGAGTCAGGCACCCTGCCTTAATTTTCTCAACTAAAGAAAACACAATAGATGACTGCAGCTTTTATTCCCAATCTGACCTTCCGTGTTCTGAAACTAATTTGCCCTAGTGTCTTGCCAGCGTCTGTGTGAGGACTTCCTCTAGCCGTGGGATGTGGTTCTGATTAAGGACATCCTATAAGACCCAGGAGGATTGCCTGGGAAGGAAACCGGACTGAGACTCCAGTGAATTTCCATCCTCGAGTCAGATACAAGATATTGAAGACCAGAAGGTGTATGGAGTTTATCATTAGGAAGACTGGGAAGGAGAATTAAAGCAAATGGCTGACAAATTGGCTGTCTTTTGTGCAAAGTTGACAAGCTAGTAGGCTCTTACCCTTAAGAGGATATGCAGAGCCCTTGGGCCAAATGGCTCTGCAGGCAGCAGGCTTTTTGAAGTCTCTGCTTGCAGGCCACCACTTTTAACAAGGCCTCTGCTGAATTGCCTCCTCATAAAGATGTGAAAACTTAATTTTTTACCTAAAATATCTTAGTTCCAACAACTGTGATCATTGAGTCCTCCCCTTAGTGCGTGCGATGTCAGTGCAATGCCTGTGTTTTCTTCACTCTTATGAATTGGGTCCTTAAGTGCTAAACCTTGCTTTATTCTACGATGCTAGACCTTTCCGTAGCCATGGCCAGGAGGTGACTCTGGAATGCTCAAGGATCCCTGGAGTCGTGGGGGCTCTACATCCCTGAGATGGCAACGGCAAAGGTGAGCAGGAGGCAGTGCAGTTTGGAGAGCTTTGAGTTTCTTTACCAAATACTGAAGAATCTACTAATAGTTGTAACTCTAATATGATTTTCTTGTTAATCTCTGTCGAACCATGAAATCTGATATGCTAGCCATGACTAAGCCGTGAAATTTGTCAACTTTGTCTGTGATTTACACAAGCTCTGTTTAAAAAAGAAAAGTCTTAACACAAAGTGTGGAACATTACTTCCCAGCATGCCGCTAGTATATCTTATGACAACAAATAAGAACAGAATGTACACATTTCTTGTGCTGTTTCAGGGACAGAGGATGGATAAGATAAAACCCCAAAACTAAATAATGTATTTTCCTTTGAGATGATAAATATGCACTTGGTAGATCTGCTTAGTAGATGTCAGTAGGGCTGAAATAAACATTCAAAACAGTTTTATGCTTCATATCATTGAGCACGATAATAAACTTCCTTAAAGTGGTAGAGTGCTTTTGAGAGAAAAAAATTAGTAAAGTCTGGTTTTTTTTTAAGTCATAGGCTATTTAATTTTCCTTAACATAGTAAAGTGGCCACAAGTGTAGGCATTTGGAATTGAAGTCCTTTTTTATCGTTGGCTAGCTTGGTGAATTGTGTACGTCACAATTAGCTTTTTCTCTCTATTTTGTCTTCTGTAAAATGGGGGTGATAATATTTTGTAGGTGCTCTAAGGCACAAGAAAAATATACTATCTCTAAATCACAGAACTAGGTACACATGTCCTTTTTCCATTTGAGCTACTTTTATAGTTAGTGACATTATATAATGATACAGAAGATTGTTGGGTATATCTGTTACCCAAAGGAAATTGATTAAATTAAGTTTATGCAATTGAGAAAAAAAAGGTTTTTTTAAATTTAACCAAAGGAGAATTGGGCAGTGTCTGAATTTCCATGTGAAGGAAGGGAGAGAAGCACAAAGGAGGAGAAACGTGTTGAAGAACTGAGGAGTGGTAAGGGCTGGGATGACTTTCTCTCCTAAACCTGCCAGCTGCCTTTTCCCCTTAGAGTCAAAGAGGAACAATTCCCAGATCTTCCGTAACTGTCTCCTGACCTCTACTCTGTAGATTCTAAAATCAGATAATCAGATGACTTAGAGCCTTGGTAACTTTGGTGACCATACAGCACAGTGGGTTTTTTGTTTGTTTGTTTGTTTTATTGTTTATTTATATTTGAGAGAAAGACAGAGCATGAACGGGGGAGGGTCAGAGAGAGGAGACACAGAATCCGAAGCAGGCTTCAGGCTTTGAGCTGTCAGCACAGAGCCCTATGCTGGGCTGGAACTCACGAGCCATGAGATCATGATCTGAGCCAAAGTCAGACATTTAACCGTATGAGCCACTCAGGCACCTTCAGCCCAGTGGTTTTAAAAAATGTCTTAAGGGCGCCTGGGTGGCTCAGTCAGCTAAGCGGCCGACTTCAACTCAGGTCATGATCTCACGGTTGGTGAGTTCAAGCCCCAGGTCGAGCTCTGTGCTGACAGCTCAGAGCCTGGAGCCTGCTTCAGATTCTGTGTCTCCTTCTCCCTCTGACCCTTCCCATTTGTGCTCTGTCTCACTCTACCTCTCAAAAAATAAATAAATGTAAAAAATTTTTAAAAGTAAAACATGTCTTAAGATAACAAAATCTTGTGTGGTACTCCAGCATCTAAGAGCGCCCTTCTCAGATACCTGTCAGATCTGTGGAACATAATGTGAAAACTGTCAGGCTAATCTGTCCGTCTTACTGACAATCAACCTTGAGTTGACAGAGTTCAGAGAGTTGCTAGAATTCTCACCACTGTTTGAGAACAGCCTGGCCGTGTCTTCTTGCCCTAGCCAGTTCACTAGTTACCACCCCAACTTTTCCGCTTCCTACACAAGTGGAAGAAAAAGAAAAGCAAGGCACAGCAAACACTTTAGGATGGCTTTTACCAACTCGCCCAAGCTCTTCTGGCATTTGTGGACTTTTGAAACGTCCATGAGCATTGGCACAGAATCTGTCCAACCCTCCAATTGCAAAATGTGTTGTGACTGTGTCTACATACATGTTTCTAGGCAGAAAGCTCATATCTTCTATCAGATTCTTTCAAAGGGGCCTGGGACCCTCAAAAGGATTAAGAATGATTTCCATATAATTTGTGCCCCTAATAGTCACATTTCTGATTGTGACTTGTAAGATTAACAATTACAGTCACTTTCTTAAACTTCCTTGACAAATGTAGCAAATAAACCATGTGAATTCCAAAGGTCCCAGGCTTGCTTGTGAAATAGCAGTTGGGTCCTGAATTTTTTACGGTATTTCTGTAGTATTAATTCTCAGCTTGGATTCTAACTGGAAGTAGGTTCTAACTGTCTTTGAATCAAGATGGTTCAAAGTTGATAAAATTGTGCATGTTTGTTTATAGAGTGCCAGAAAAGTACATTTATTTCCAGATCTGAACATTGATTCACTTGCTTAATTCCACTTGCGTCCTGGATTAGGGTTGTCAGAATTCACAAGTAAAAATACAGCATACCTAGTTATATTTGAATTTTATTCAACAACAACAACTAATTCTTTAGAAGAGCTCCTGAGAAGGGGGAAAATGGATCAGCTCTGCAGATAAGCAGAGAGCCTTTTTTCAACTTCAGAATTTTTGTTGCAAAAATTAAGGGAACTTCACCATAAACAAGCACAGGACCTTTCTGAGGTGATGGAAATGTTCTAAAACTGGTTTGTGGTGATGGTTGCCCAACTCTGTACATTAACTCAAAACCATTGTGTATACTTGGGTATACACAGGAAGAGTGGGCCCTGAGAAATTCATTCTTTATATATCAAGAGTTGAGGACTAGTTCCTGCAAATTTAATGATTAAATTCTATAAAGGACAGTTCGTTCATTCCTTCTCTTTCTTTCTTTCTTTCTCTCTCTCTCTCTCTCTCTCTCTCTTTCTTTTAGTTTATTTATTTACTTAGAGAGAGAGAGAGAGAGAGAGCAAGTGGGGAAGGGGCAGAGAGAGAATCCCAAGCAGGCTCCATGCTGTCAGCAATGTGGAACCCAATGCAGGGCTTGAACTCATGAACTGTGAGATCATGACCTGATCAAGAATTGGACCAACTAAAACACCCAGACACCCTAGGACAGTTCTTTATACAGCTAGTAAGAGTCTCTGTGGACCTCTGCTAGAACCTCCAGACAAATATTTCTATTTTTCTATTATTGCTTATTCTGCTTCGTCAAAGCAAAACAAACAAACAAACAAACAAACCAAAAAAAAAAAAAAACCAAACTCAATGAGCCCAAAAGCTTAATGGGAAGAGGGCCAAGGCTCCTGGAGATTCCTTTTTTCTTGCTCTTTTTCCATTTGAGAAGTGGTCACACCTTGGCCATCAGATTTCACTGATTGCAAGAAAGAAATGAGGGCAACTGGAGAATGAGGGAGGGCCAGAAGAATGGCGCAGCTGGAACACGGTGATAACTGGGGGGGAGGCTACCTGGGAACTGAGGAAGCAGAGGTGTTGCAGCTCGGATAATTTGAACTCCCATGATATGCTTCTCTATCTCCCAAGGCATTAGAACTGAAGTGAGAGAAATTGCTAGAATATGAGCATTTTCACTTAACAAAGGCCAGTTGTCACACATAAACCAAACTGGTTCTCTGACAGAAGTCAGTACTTTAAGGTACATATAACTCTGCCTTGAAGCAAAACCTCATTAGAATCCCACTTAGGAGAGTCCTGGGCTGGCCTCCGCTAGAACTGCCTGCGTGAAGATGCAGCCCATTAGCTCACTGAGAGGACAAACCAATTCAACGCCCTTCATTGAGGCTTAACAATGCATATGCTAATTAAATGAGTTCTATCTTCTCATTCACATTAATCCTGAAGGAAGGACCTCTGCCAGTCTATTCTTAGTTACTGCTGGCATTTCAAGGAACATAAAGAAATGCCTTTCCTTTAAAAAAAAAAATAGTCTCTGGGAGTGCCTGGGTGCCTCAGTTGAGTGCCGTGCCTGATTCTTGGTTTCTGCTCAGGTCATGATCTCATGGTTTCCAGAGCCTGCCTAGGATTCTCTTTCTCCCCTCTCTGCTCCTCCCCTGCTTGTACTCTCTCTCTTTCAAAATAAATAAACTTAAAAATAATAATAATAAAAATATTAACCAACAAAAAAAATTCGATGAATCCATCAATTTCTCTTATTTTAAATGACTGCCCACATTTGTTCAAATAATAAGAATTTACCATCTTGGGCTTTTTCTCTGAAGAGTGAGTTTTAGGCCTTTGTTGGAGGGATCAGTTCTGGTTGAGCCCAGCCTCTTCAACCTTTTTGGTTAAACCTGAATCCAGGAAGCCCAGCAACAATCTTAAGATTTCATTTTCCTTTCTGTGGAAATGAGAAGCCAAATTCCCATGTTGGAACTCCTCGTATAGACGCTTGTTCTTCATTTCTAATTTTCTCCTCCGTGTCCTTTTCCTCATTGTTGTCTTTAGGTAAAACTATTTCTATTTGATACAGTTTTCCCCACCCTGGTCCTTAATGGGTCAGTCTCCTGTGGCTTCATGACTCTGATAGCTGGGGGTATTGCTGTCTTAGGTCTTTTTGTTTAGTCAGGGCTGCTCAGCAGATAGTTTACATGGCTCTTAGAAAGTTCTAGGAGTGTGGTGGTTCTCTCATTGCTCACACTTTAAGTAGACTACATCATAATGCTACAAGGAATTATGTTTTCAAAGATGCTGTGAGGAAAATTCAATAAATACCTCAAATGTTATAGTAAAGCAGTGGTTCGTAGCTGGAGGTAATCTTGGGCCACATGTCTAACAATGTTGTGAGACATTTCTGGTTGTCCCAACTTCGGGAGGGAGGTGCTACTGGCTTCTAGTGGGTAGAGGCCAGAGGACTCTGCTACACATCCTATAACATATAAGGCAATCCTAACAAAGGACTGCCCCCAAATTTAACCGGTGTCAAAGTTGAAAATCCTGCATTAAAGGAATTCTTGCTCTTTTAATTTTTCTTCAAGGCCTGGGAACAGAGAAGGAAAAAAGAAAGAAAGAAAATTCTCCATTATCATGAGTGCAAGTGTCCTAAGTTCTTTACATCCCACACAGATCCAGGAATTGGAGAGCACAAGGGTACCACTGAGCAGGGCAAAGTGCAAGGTCAAGGCAGGTCTTCTCGGCTCCAACAGCTGTCTCAGCTCCAAGGAGAGACAACTCAGACCAAAGCAGAGGACCAAAAAGCTACAAGGATGTTTAGTTTGTGATAAAAATCATTTTGCAGATTAAAGTGCTTCCTCCTGCCCATAAAATGGTATGTTCTTTAAATAACTCAAAAATAGGAGGCATTTAACTGTGTTGTAAGCACGAGGCAGAACTGCTGCACCGAGCCATGGTCAATTAATTCCATCCTTGTAATCAAGCCTACCCAAGCTGTAGGTGCTGGCGCTCTCCATATTTTCTCTAAATGTGCCATTGAACTACCCCATGTTCTAAATGCCACTGTTCTTAACCTGAAGGGATTCCAGGGATGTTAATTGGACCCAGCTTCTCTCTCTACATCTCTTGGCTCCATTCTCCCTCACTCCTTCAGTAGTAGCTAAATGGCTGTTCAACTGCCAGATGCTTCCTCCTCCCATACACAAGCCCAGATAGGAAGAATCTCTTTCCCAAGATCCTCAGCAAAGCCTCATTAGGCTTTTATTGGGTCAGATGCTCATTCTTGAGCAATGAAGTGGCTAGGGAAATTCTAAGAGCCATTTGACTGAGGCCAAGGTTATAACACACTCCTGAGCTGGGGGTGAGTCTAGTGTGATGCATGTGAACCACATGTGGGTAGATGTGTTGTGTCAAAGGGAAATTGGAGTAAGATAATAAAAAATAGGAGGAATAGATATCCAGGAGAATACACACACACACACACACACACACACACACACACACTACTTGCTAGGATTCAGGGATGGAAGCCTCAAGTCCTTCCATTTAATGACTTGTCTTTGCCATTAACTAGCTGTGTCACTTGAGGGAATTCCGTAACTCTCCCTGCCTCCTTGATCTCATCTACAACATGGAAATAATAATACTATCAGGGTGATGGTGAAAAGTCAACCTTGGGATATTGGAAAGGTTGTGCAAACAAGTAGTGGTGGTGGTGTTAGAGTTGAATGGATTCAGTTCAGCTTCTAGAGTCTAGAAGAAGACCAGCTACAACCCACCCAGTGAGTCTATACCAGCCTTCGGAAGCCAGTGTCTAAATTTATCCCAATCCTCATTGTTGCGGGTCAGTGTGGGAAATCTTCTGAGGTCAATGATTGAGGTAATTGGCTTGCTGTGGATCTTGAAAAAGTCTCTCTATTAAATGACATAATTGGTTTTAATTATATAATTATGGCACTTAAAGTGTGGGGGTGAAAGGTTACTATTATATTTAGAAGTGAGATCCCCAAATGAAGCAAGGGTGTTCAAGCTAGTGTTTCTTCAAATTTCTCTTTTTATTTTTTCAGAGGGAAGTCAGAGTAGGCTGGCCTTGGCCCTGGCCATTTTGGGATGATTAGCCCGCATGAGGTAGTGCTGGGGCTGCTCATGGCATCATAGGAACCTTTGTAAAGAGACTGGGAAAGGGCTTCCGTAAAGACCTCATTGCGATCTGAAGTTAATGAGCAGTGGGAACTCAACTGTCAGCAATTGAATGTGATTGGGCAGGGTAATTATATGATTGCCTCTGGTGTTTGCACATGCACAGGGATATTTTTATTGGAAAAAACCTAATTGCTTACTTACTTAGTGGAGGGAAAACCTAAACAAATTTGTGTTGTCATAGATTAAAAAGACATCCTTTCTTTGTCTTTAAAATAGCTGTTTGCTCTCCTTTTTAGAAGTGAGGGTTTTATTCTTTTCATGTTCAATCAGGGATGTTATTTGCAGGACTTGAATTATATACTAATATGAAAATGTAAAGGAAAGCTGCTTGGGACTGTGCATTTTGGTAAAATGACCATGTGCTTATTGCCATTTCTTAAACCGTCCCCTACAATGGTCTCTTTCATAATGCAAATCCAGCTAGAACCCTAGGCAACACTCAAGCTACCGGGATTGTCACAGGTTTTATGTTTGTTTGTTTGTTTGTTTGTTTTGTTGTGTTTTTCTGAATGGAGCCTTGTGGCAAGATTGGCTTCAGAAGCTATCCGGTTTTTCTTAGTTGCATTAGGCAAGTGGGAGGTATCATTTCTATGGCAGCCTTTTAGACATCAAAATAGCAAGGGTAAGAGGAGCAAAGTGTTCCCTCTGATTTCCCAGGAACTTGGAGGAAAGGAAAGGGCAAAGTGAGAGAGCCTAAGGGAAGAAGCCTGGGGACTCCCACTTTGCTGGTGCCAAATTTCTGCCTAGCGTAGCGTTTTGACAATCCTGAGTCGGTATGATATCTCACTTACCTGTAATGCAGGTGTGCAGAAAAGGTTGCTGCAACTGGTCTATTCTATAGCAGTTCAACTCTGCATTATTGGTTTGTTTTTTTCTATCTTCTTATAGAACAAACTATTTTCTGAGTTCTTTCCTGAGATCCCCTCCAGAAGAGGCTAAAGCATGACTGGATTGTGGGGGTTGGGGAGCACCTTGTGATGAGAGCAGCCCCTCAGATCAGCCATGCTCTCTCATCTCAGAATCTTGCATGCGCTACCACACTCTAGTCTTATCTAGCTAACTCCCTGCGTCCTCTAGGCTCAGTGTTAAATGTCACTTCTTCCAGGAAGCCTTCCATGACCACTCACCACAAGTCTGGGTTGGCTGCATTTGCTTTATGCTCCATGACACCCTCTAGATTCCTTTATCCGCTGTCCTTTAATTGTCTGTCTCATTGTCCTGATAACCCAGAAGCTCCATGAGGGCAGAGCTTATGTTTATATCTGTCACTGCTATACCCCCAGAGCCTGGCACGGTGCTCCATGAGTGTATTCAGAATGACTGAATGAGAAAGGAATGGTTGCTGAGTGTCCTAGGGAATTGTGGTGTGTGCTGCCTGGGCTTCCCTACCCATGCTGTTAATACCGCTTTCTTGTTGCTTATAATTTTCATTGCCCCAGATGATCCAGCTCTGTCGGAGGCACGGAGGCACAGTCAAATCTCATGCTGTACATTGATCACCTGTCCAACCTTTGCCTAGAGTGGGAGCCCCCAGTTCCTTCAAGAGATCCAACTTTACCTGTCTGTAAAGAAGAAGAGGAGGAGGGAGACAGCGGGGAGGATCCGGTGGCAGTAGAACACCAGAGCAGGTCCAATGTTTACTTTTACCCTTTTGGAGGTGGGTAACTGCAAGTACCATGGGGAGCTGGGTTTCAAAGAGAAACCTGTGCAGTGACCTCGGATTTGGGGGCTCACGCACACTTTATTTTTTGCGAGCGTGTAGAGGTTGCTGTTTTTGTATTTAATTCACAGCCAGACTATTTCATGATTACCCCAGCATAGAGAACAAGGACCCAGGTTCATCCTCCACATGATGTAAATTCTTGTATCGGTCTCACGTTGTTTGTGTCTTGCTATGTGGACAGAGAGTACGGTTCATTCATTGGTTCCTATTTCATGACTGTTATGTTTATCATTTGCTTTTCAAGGCCTGTGATTTTCAGTGGCCTTTCTTGTTTTGATTCTCTGGCCTTTGATGTTTTGAATCCTCCCCCAACCCTACCTTAGACCATGAGATCCTGAATCACTACCAAAGAAATTAGACCACCCCTGGCATTAAGGCCACACCTCAGTATTTAAGTATGGTCTTATACAACCCTGGGGTACGTCTAACCAGCTTTTTCCCAAAGCAGAACGTGAACCTCTGACCTTATAGCCCCCGGGCAAGCCCCAAGTTTGGACTGCCTATGGTGGGTTGAGCTATGATAACAATTTCTGGGGGGATGGACATATGCGTGTGGAAAACCGTGGCTCACATGGTCTGTGCCGACTCCCCTCGGTCTAAAGCATACTCTCTCTCTGTCGGTTCTGAGTCTTTGTTTAGTTTTTGTTCTTCAGTTGCATTTCTTCTTTGTCATAATAAGCACCTCAAATGGAATCTTCCAGGGCTCCTTCAATGTGAAGAACCTCTTCTTAGAGTAGGTGTACTCAGCAACCTTGTGTGCTTTAAATCAGATAGGGGTGGGCCATGGTGAGCTTTATGCCTGAATTCCAAGGAAAAGTTCAGGTTAATTTTTCAGTTTTGCCTCAGATGCCTCACCACCTTACATCCTTTCTGGATTGAGGCAGATAATTACTGCGTACACAAATAAATCACATACTTTTGTAAAAAAAAAATGTTTTTTGGAATGATGTTTGATTTGCAATTAAACTTGGTGATAAGGTCTCTGAAGCGTTTCATCTTGTCTAATTCACAATGATTTATGTCCTTTTAGAATACTTCTGCATGCAGAGCTTAGTTCTCTGGTTAGCACTGCATAACTTAAGAACTTAAGAACAGAAAAAGACAAATTAGAATAAATGGTTGCCATTTGAAGTCAGGCTCAAACCACTGATTGTTTCTATTGTTTTGTTTGAAAAAATATTCTCATGTCCCTTCATTGACTAGTTTATTGCACAACTAGATTTAAGTACTGGCTCTCTACATGCCCTGCCTGGACCAGGAACCTGCTTTCTGGCATCTATCACCTGGGAGCCTATTAGAAATGCAGATTCTCAGGCCCCTCCCAGAACTGCTGAATCAGAAACTCTGCAGGTGCGGTCCGGCAAGCTGGGTTTGAATGAGCTTCCTGGTGACTCTGCTGCCCACAGAAGTTTGACAAGTATTGGTTTAAAACTTCTGTAAGTGTGTGAGTTGAGAGCATTTATAGGAGCATACCTAGAACCCTGTCAGCCGGAGCTTGTGGTCCATTTTGGGCACAAGGCATAAACTCATCAGACAGTTTGGCAAAATGATCTTTATAAAATGTAAATTACATCACACACTCACTTCCTAAATGCCCGCAGGCAGTTCCCTTTGTGCTTGGAATAAATATAAATGCTTGGCAAAGGCTTACAAGGCCTGGCATGCACCATCCCCTGCCTACCTGCCCAGCCTCATCTGGGTGCCATTCCCTCCCTCGCCCGGAGCTCTGCCACACCGCCCTGGCCTTTCTGATCTGAAACACCTCCTGAGGGTGGTGGCACCAGGAATAGAGGAAGGGGAAGAAAGAGAGAAAATTGCAAAGGTTAAGTAATAGGTTTGGTCACTGAAGTATTTTTTCATACAATTCAATACTTCTAAACCAATGCCCTTGTTGGCTAAGATATTAATATATTGATATTTATATTTATTTATGTGATAATATATTCAGGTGATAGCCTATAGTGGCAGCTTCATCTTGTAACGTAGCAAAGTCTGAAAGGAGTTACTGCATTGTTAAGGAAACATTAAGTATAGTCTATTTTACTCTTAATTTCATGTATTTGTATTGATTTCTGTCTCTAAGAGCTGGCCTAGTCGGCACTGTGCTCCGCCTGCCACTGAGAGCTGAGGACGTATGGCTGGAGGCACGAGGTACTGCGTGTGACGTTATCTGTCTGGCATCAGAACATTCATTGAGCCCAGGTGTATTTCTCGCTGGCTTCACTTAGTTTTAGGAAAGATGGTGACCATGTTCGTTAGGTTTTGTCTTTGTAAAAAGTTATCTGTGAATGCCAGTTTTGGTCTTTGGGGTATTAAATGTACCATGTGATTTGGGAACAAAGCAGCTGTTTGGATTTTTATTGAATGAAAAAAAAATGATCTCTTAGGATTCTTTTTATAACAAGAAGGGGAAACCCGTATTTTAAATATGACTTGCTTTAAAAAACTTACTTGATTTTGAGACAAAGGGATTGTTAAAGATTTGGGACTCCTAGAGTGAGAAACCCAGTGGTTCTTGGGTTTTGTTTTTTGTCTTGACTACTCACAGCTCTTTTGCAGTAACAGACTCCATAATACGTGTAGCATCTCTGGTTTGGGGCATTCTTTGCTTTTTATGAGGCCTGACTTTTGAGCTCTTCAGTAGAGGAGGGAAAGGTAGGTTTGAAGAAGCCGACAGGAGAGTGGGAGGTGGAAGTGCTCCTGGGAGCCTTCAGCCTTCCTTGGCCTTGTGGAGTTCTCCCTGGGGAATGGAGGAAAGTCACCCAACCGTGTAAATGCCCCGACTCACCAGGAAGCCCTTCCTATTGGAACACAAAATGAGGCTAGCAGGGGTGACTGAGAATGTGAACCTGTGAACAAGACAGACACAGCTCATCCCTGCCCTCCAGGAGCCCATGGCCTGGAGGCCAGGAGACATCAGCAAATAACTAGTCAGATAAAGGTGCATTTTCATACTTTGAAAGCTCCGAAGGCTAAAAGAGCCAGGAGAGCAGAGAACAGGGAAACAGATTCCCTCTTGGGTTAGCAAGGAGGCCTGCTGTTTGGACACGAGTTTGAAGCTGAGAACCAGAGGATAACCAGGTGTGTATCCGTGCAGTTGTCTAGCTTAGTGGCATGGTGAGGGTCTAAGGGGGAGCGTCCCTGGGGAGCTAGCACCACACCGCCTCCCATACTAGCTGGGATTCTGCCACAGAGGCCACCTCAGCAGAGAATCTCTGAGCAAACACATGGGCAACAACACGCAGATCCTGGCGGCAGAGTGAGCCCTGGGGCAGGAGCTCTTCCCTCACAGTGACAGAGTTCCACATGTGCACTGACAGGGCTCCCACCGCTGTGCCTACGCGGGACACGAGCACCTGGCCTGCAAGGCTTCCAGTGTTTCTCTGAGATCCCTTCTTTACGGGGCAGCCTCTGCTGGTCTCCTCCTTGAGAGCAACGCTGCCTGTAGGGGGCATTTATCATACCCTGAAAGATTATCATGTGGCTTCTAGGGAGACCTTTCAGTCATGTTCAGAGAACCTTCCTAGGTATGGCAAGCAGCTCTGAGGAATGAGGAGCTGTCTTTACCCACTGCCTGGACCTGGAGTCATCACTACACGTATCTCATTTGTCCAAGCCAAGACAAAGTTTGAAGGCAGGTTCTTTGTTTTGTTTGGGGATGTGTGTGTGTGTGTGTGTGTGTGTGTGCACCTAATATGCTGACTTTGGCCAGATCTGGCACTCAGAAATAGTGGACAAATGAGAGAAGAGTTTCTATAAATCCAAATGTCCCTGCAATGCTGAAGCTTGATTTGAGGAAAGTGAAATCGAAGTGATATCTGATTCATTCATTTATTCATTCACCCACCCAAAAGCAGCTACTGAGGTCTTACTGTTTTGCCGTGCAGTTGAAACACAATGCCCAGCACACGGTCAGGCCGTCCACAGTCTGTACTGGGGATTACAGAGGATAGACAAAGCTAACTCTGCCTCCTGAATCCCTCTGTGTTCCGGTCCCACTGAGCTCTACAGCTGTTCTGCCCTCGCCTGTCATGTAGGAGTGACAGTGCAGTGGACCAGGCTCTGCGCGTGTCTGCTTCTCCTCAGAGAGGCAGAGCTCTCCCATAGCAGGGAACTCGTGGCATGAGCTCTGACTTTTAGAGTGCCTAAGGACAGCTCACTGGCTGTCTGCACAAAGCCTGGGAGCAGGAAATGACAGAGAACAGTTAAACTTTAAGGTGGTCTGAGTGGCTTTTTAAAAAAATTAACAAATTAATAAAGACATCTGAGTTTGGAGCTTCTGAGTTTCTACTTGCTGAAAAAGACCTAGCCTGTTTTCTGAGGAGACAGAAGTTTCCTTTGATTTAAACAAAGGGACCATTTCTGCAGACATGAAAAATTAGGGGCTGGGGTCCAAAACAGAGCCTATAAGCTAGTTCTGCTCAGGTGACAGTTGGGCTGGCCCACACAGGGTCCCCCCTCCCCACACCTGCAAATATCACATATAATCCAAATTTCTGGATTTGAGGGGAATGTCAGGTGATCCAACAACACAGGGCCATATTCCCACAGATTGCCACAGTGGTCCCTCTCATCCCAGCCTGCCCTTTCTTTTTTTATTTTTCTTTTTTAATTTTTTCTTTTACATTTATTTATTATTGAAAGAAAGAGAGAGACAGAGCACAAATGGGATAGGGGCAGAGAGAGAAGGAGACACAGAATCTGAAGCAGGCTCCAGGCTCTGAGCAAGCTGTCAGCACAGAGCCCAATGCAGGGCTCGAACCCGCGAACCATGAGATCATGACCTGAGCCGAAGTCGGTCGCTCAACTGACTGAGCCACCCAGGCGCCCTATGCCCTTTCAAGTTTACTAGTCACTGATGTCTTGCTTACAGCAGGCTCATATCTGTCATTAACATCACCTCCCTGGTCCCTGTCAGCACAGTGTGCAGCCCTGATGAGGACATGCAGTGGAGGGCCTTGTGGCGGGCTCACAGTTGTCAGCAGCAGCATGGATGATGCCCACGGCCACCTCTCCAGTGTCACCGGTCCTGATGCCAGCCACATGGCACGGCCTTGTCGGGTCAGTGTCAGTAGATCACAACCCAATCTGAGGAGCTCGTAAGAACACAGTGGGCAATCACTCAGGCCCCACCTCATGGATTTTGACTCATTTGCTCTGGGCTGAGTGGGGCTCTGGGGTCAGGTCTACCCAGGCAGCTTTGAAAGGCCTGCTCATGACCCATGCACAGCCCACCTGCTCTCTTGGCAGGTGCTTGCTCTCATCAGCACCCTTCTAAGTCCCTGTCCCCTTCCTAAATTAATTTTGAGCATCACAGAGACACCTGAGTTGCTCAGTCAGTTAAGCATCTGCCTTTGGCTTGGGTCATGATCTCATGGTTGGTAAGTTTGAGCCCCACATCAGGCTGTCTGCTGTGCACAGAGTCTGCTTCCGATCTTCTGTCCCCCTCTCTCACTGCCCCTCTCCCACTTGTGTGTGTGCTTTCCCCCTCTCTCTCTCTCTCTCTCTCTCTCTCTCTCTCTCTCTGTCTCTCTCTCTCTCTCTCTCACTCTCTCTCTCTCAAAAATAAATAAATAAAAACTTGAGCATCACAAACCATTGTCATAAACATGGGTTCAAAGTCAGAGCACACATGTCCAAAGTGGCTCTTAAAAAGGATGTAAGGCCAAAAACAAAAATGTCTGAGTTTGAAATCCCAGATGTATCAACAAAAATTGGGACTTGGGTGGGGAAGACGGTAGACACAGATGCCCGCCTTGTCTTGTGTGTAAGCGTGGGAGGCCCCTCTGGGTCTAGTGGTTCCCAGGCAGGCCCAATGTGCGCTTCTTAAAGGCAGCCTACTATTTTTTTAGTAGATGCTTGTGGATTGTTTTTTCTTTATGTAGACATGTAATTTTTCTAACCTATATATAGTATTTGCTTCCTTTATATTCCTGGTGTTTACTAAGCCCTTTTAGCCTATGTACATCTTCCATATGCATACATGTACTGCTTATTTTCTTAGTTTTAGCCTTTTCTTCTGGGGCATCTGTTAGCCTCAGATTCTTCTCTACCTAATGCCCATGTTCTTCATCTTGTTCCAGCTCCGTATCCTGGGGTAACCTTGCAAGTTTAGGCTTTGTTTCACTGATGGTATTTTCTGCAATGGTGATTCAGGTCTTTGTTGCTTCTAATGTCAGCTGTGAATCCATTATTGCATTTTTACTGGGTGGTGGTTGTAGAAATCCCTTTCCATTTTCCATCTTAGCTATGGCTCTCTGCCTCAGTGCCCCATATGAGCTTTTAGACTTATGGGGAAACTGAGGCCCAGAGAAAGATGTGATTACTAAAGGTTGTATAGCTGGTTCCTGGTGGAGGTGAGAGTTGAACTCAAGTTTCCTCCCTGGCCAGGGTTCTTTTTATCTCCAACACTCCACTTGCAAGATTGACTCTGAGATGCAAAATAAAAAATTAAGTAATCGACCTAACCAAATCTCATAACTATTAAGTATTAGTATTCCAACAAAAATTACCTACCCATATTCAGTTCTCTCCCTGTATAGTATAGCTTGCCTCAATGAGCAACGTTCAGTAGAGAAAGCTAGAACATGGGAAAGTTGAAAGCAGTGGTTTTCAGTTGGGGGCACTTGTGCCCCCACCCCACCCCCAGCAGACATTTGGCAATGTCCAGAGACATTTTTGGTGATCACAAACTCAGGTTGTATGTGAGGAAGGTGCTATTGGCATCTAGTAGGTAAAGACCCACCAGGCACAGAATAGCCTTGGCCACAAAGATTTGTCCAGCTCAAAATATCAATAGTGCTGATGTTTAAAACCCTAGTTTAAAAGAAACAAATTCTACATTTTACATCAGTGGAATACAGTATACCTGTGGACTAAAGTCCTTTGAGAGTCCTCAACCATACACACACACACACACACACACACACACACACACACACACACCCCTGGACCAGAATAGAATGCCTCATAAATATATATGTGACAGTTTCTGACATATACAGATACTATTGTGACTTCTAAAATAATAATTCACTTACAAATTTACTGAATTCCTAGTAGCTTTTTGTCATCAGATATTTTTCTTTCTTTCTTTTTTGCATTTATTTATTTTAGAGAGACAGAGCATCAACAGAGGAGGGACAGAGAGAGAGAGGGAGACACAGAATCCGAAGCAGGCTCCAGGCTCTGAGCTAGTGGTCAGCACAGAACCCGACATGGGGCTCAAACCCCCAAACCATAAGATCATGACCTGACCTGAAGTCGGACGCTTAACCAGCTGAGCCACCTAGGCGCCCCTCAGGTGTTTTTCTGAATCAAAAAATAAGAGAAATAAAATTACTTAAGTGGAAGGCTATGCAACATTTTTTATCTTTACAAGGAGTGCTCATCTAAAGTATGCTGTCTCTGTCTTCCATGATAAATTTGAAGTTTATTTGTGCCCTTTGTCAAGTAGCTCCCAATCTGAAGGAAAATCCTTAATGTCTGATGGCTTTTACCAGTGGCTACAATGTTGGAGCAGATCTGGCAAGCAGATGTTTATGGTAGAAATTTTCCATTCTAGAATAGTTCCTTCTGAGGCAGAAGGAGCGTTAGGTCAGAGAAGAATGTGCCAGACAATATGCCCCTTTGTTAATCAATGTTGTCACCTTGGCTACCCCTCTAGCGACCTCATCTTCCTGAAATCTTCAGTAAAAAGGCCATTCAACCAATACATGTGTCATCGGCCAGGAGTTTTCTAGCTCAGCTGTAACAATGAGGAATGAATTTTATCAGATTAAAGGAACCTTTAAGACTCATTCTATAGCAATATTGCATTTCTGGAAGAGCTCCAGAAAGCAAGATTATCAAAAGCCACTGTCTTGAGTAAACCTTTTAAACAATTAATGCAAAGTAATCAAGTTGACTATGCAAGGGTCTGAAAGCTTAGCAACATTTATTAAGCATGCTGGGACACATGCTCTGTTGGAGTAGTTTAATTAGTCTTCATAGCAACCTGTGATTTAGGTACTGATATTATTACTGACCATTTTATAGATATGGAAACTGAGGCTTCAGCCCACTAAATGACTTGTCCAAGGTCACACAGTATTTCCTCCTCCTTTAACCGTTGGACTGATAATACAACCATACTACTGATTTTGAGTCAATAGCTCTCCCTTGTTAAACTGCAAAATTCAGTCATTGTAGAGACATGTAGTTATTATAAGAAGTGATTTGAGTCCATTTTAACAGAATTAGCAAAGGATAGTATCTGTATAATAATAACAGGAACACCAAGTTTGTTGAAAAAGGTTTTTTCAAGTTATCTCCTCTGTCCCCACGTGGAAGGAATCACAGTGATGCTTACAGTCAAGGATCAGGCCCTTTCATCAACAACATATGGCTTGAAGCAGGTCACTTGGCTTCTCAAAGGTTCAGACTTCTTCCAGCATTGAAGGGAGGTCATAGTTTATTCAGAGACCATTTATTTGGCACCTATTATCTACACAGATATGATGACAAGCTCACTGTCTCTTGATGAGACAATCATACAAATAAGCCTAATGTAATGCAATCTGTTCTAGGGGTGAGATCTGTACTGTTCAAGAGGCCATGAGCACCGCAGGCTGCCAGGGCATTACGGACCCCAGTCTGTGTTTGCTGAGCGCCCACTGCGTATCAGGCTCCATTCCAGAAGCCAGAGACTGTGAATACATTCCATTTTAGTTGCAGGGGTGGGAGGGGTGTGGCATGGGGTGAGAAGAGACAGTAAACTAGTACAAACACGTAGGGTGATTCCAAAGACCAGTTAATTGAATGAAGAAAATACAACAGAGTGATACAATAGAGTGACAGGGGATGGAAGGTGCTACTCTACCTAAGGTCATCAGAGAGGGCTTCTCTGAGGAGGTGACAGCAAGAAAATCCTTGGAAAATGAGAAACATTTTCTAGGCAAAGAATTGAGTGAAAAAGCCTTGATGTGTAATGTTCTAAAAATTCCATATTCTTTCAGTGAAGAAGTTCAGATGTCAAGCATGTGATATCACTTTTAAAATTTGTTGAGACTTTTTAATGGCCAAGCACATTCTCAATTTTGTGTAAACATTCCATGTATACTTGCAGAGAATGTATACTCTCCCTTTTAGTACATATTCTTTGTATGTTTTTTAGATGAAGCTTATAAATTATGAAACAAATCTTGTATATTCCTATTAATGTTTTAGCTGCTTAGCTGTTCGGTTTCTGAGAGAGAAGCATTCAGGTACTCATGATGATTATCGATTTATTTGGTCATTTCTCTTAGTAATTCTGTCAGGTTTTGTTTGTTTGTTTGTTTGTTTTATCTATTTCTAGGCTCTTAACTCTGTTACATTTCTTTGGAGGTGCCTGGGTGTCTGAGTTGGTTAAGTGTCTGACTTTGACTCAGGTCATGATTTCACAGTTCATGGGTCTGAGCCCTGCATCAGACTCTGTGCAGACAGCCCAGAGCCTGGAGCCTGTCTGTGTCTCCTTCTGTCTCTGTCCCTTACCTGCTCGCGCTCTCTCTCTCTCTTTTTCTCTCTCTTTCTCTCAAAGGTAAATAAACATTAAAAAAACTAAATTTCGGGGCACCTGGGTGGCTCAGCCAGTTAGGCATCTGACTTCATCTTAGGTGATGATCTCGTGGCTTGTGAGTTTAAGACCCACATCAGTCTCTGTGCTGACAGCTCAGAGCCTGGACCATGCTTCCCTCTCTCTCAGCCCCTCTTCCACTCATGATCGATCTCTCTCTCTCTCTCTCTCTCTCTCTCTCTCAAGAATAAATAAACATTAAAAGTTTCAATTAAATTTCTTTATCTAATATTGTAGCTTCCTGATGGGTTGTTCTTGTTATTATTAAATAACTTCCTTTATAACTATTAATGCTTTATTTCTAAATTTTAGTATTTCTGATAATATTACTATAGCAACATCATTTTGGTTAATTTGTGTAAGTGTATGCTTTTGCTATCCTTTTCCTTTCAGCCTTTGTGTGTCACTGGTCCATTTTATAAGCAACTTAAAGCTGGTTTTTAGTTTTAAATCTAGCATCTCTGTCTTTTGATGGATGAATTTAAGCTATTTATATTTATTGTGACTAATCTACCTGGACTTAGATTTGTCTTCTTTTGTTTCTTGTTCTGCTATCATAGGTGTTCTTTTTTTCCCTCTTCCTTTTTTCTCCTTTACTGCCCAGTTTGAATTGACTGTACTTTCTTTATTTCTTTTTACTTTCCCCTCTACTGGTTTTCAAGTTACATATTCTATTTCTCTTCTCTTAGTGGTTTGGATAGTATCTAAAGCAGAATTTGGCAAACATTCACGGACTCTTAATGCATTGCACTGTATTGGTTTAACAGCTTTCTCTGGTATCCTGACTCCCCAGTGGCTGAGTCTTTAATGGGGACGGGTGTAAGTAAAAGTGCAGAGCATGGTCACTGTGATGAGTATATCTTGGAGTGTGGATTTCCAGCTTACCTTTGCCAAGACCTGTGCCCTATTGCCTGAGGGTTCTGGTACTTGATAAACTGTAACACCCTCGTGGGTTATGGGTAACATAGCAGCTTCTAAGCAAGGAGTCACTTGGTTTCTTCTGTTACCCTTCTCTTCGTCTGCATTTGAGCTCTTGTAAGTGATGATAAACGTTAAATAGCTCCTGTAAAACTGTTGAATTGTCAGTTTTTAAACTGCATAAAACACTGACATTTTCATTAGATCCTAGTGCTGAGGAATGTCCGGCTTTCATCATAACGGATTTGTTTACTTCTGCAGAAAGTCTTAATGTGCTGCCTATGGGAGAGATCTTACTGTCACCTGCTCTTAAATGGGAAAGTCTTTGTTCAGCCAAAGATTTTTGGAAAAGGATTTGCAAGAGGGCTTTTTCACCTCCCCCTCTCCTTTTCTTGCCATTTCCGAAAAGGGTAAGGGATGGGAATAGATTCTTTGAAGAACTTTGGGATTGGACAGGAAAAATTTCAATGTAAAATAATCCTGCTAAGTCCATTAGGAGACACAATGTTGGAAAGATACTATTAAACCACTATTTAGTTTCAATGTATCCTGTTAAAGATAAGCAAATTATATCTATGTCTCTTTGACCTCAATCCTTTGCTCTACATTTAAACAGATATCTTGATTTTGGATTAATAAACTCTCTTGTATATATTAGTAGAGAAAACATTTTAAACTGCCGGATCCTTCTAAGCAAATAAGAGAGGAGAGAGCTTTTATCTTCTGATCATTGCATTAGATTTTCAATATTTTTTTTTTTTTTGCAGAAGATGCCAAACTCTAGGAGCAAATGTAGAGTCATCTCCATTTAACAAGTTGGAAAATGTGCATGCTGAAAGACCGTCTTGTCTTAATATGACCAGAGCTTGAGAATGTTAACTTTCCTGGAATCAACATGTTTGCAATTTATGGCAAAGTTTATTGCTTATTTTTTAAAAGAACTCCCTCTTCTGCATTAGCTTGTTGAATATGGCATTGGCAGGTTTGTTTTCTTACACATTTCGAGAGACGCAGCCTGGCATGAGTAAGGCAGATTAGCATTTAAATTCTCCTCCTAGGACATACTAACTGTGCAATCATGGATAAACTCTGAACCTTTCTGAGCATGGATTTCTAATCTGTAAAACTGAAATATCAATAACTGACTTTTCACAGTTGATAAGATCCTTAAATAAGAGAATATATGTCAAGTCGTCAGCACAAAACTTGGTGTATATAGTAAGGGGCCGTTGAGTGACATTCGATAATGATGATGCTAATTGTAGTGGGGAGAATAGTAATAAAGATGGTCGGATGGTCGTGGTGGTGGCAGTTGCGGTAAGGAAGCTGATGATGATGGTGGTGGTGGTCATGGTGGTGATAACTGAATGTTATAAGCCCCCTGCTAAAGCCTGAGAGAAGATATCACATAATGAAAGAACCCGAGAAAAGGCAGAATTATCTAGTTCTACCTGACCCACAGTCCCCCAGGGCACTTTCTGCATGGGCACTTTCTGTCACCAGGTGGTCCTTAATAAAATTCTAGTGTAGACAGCAAGCCACAAAAACCTAGTTTACTCATGCAGTTCTGTTTTCAGACCTGGATTTGTCTTAGAAAAAATTAAAAAAAGGAAATGTTACTCTGAGTCATTTGATCCTGTTGGTATTCGTCTCCTTACTAAGCTCATTCCTTGGCTTCTGTGACATTGGGCATTTTGGAGTTCTTTTTGAACATTTCTCTGTCGTCTCTTTGCCACCTTCTCTTTCTGTGGTCATTTGGATACATGAGTGTAGAACTCCAAGGAGGTGGTGCAGGAGAAAAAGAAGGGCCTATAGTGAGATTGGGATAGAATCTGAGTGTAGTGTCACAGGAGCAGAGAGTGGGGACAGTTCCAGGTCAAGAGAAAAGGTCCATAGTTTTTAATATCAGAGAAATGAGGAGGAGGAGGAAGGCTGGGCAATACCATTTCTTTTGGCACTGGAAGTTGGCATTGGACACAAAATCACTGGGATGGTGAAAGAAGAAGAGTGAAGGAATATCTTAGAAATGAGGAGGTAGAGACCATAGAAATTGAAGAAACACAGAGGAGGTTGCACAGTGGAAAGGGTTTTTTGTTGTTTTTTTTTAAGGAGAGAATAAGGCCTATTTGTAGATTTAAGAGGAGGGAGCCAGAGGAAGCTGAGTATGAAGATATAAAAGCAGGAGGATTCAGGCATTTGGTCCTGCAGGAAATGGGAGAGGTAGGAGCAGGAGTTCATTAGCCCGTAAAACCACCTGCCGCATCCCTCACGAGCAGCCAGGGGATATCATTTGATGAGAAGGAGTATAACCTGTGAGATATCTATTGCATGATCTTGACTTTCTCTTAAAGTAGGTAAGGTCTCTGAAGAGAATGAGAGATGATTTCAGGCATGAATTTCTGGGGAGAGAGTTTAAAAAGAGTCACTGTCTGAGATGGGACAAGAAGTCAACTGGTGATGATTAAAAACTTGCCAAGGAGCCCCACGGAGGGAAGGAGATGTGTGTTTCTGGATCTTGCCATATTCTTCTCACCCTGGTTTCAGCCTGTAGGATCTTCTGTGAACCTTAAACACCCTGGAATCCCAAGAGTGGCGTTCGGTGCTCCCACTCCCCATAGTGAGGTCCTCCTTTTCCCTCTCTCCATGCCCAGCCCTGCCCCCCCCCCCCGCATGACTATCACATAGAAATGAACCAATGGACTGATTTGCACCAAGGTGAGGAATATGGCGAAGGTGTAATGTCTCATCCCAGCCGGGCATTAGTTTGACAGGAACTAATGGAAGGAACACAAACTCAGGAGTCAAAGGCATGGTATGCAGTCCCAGGTTTAGTTGACTTACCTGTTATCGTGCCTTCCTATAGCACAGGATGTCATGTCATTCTTGCCTGCCATTGCAACATCGGCATGTTATCTAGCATCAGTAGGGGCTTCTAAAATTCATTTGACTAGGTTAATGGATGAAGATATGAAAGATCTTCAAACACCCCATCACCCTGTGTAAATGTGAGAGGTTGTTATTTTGATGTGCATTTTAACAAGCACTATCATCTCAAGGAATGACTCTCTAATAGTAAAATGTCAGCTACTACTGGTAGGCAGGTGAAATGAAATACTTTCAGCAGAGCTGAGTGGGAGCTTTCCAGAATTGCTCAGATTTAACTACCACCATGTCAACATCTATTGGTTTGGCGTCTAGAAAATTAGCTCCTATCTGTTCAGTAATATGATCCAAGGTGATTAGTCATTTTTCATTCCTGCTGTTAAAAAAGAAATACATACACACACACACACACACACACACACACACACACACACACACACATATATACTTTGTCATTACAGACAAGAAGCTGAGGTCTCACAAAGGCAGAGAGGTGAAAATGGGTTCTTAATAAACAGAGCCTCCTTCTCACCCACTCTTTCTACCCTCCCCCCACCACACACACACACAAATAAGATCTTTCTCTACCTTTCCCCAGGATTCCACCACCATGGAGAAATCAATTGTCAGCCAAATCCCAAAAGAATAAAAGAAAAATATCTCTTCAGAAGGAGAGGGCAGATGGAAGAGATGGAATGATCAATAAAAGCTGAAGGGATTGGCCTAGAGAGAGTGGAATCCAAGAGGGTGTTTATTTTCAAAACAAAAGCTTACTGATCACGTACTTTTCAACAGATGAGAAAAATGGAATGAGCAAAGCTTGTGCCTGGGCTTGGGGACATGCCTGCAGTGGCCTGAGCTCTACTGAGTCAGCAAGAGTGGCTTTTGTTCTTTTTCGCTCCAGGAAGGCTACATCTGGCCTGGTCGTCCTTCCCATTTTACTAGGTCACTTAGAATCCCAACTTCCTGCCCTGCCCTCACATTGGTACAGCCCAGGAAACTCTCACCAGCTATCCCTTGGCATACAGCCTGGCATGATTGAAAAGACATCCATCACAAATCCCCCTTTAGCTGGCATCTTTAGGGGCACTGCTCTTTTTTACAAATGTTTCTTACAAAAAGCCCTTTGAGACAGGGAAGTTGTTTTTTCTTTAGAAGCTATGTGTCAGACCATTAGACAGACATGATTGGATTTAAAATATGCCTCAGCCACTTGCATGCTGTGTGACCTTATGCAACTGGGTTTTTTGAGCCTCAGTTTCCTTGTTGGTAAAGCGGGACAAATAAAACTTGCCTCGCGGGCTGTTGTAAGGATGAGGATAATGGAGATAAGATGCTTGACAGAGGGTCAAGGAAGGAGAAGGAAGTCAGTGGTGGGCAGTGAACTTGGCTGGAGAGACCCCTAGGACCCTTTCAAGACTTGTGCTTATTTACTGTTGTGGATGTTTGGATTGGGCCTTGGTCAGTTGTTTTTTCAAACAGAACCACACACATGCTTATGTTTTTGAGTGCTCATTCTCTTTGTAAATAGCTCCTGGCCTGTGTGAGTAACAACATCTTCCAGGCCCTGCCTGCGCTCTGAGTCTCCATATCTGTGCCTAGAAAACAAAGGGTGTAAACTCACTTTTGATTAATTTGAACCAGCTTTGGGGTGCCATTCCAGCCTTGATGTCTGTGAACTTTCTACTAGGCTTTCTGCACCAGGGAACCCCCTCCCACTCACAGTGCTGGGTCCTACAAAGGTGGAACCATGAGGCCACATGATACAATGCAACCCTAAGAGAAGAAACAACAAACAAAAATGAAAAAAAAATCTTGTTCATGCTTCCCAGCTGCTCTAGAATAAACTATGAGTGACTGAAAATCAACCACATTGCCACCCCTTAACGATGTAAGGGTACAAAGTAGGAAGACCGTGTTCTGCACCCACTTACTTTTGGCAGTTTCATCACACCCTCCCAGATGTTGACAGTTTGGTGTATGACCTTCCCATTTTTTCCCTGAGCTTAAAACACATACTCTATTTACATGTGTACATGCATGTATATGTAAATTTTATAGAATTGAGCCCCACAATTTGCATTTTGGAATCATTGCAGTTTACTTAATACTATATCGAGTGCATGCTTGCAGGTCAGTGTAAATAAATCTACCTTCTGTGCTTAATGCACCATATACTGTTCAACCATAGAAGAGCTGTTGTTAGGGGTGCCTGAGTAGCTCAGACAGTTAAGCATCTGACTCTCAGTTTTGGCTCAGGTCATGATTTCACGGTTCGTGGGCTATGTTGGGCTCTCCACTGACATTGTGGAGCCTACTTGGGATTCTCTCTCTCTCTCTCTCTCTCTCTCTCTCCCCCTTCTGCTTTCTCTCTCAAAATAAATAAACTTTAAAAAAAGAAAAAGAAAAACAGTAGTTATTCTGATGGGCAATAGGTTGTTTCCAGTTGTGTTTTGTTTTGGGGGGGGGGGTTGGTACCACCAAGAAGACTTCAGTGAACATACTGCATATATTGCTCTCTGTTCCAGTGCTTTTATTTCTGCAGAATCCACTTCTACAAGTGTGACTTCTGAGTCAGAGGGTATACCCTATTTAAATTTTAATAAAGCCTTCCAAATTGGTTTCCACAATGTTTGAAAGGACCTTATATACCCACTAGTAGGATGGGAAAGCATCCATTTCCTCATCATCTTACCAGCTTTGGATATTATCAGTCTTTTTTCCCAGTCTGATGAGTGGAAAATTGTCTCAATTTTAAAATTTTTCTCTTAGATTTAGTTTATTTCTATTTGTTCATTGGTCATTTTTGTCCTAAGAATTGCCCATATTTATCCACAGCCCAATCTTTAGCTGAAATGGTTGTCCTTTAAAAATATCGTCATAAAATTTTAATTAGTAAACAAACAATCAAATAAACCAACAAAGTGATTTTTTTATAAGGTACTCTGAAAATGTAAGACTTCCCAAGGCTGTTGGGAGAACAAGGGCTGTGTCGAGAGAAGGGTGTGCGGCAGCTAGTCTAACTGCTGCAGTGTTCTGTGCAGTTCACGGGCATTTTCTCTCTCGTGTGTTATTGCCCCCATATGCTCCCAGTGCAGTTCTGGGAGGTAGTCTGTGCTCTGGATGTCCTTCTGGCTGTCAGACCTTCAACTTGCCCCTGACTGATGAGGCTTGCCTCTTGGGCTTGACCTGAGAATTCTACTTGCCTGTCTCCTGCTGAGACTGTTGCCGGACAACCTTCCAATGCCCTCCCCACACTGCCTCCCAAATCCTTCACCCATGAGCTCTGCACACTTCCTGGGGGCCTGGGAACTTATGTTTAACCTGCTTCAGGGCTATCAGAAAGATTCCTCATGGAGTTCTTTGGAGATGGTATTTTTATTCTTACTGATAAAGTATTAGTTACTGTGTATTGAGCACTTGCCATTTGCAATGCCAATGTTTGTGGCATTGTTTATGGGCAAGTTGCCTGTTACACAACTCCACGGACACCGTTCACTGCATAGTCATTGTAGATTTGCAGAAGTATTTTAATCAGATGGTAGTCGAGTGTCTTGAAGAAGGGTGCTTTTTTTGTGATTTGTAAAATAGAATCTTATGTGTAAAATAGAATCACCATAATAGCAAGCAGAAGGCTTAACCATGTGCCAGGCATTGTGCTATGTGCTCTGAACACATTATTTTCCTTTAATGTATTTTTTTTTAGACAAGGAGAGAGAGAGAGAGAGAGCAGAGGAGGACAGAGAGAGAGAGAGTTAGAGAATCTGAAGCAGGCTCCAGGGTCTGAGCTGTAAGCACCGAGCTTGACATGGGTCTCAAACTCACAAACCATGCAATTATGACCTGAACCAAAGTCAGACACTTAACCCACAGAGCCACCCAGGTGCCCTACGTTATTTTTTAATCATTCTAATAGCCTGATGAGACTGGTGATACTGCCCCCCCTCACCTCTAAAGCTGTGGAAACTGAGTCTCAGGTTAAGTTGCTTGCTCAAGTCACAGAGCTAATAGGTGACTTCAGACTCAGGCCCAGCTGACCCCAAAGCCTGTGCTTAACTTTTGTACTGCTCTTCTCTGTATGGGATCAGGTTACCCCCAAAGGGTCCTCCACAGTACCCCAAGACATGGTTATGGTACAAGCAGTGGGTTCCGTCAACCTGTCCACCATGGTCTTCTACGACATTCTGACAGGGCTGTGTGAGCAGTAGACAGTACTCCTGTGGCCAGGAGGAACTTGAAACTACCCAAGGGACCCTCATTATCCAGCAGTGTCTTTCTGTGAACTAAAACCAAGGCATCAGAGAACAGCTCCTGCTCCATAGGAATCTGGTCAGAAAGTCAGCACCCCTGGATCTCATGTGGGAAGAGAGGATCCCACTTTTTTGCTGATAACTCTTTCCAAGTCAGGGTTATCTAGTCTCTGTCGCAGGGTCAGTTTTCTTTGACCACACTCAGAGTATGGGTAACTGTAACATAGAAGTGCTAAGAGAAGAACCACCATTTCCCATCTTCTGAGCCTGGTGCTGATGGATGGGGACCAGGTGAAAGGGTTTTTCTGGAATTGATTCATCAGGCCAAGGGGATTTCCCTCGCGCTCTCTGCTTTCACTTCTGAGGTTCATGTGTCTTTTTAACATTCCATCAGCTTACTGGGGGCCTGAGTCAAAAGCCATCTTTAGGATCCATTTGTTCTGATTCAATTGCTGAGGCTTTATGAGGTTGTTCCCTCTCTTGGAAAAATGCTCCAAATGGCTTGCATGACTGATGCACTCCACAGTGCCCTGATTGATGGGGAGGAGGCCCTGGCTGGAGGAGTGCTCCTGGAAGGAGGGGCGAGGGTCTGTGAATACCATTACAGTGGAGCCCGAAAGCAAGGATGTCTGCCCTTGGTGCCACCCAGCTTGGAACCTTCTGCTGAGTCCTTGGAGAAAACTGTCAAGGAAACAGCCTTGATGTTCTCACCAGCCTCGGGTTGTGAGTTAGGAGTCAGGAGCTCTGGGTTCAGCCTAGGGATGTGTATACCAGTTTTTTAGTCACTTGGGTAACTTTATTGTCTCTGTGACTTCAAATCATGCATCTGGTCAGTGAAAAAAGATGTTTTTGTAGTTTTGAAGGCAATGATACTGACTTTTTAAGAGCTCTGGAGCCAGGCACAGCTGTTTGCTGTTACCAGCCCACCACTTGCTGTCAGGCTGACTCTCAGTGGTTTCCCTCTCCAGGCCCTGGATTCCTGTCTGCGAAATGGGATTGATAAAGCCTGTTTTATAAGGTCATTGCTAGTTTTACATGGGACAATTAATGGAATAATATATGTGAAGAGCTTAGCCCAATGCCTGGCAATAGAGACCACTGAATAGTATTATCACCAGCTCTGCAGACAAGATAAATAACACTCTACGCCACAGGGAAAGTGCATTGCCCTGCCTGCTGGTGTGGATTTTACAACCACTTTGGAGTGCAACTCAGCAATATCTAGTCAAGTTTAAGTTAGACATTCACTGTGACATAGCAATTCGACCTCTAGGCATACACCCTCGGGAACTGCTTGAATCTGTATACAAGAGGACATGTGAGGTTAACATCATTGACACTTTGTAATGGCAAAAAGCTGCATATAATCCAAATACTCATCAATGGAATTTCTGGTATATTATGCAACAGCATATATCAGAGCATTACAATGCACTTGAACCAATTACATTGACATGGATAAATTGCAAATTTAAATGTGGTATGATAACATTTAAAATTTTTAGACTTGAGATTCTACATTTATTAGTGAGTGAATATGTAGAGCACAGCAGTATTAAACATTTAACAAACATGCACTGAAGTAACACTCTCCAACTTTAGTTCAGTGTTTACTTCACACTAGGAAATCAAGGATGGGGGCTTAAATGAAAGGAAACAATTTGCATGGAATATGGCAAAATGTTAAGATTTATTCTACTAGATGGCGGGCAATAAATGTTTTAAATATAATTTTCAATTTTGGTTCAAGATATACAGTCTTTTTTTTTAAAACAGTTAGGACCAATATTAGTTCTAAATGCACTTTTTAAAAAATTAATAATGGCTAAATAGGTCACCAGCTCAGTTACCAACTCAGTTTCTGTTTGTGAATACCAAATGAGGAAATGTGCAGGTAAGATGCTTTTCGTGGTAGTTGTGTATTTTTTTACTGTGATGGTCAAATGCAATAACATAAGGTTACACTGTGGTTATAAATCTTTTCCCAGAGTATCATGGGATCAGTGAGTAGTGTTTCTTCAGGCATCATGGCTGGAATCCACCTTCATGCTCGTCTGTGATGGTTTGGAATTAACGTTGAAAATGCAGGGGAAGACCCACAGTCCAAGAGCCAGTCCACGTTATTGCTGTCCAGGCTTTCCAGAGCTTCTTTGTGGCATTTGAATGCCAGCGTCATCCTCCTGCATCTGGGGAAAGTTTGTGAGTGACTGCTTTTGCCCACTTATAAACATGTTATTCTCCCGTTTTAGAATAGGGTCCCATTCGCTGAATCTGCTCTCTTTTGGGAAGTGTCAACCACCCCCTCACCCCGCCACTTGGTTTTGTCTTGGTTCTTGTGCTAACCCCCTGCCCCCATAATCACTCTTCCTTCTCTGGCTCAGGGTCATCTCGGGTACACCAGTGCCCTGGCCAGTCAGGCCTGCTGCCAGCACCTCTGTGTGAACCAGGGCACAGCCTGGGGCCTCCCAGACTCCCCTCTGGGAAGCCTTGCTCTCAAACACTGCCCTTTCCAAAGCTTCCTTGAGACTCCCTCCCAAATCCACAGGCTGAGAAGAAGGATTTTCTTTTCTTGTTTTCAGTCTGGTTTTTTGATTTTCATTCTGCGGTTCTGCTCTGCCTTGCTTTGTTTATCAGCATCAAAGCTGAAACCAGCTGTGTTTGTTTGTGGATCTTTCATTTCCATGAAACCTGCAGATTTTTCTAGGTCATTCTGTGTTCTTAATAATCAGGAAGGTGGTTCACATGGCCACAAAGGAAAGACTGGGGTCAGAAAAACCACAAACCCACAGAGGCCCCTCAGTAGCCCTACCCTTGGCCCGGATGACTGGGAATAACAATTAAACATACTGATATGGTTTGGTGTTTTGTTATCTTCCTGGGTGAAGTCCCCAATGAGTTCTAACAAGGGAATTCAAGTGGAAATCTTACTTCTTATCTCAAGCAATACCTTATGACATAGCAACACCCTCTGACAAAGATCTCATTTTTTAAAGTCTAGAACTCTAGCAGTTACAGGAGGAAGGGGGGCATACTAGGAATTGTCTTCAGAATTTAATAACTGGACTTTTGGTTGGATTATTATGGCCCAGCAGCTACCTGAGGTTACAGCTGGCGAGCTGCTTGGTCGAAGAGCATTTGGCTGAATGAAGCCCCAGTTCAGTGATGGTAAAGCCTAGCCAGGTAAGGGGTCACTTGATACCCAAGGACACTTTCTTGTGCAAAAACCCTGAGCCTTAACATAAGAGAAGCAGGAGACCTCACGAAGGCCCCTTTTAGAAATTTAGTTCTAAATCTGTTACCTCATCCTGCTAAGTGCTGCCTGGTTGACAGCACAAATGGACCATAGTGGGTGCTGTTTATTTCAGAACAAACCAGAGAACCTGAACTGAATCGACAGCAGCACTTAAACTTCACAGTAAACGGGGGAACTCAAATAACCAAATCTTAGGGACCCCAGCACAAGTAGGAGTCAGCACAAAAGGCCCCAGTTTCTGCCTGAGCTCCTTTCCACCAAGTGGACTGACATACATCAGGTTCCCGAAACAGCAAAGAGAAGACCATATTTGGATTTGTAACACCCCGGGCATTTTGCAGGCAAGTCTGGTTCTTGTGTCCACTGACTTGGTGATAAAACCAGGGCCTCTGCTCAGTTTGAGGCAAGTCATTCATTTGGACACCACCCTCTCTGGGTGGGGATGCCCGCGTGTTACCTGGGTGATTCCAATTTGCAGGTGGAGAGCCCCCTGCCAGTCTTCCTAGTTCAGCAAGGAATTGCCACTCTGTGTCTTAGGCTATCCTTCCTGCACACATCCTCTCCCCATCCCACTTTGGGCATCTCCTGAAAAAGGCAGCCTTAGCAGAAAGAAGTAGGCCATGGCTGCCTCTACTCACCAGAGTGGGATGCACAGCTGTAAAAAGCTAGGTCATAAACAGTTCATTTAAATGACATGTGGAAGCGAGGGGGGAGAGTCTCTGGCCTCTGCAAACAAAGTCCGCCCAGTGCCTCAGGGTCTCTGTGTTAAGTGGAATGAGTGGGAAAGTAAGAAAGGTGTGGTTTTAAAAACCTCATCTAACTGAGGGGAATTGCCTTTCCTCTGAGTCTCTGGAGGCAGGGGTAGAGCCAGGAACCAAAGCCACACCTGACATGAGTGGCTAGTGGTATTCACACTCACTGAGTCCTTATCAAAGCTCCAGCGGGTGGGTGCTGTCACTGATTCCATTCTGCAGATGGGGAACTGAGTCTGTGGGAGGGTCAGTGTACCTTGGTCCGGGTGGCACACGACTAGGCACACAACAAGGTGGCAGGCCTAAACTTAAAACCCAGTTCCCCTGGTTCCAGAGCTTGAGCTCTTACCGGTAGGCTACACGCTGTGGCCCCTGCAGATCCCATTACTGCTGCTAATAATGGCTGTCTACTGGGTGCTTGCTTTGTGCCAGGCACAATTAAAGAGACACTTACCTACATCTTCTCCTCGAATCCTTGCAGTCACTCTGAAGTTGATGCAGTGTTTATTACATGTTTCCACATAAGAAAACTAAGGGATGGGGAGATTGGGTGACTTACTTAGAGTTGCATAATTAATATGTGGGGGAGCCAAGAGTCTAGCCCAGGAAATCTTGGGAAATTGGACTCCTGAGCCCTGTGTCCTTGTTGGGGCAGGGAGGTAGAGACTGGGAGTATGATTGGACTTGCTGGCAAGGACTCCCTCATGGCTCTCTGCTGCCATTTGAGGGCCAGTGGGAGAAGCAGCTCAGTGAGCCCTTGGATACTCAAAAGAGCCAGGATTTCCCATGGCCCCCAGTTTCCACCAGCCCATGTTGTCTGATAGTAGCTGACTTGGAATTGTACTCAGTAAACTATTAGGGAAGCTGATATCACCCAGTGCCTTCTCGTCTTCTTCCCTGAGTGAATGAATGAATGAATGAATGAATGCTTTCACATTAGAAACTAGCCAAGAGTTAACAGGTGCCTAACTTCACATGTGGTTTCTCTAGATTCATATTCACTAGTGCAGAGAATGCACTGGTGGGTAAGAATGTTACATTTTGCTTTGGACTCGAAGGACTGGGTAACCCTGAGAAAAGGACTCAAATTGTCTCCCTCTGGCTTAGCTTGCAGAGCAGCTGTACCGTTGTGTACTGGTCTACATAGCACAACAGGAACTATGAGGATAGATCAATAATAATACTGGTACAATAACTAGTTGGTGCTTACTCTATTCAGTCTCAGTTGATATTTTTGCAATAAATCTTTATTAGCTTCACCTTGCCAGATGATAAAACTGAAGTCCACAAAGATTACATAAAAGACCATTCAGCTGGCAGGTGTTGAATCAGAATTCAAACTCAGGGCTTTGCCCCTGAAGCCCCCTACTCTTATCCACCATGTGGTACATTGAGTCAAGTAAGGGCAAGGAAACAGGTTCAGAGATGCTGGATGTTCTTCCAAGGCCCTTAGCTGCTTTGTAATACAGTCTAGATTTGGACTCAGGCCACCTATGTCATCCTATCTGTTTTAACAAATGCTCTCAAGATTGGGCTCAGCATTTACTCCTTCAAGCATGGGAAGGCTCGGCAAGGGGTCCTACAGAAGGACCTTCGTATGGAGTTGTGAAGACTGATATGGTCCAAAGGCAGCCAGTAGTTTGGGCTTGCTTAAAAGCTCACCTGTAATGGGAATCAATCAACTGTGCAAAATTCAGTTTTTGAGGTAGATCAATAATTTTTTAAAAAAAGATTCTACCACAAAAGATTGATAGCCATCTTCTGGGTGTAACTACCCAAGTCTGTAAGAACAGCCATTTGTAGTTTGTAGTAGACCATTCTGTGGAGCCTGGCCACTGGTTTTGGGGAGGGGAGCAAGTTGGGTCCAGAAGAACTGGCCTCTCTGAGAAGAGTAAATGACCAGCATACCTATTCAACCATTTATTTAGAAATATCTATTGGGTGCTGACTAGATTCAAGGTTCTGTACTGAGGGAGGGAGTCCAACTTCCTGCCCTCACAGAGCTTACATTCTAGCAGGGAAAGCTTCCGTGAAACCAGAGCTCACAATGAACTCTGATAGGATATGACAAAGGACATGTAGGATGCTATCAGGGTTCATAACTAGTGTAATTACCTCCCACATGAGACGCTGTTTTAGCTGAGACTTGAGTGGAGTGTGACAGCTGTATGAAAAGCAGGGAAGAGTGTTCTAAGCAGCAGGAAGAGCATGTGTGCAGCCAGGAGGTGAATAAGAGCTTGTGTTCAGTTGGATGACTGGACAGTGCTTGGGCCAGTTAGATTTGGAAGAAGGGAGGGGACAGCATACATGTGACTATCCAAGTTCTTGGGTGTTGCATTAAAATGGTGCATCTCATGACCCTGAATAAAGTTCCCTATATCCTCCCTGACCACAGGGAGTCATCTGCTGGCCTAGAAGTAAGAATAGAGATTGCTGTATGCAGAGTCAATGGTTCTTCATCTTGAAATTTTCTGATAAGCTCAGGACCATTTTCCAAGGAAGAAGCACACAGCACATAGGAAATGTTGTATACCATCTCAGAAGGGCCACCGGCACCATCTGAAGCCCATGGAGTGAGAATGCAGGGAGCACTGGCCAGGAACCCTATTTTGTCTGCTGTCACCTCACCTTGACTTTCACTTGGAAACATTGCTGGACACAAGCATTGAATGCCTTCTGTTCACACCTTTCCACCTTTTATGCCATGCAGGACTTAGGCTAAATGTCTAAAGGCCCCACCTCTGGGTGACTTCCCTGGGTTAACGAGCCTTCAGTGTAATTACTGTCTTACCAAAGTTACACAGTCTATAAACTCGCCCTGATGGATGACTCCTAAACATCTCACCTTTTTGCCCCATGGCAGGACTGAATTATTATTACATGCCTATTTTTCCAGATGCTGTTTTCTCTCCCACACTTACCTTTCTTTTTAAAGGAAGGGGCAGTGGGAAAACTATGGCTAAAGTATTTGAAAAGAGAAAGATTGATAATACCCTTGTTTCCCCTCTATACTGTTCATCCTGAAGTTGACTCCTTTGAGGGTTGATAGGAATCACCCAGCCCTGCCTCCTTAAATTGGTGTCTCACAAGGTCCCTCTACAATGTGTCCTCTTTCCCATCTCCATCTTCCCTTTCACCACCAACCTCATAGAGATTCTCAAACAGGCCAGGCATCTACCACCCCAGGGCCTTTGCACTGCTTAGTCTCTCTGTCTATAATTCTCTTCCCCCAGATGACCACATGGTTCACTTACAAGTTCTTATTCAGATGTCACCTACTCAATTAGGCCTCATCTGACCACCCAAAAATAAACTACACCCCCTTCCCTGTTTTATCTTGTACTCATCATCATCAGACATGCTGTTGTATTTCACTATAGTTTTTGTTTATAAGGCCCAGGCAGGCAAGCATATGGGCTGTTTTGTTCATACTGCCTAGAATAGTACATGGCATATATTAGGGGTATTCAATCTGTATTTGATGGACCAGTAGACCAATAATGTCCTGGGAAGGTTTGAGGCAGACAAGCATCTCAGGGATCAGAACTATATAGAGTCAGTCAAGATGTTTACCTTCTGAAACTGAAGCATTGCTCAGGCCCAGAGAAGTGAGAAAATCACACTCACTAAGCTCTTGGGTTCTGCTCTGGCCAGTGCCCTTATGAAAGCAATTAGCACCCTTGATTTAGAGAAATGACTTCAAGGCTCTCATGGGAATAGGTAACAGTCTGAGGACCCCTGAACGAAGCAATGGTTTCCAAAGGAAATGAATTCAGCCTCTTTTGGTCTCCATCCTCTGTCTTTTCTTCCAGATTTCCCTGACATTGAAAAGCTGTTGCTCTTTTTGTGACTGAAATAGGTCTCTTGCCCTTGGGTTCTCAGCCCAGTGATGGTCTTATTCTTTTGCCTATAGCAGCACTGCCCCTTTCCCAAGTGGAACCCTCTAGGATTCACGCTTCCCTGAGAGAAAGATGCTCTTAGGTTTGCTACCAAGTGGCGTTTGCGTTCACTGTTGGCTCTTGTGGCAATAACCTTTCTTGCTTTTGGTCTTTTTGCCTCATCTCAAATGCACAGTTATCTACAAACGATATCACCTTTTGACTTCTCTTCCTATGTCCCTGAGTCTGTGGGCTCTATTGTTTGAAACCCTGACCACTGCTGTGGAGATATTAAATGAAGCATTGCAGCTCAGCATGGAATGTGTAGGTACTTGAAGTAGGGTTTAAAAGACCTTCTGATTTCCTAGAAATGTTAACAGTATCTTGCCTTGGAGCAGAGAGCAATGCAGGAAGAAGCCTCCTGTTCCAGCACCGAGTCTGCCACTCTTCAACGCAAAGGAGGTTAAATCATGAGCCGAATGCAGAGCATGTGAAAGGTTGAGGATGTGTTCTGTTTAGGAGACCCTGTAAACGGACTTGTTTTGCTGGATGGAGGAATGAATCATTTCAGCCGTGCACACCAGCTGCGCCCTGTGGAAGTAAAGCGAGGGCTTTCCCACAGCATGCGCTGTATATTTCATTGTTAGAGCTTTGCATTTTGACAGGTAGTTCTTATCCTTCTGGAAAGAGAGGTCTGAAGCCAGCAGCTGGAGGAAGAGCTGGCAGGGCCTGCTGTCTAAATGGAGAGCAAGCATGTGTAGCGAAACCTCATTATAACATGACCTGTTATTACGTGGATTTTGGTATCCCACGGGGCAGATATGTCTCCCAGTGTAGAACAGCTCCATACAGCAGATGCCTGTTGTAACTTGTCTAGCCCGGAACACAACCTTGTTCCGGAATCCAGTGTTATAAAGTGGTATGTGCCACTTTTTAAAAAATCGATGAATGCCCCCAAACCCAGACTGTGAACTATGTAGGTACTTTAAGAGGATGGTTAAATCTGTGTATAGTACATGACAGGTGTTCATTGAGGCCCTTCCTCTCATGGAGCTTACACTGCAGAGGAGAGTGTGGGAGGTCAACTGCCAGAATGTCCCCACTCTTCAGGATCCATATATCCATGCCCTCTGCAGTGTGGTTTTATGGCCCCTCCCAAACACAGGTGGGATTCTGTTGCACTGCCTCTTGAATCTGGACTCATCTTGAGACTTTCTTTAGCCATCAAAGTGTGGTGGAAATGACAATATGCCACTTCCAAGCCTAAGCCTTCAGAGGCCTTGTGACTCCTATTCCGCCCCTCTCTCTCTCAGAACTCTACCTAGCCACATGAAAACAAGCCCATGCTTGCCCGGTGGTAGATACAGGTCCAAGTAGAGGAGAGCATAGCTGTCCCAGCCAAGACCACCCCATACTAGGTCACAGCCAGCCAACCCCCAAACGTGTGAGGCAGCCCAGCTAAGATCAGCAGAGCCATCTAATAAATCCCTGTAGACACATGGATGAGCCCAGCCAGGACCAAATGAATCATCCAGTTGACCTGTAGATGCATGAGCAATAATAAATGGTTGCTATTTTAGGCCACTGAGTTTTGGGGTGCTTTGCTACATAGCTAACTAATACAGGGAGATTGGTGATGTATAAGTGAACAACTACAGGAGGGTATTTCAGAAAGGGACAACTGTCTTGAAGGAAATAAAACAGGGTCACATGATAGGGAGGGACTTGCATGGGCTACTGTGTAGAAGAAGCTGGTTGAAGGCCTTTCTCAGAAGACAGGTGAGAAGATCCCTGAATGATGGAGAGGATGCTGACTGTGGGGAAAGCGGAAGCAAGAGCTTTCCTGGCACAGAGAGAAGCATGTATGAATGCCACAGGTCAGGGTTCCTGGAATAATGAAGTAGGAGGGAAATGGCAGGGGAAGAGGTCTGGGAGAGAGACAAGGGCCAGACTGTGGAGTTTGGATTTTGGTACACATGCTAGAAGCAGCCACAGAGGGCTTTTTTGTTTGTTTATTTGAGAGAGAGAGAGAGAGAGAGAGAGAGAGAGTAGGGGAGGGGCAGAGCGAGGAGAGCAAGAATCTCAAGCAGGTTCCACCAAGCTGTCAGCATAGAGCCCCAGGTGGGGCTCGAACTCATGAATTGCGAGATTATGACCTGAGCTGAAATTGAGAGTCAGAGGCTGAACTGACTGAGCCACCCAGGCACCTCAGCAGACAGGGGAGTGACTGCATTGTTTTCAGCCTCTGACTGTAGTGGGTGCAAGAGGAACCACAGGAAACCAGTTGGTCCACCGCTACCACAGACGTCAGATGGGGGAGATGTGGTTCAGGAGCCGGCCTATGTAGGCAGACCCCTTTTCTGCCTGCTGCATCACTTACCCCTTTAGAGCCTGCTGTTTACCCACAAGCTCCCCCTGGATGGTGATGAGCTCCAAGGTGGCTGCCTCTCCTTTGTCTCTCCTCAGTCTCCAGTGCCTCACACACACTGGGGCCCGAGCAAGGGCTTGCCCTGGGAAAACTCTGCTCTGAATTTTCGAACCTAACTCATGCTTGATGTTCTGTCCAATCTCCTCCGTTTCCTTTCACTCCATGGCTTGGGAGAGGTGTTCTTCATCTTTCACGAGACTGTGGAGGCCCCATGAATTGCTCCAGGACATGGTCTTTTTATTACAAAGCATCTCTTAATGGCCTGTGGCCACCGCCCAGTGGGTTCTTCTCCAAGTCCTGGAGAGCAGTCTGTGCCTGGGCTCTGTTTGGGGTTCAGCCTGACTCATCAGGTGACCGTGGGGAAGTATTTAGGATTTTTGGCACCTCTTTCTCCTGCTATAAAATTCTTCTGGTCTGCGCTTCCCACCAACCTACCTCGAAGGCTCTCAAGTGCTACAATCGTGTTTATGGAACCCCTGGAGCGATGGAGGCAACCATTGGGAGCAGATGCTACATTTGGGACCCAGCCCTGATGAGCTAGAGATCCCCAAGTACCTTGGGAACCACAAATAAAGGAACTTTATAAGGATATAACCTTATTATTTTTACCCTGTTTCTCACTGCCCTTTTATTAGTAGAATTATTTGGGGCTGACCTTCTCCTTTCAACTGGCATAAATTTTCTTTGACTCAGCTTAGATTTTCTTTTCTTTTTTTCCTAGGGAGGTAGGTGGAATTTAGAATTAAAAAGTAGCAATGCAGTGGGAATGCAGACTTGTCTTAAATTTCACAGCAGTTCATGAACTTCAGGAAATCTGAACACACAGCGTGCAATTAAGAACAGGAGGGGATTTTTTTTTTAATCAGTTGGAAAGAGAAGGTGGCTGGCTAGAGAGGGGCTGCTTGCTGGCCCCCAAGGCTGGAAGGAAGGCCACTATGGAGACAGGGCAGACAATAGCCTGTTGGCAAGCCACAAGCTTAGGCTTGCCTTTTGATCTTTTATCACCTGAACTGTCTAGGACCAAGTGTGAGAAGTCTCTCCTCTGGAAAGAGTAGAGCCATGGTCTAGGGACTTCAAATAGGGCTCAGAAAAGGCCAGGGGGCCCTAAGGGTGTGATATCACCCCTAGAAGATTCTCCCTCGAACATCTTGGATACTGTGTGACTCCACTTGGTGTGACTCACCACTTGGAAGCTGTACTTTTACAGCATGGTTCGGTCGGACCGGAAACCAGCAAGAGGTCATCAGCCAAAGCTATAAGGTGACTGAAAGGGATGGCAGCCGGTGGGAAGGCCCACAAGATGGGCCTGCTTCACAGCTGGTTAACTACCTGTCATCTTGGCTGAGAGTTAAAGACAGAAAGCCCATCCCCTGCTTCTGCTCTGGAACTAGGAAGAAGCCTCGGGTTGGTGACATGCAGAATGCCAAAGGGCAAGTGCTTGGAGCCCAGCAGACCTGGATTCAGGTCCTGCTGCATCATTGCCCCTGAGCAGGTCCTCTCACCTCTCTGGGCCTCTGTTTCCTCATCTGTAAAATTAGATATATAAATACAGATGTAGATATATCTCCCTTGAAGGGTTTTAAGTATGCAAATTTTTGAGGGACAGATGAGTGTACTTTGAGAATTCCAAAATGCTCTTTCCTTTATCAGCAACTCTTTATGAGCCAGTAGTTTAGAAGGGGGACCCAAAACTTATCACTCCTTTGGTGTGTGGTTTTCCTGTTGTGGACAAGGGGGTGTTTGTGTGGCACTGGCAAATAGCTAGGGCCTTTGAACTGGTCTGGGGAAAACACGGGGCCCATTCTGACCTGTGTCTGATGGGAACTGCTGCGAGGTAATCTGTCTCTGACTCTCTGAAGAGAAGTTATGGGACTTTGGGACTTGAGAGAACAGACTGGATGATCACAGTCACCGTAACAAGGCCACCATCATTTGAGCTTTCCTTTGAGTGTCACCCAGTGGACATCTTGAATCCTCAGACGACTGTAAGACTCTTACCTCATTTCACACATGCAGAATATGAAACCAATAGAGGCGCAGAGAGGTACAGTGACTCACCCCAGGTCATGTGCTGGTGGGTGACAGACCCAAAGCCACAGGAACTTTTCTTGACAGCCCCATCATGAGGCACCATCCTCCTCTCAGACATATCTAGTAGCCGAGAGCTCATTACCAATCAGAATGGTCTATTCTCTGCGTCTTATTTAGTTTCATACATTGGCCAGATGACTTGGGAGAGAAAACATTTTATTGCACTATTTCCTCAAGCAACTTTGGCAAAGGAAGGTTCTATCAAAGATTTCATCAGGGATTCGAGGAGAAACACTACCAAATGTTGTACAAAAAAACAGGAAGAATTTGGGAGCCCTTTGGGCCTGGGTTTAAACTGAGGCCCTTTGGCTGTACAGTAGTGAAGTCTTGAGTAAGTCACTTTACCTCTATGGACCCCAGTTTCTTCACTGGTCAGATGGGAATAACACAACCTACTCCTCAGAGCTCTATCTATAGGGGAAAAAATTGTTAATGCAAAGTTCTGGGTCTTTGTTAGAACTCAACACAAAGTTAGCACTAACAACAGTAATAATTATAATTCCTACTACCAGCCTTTGCAGGACAATATTTAACCTCTGCACAAAATGGATAAATGAGCATATTCCCTCAATTCTAAAATATCCCTCCCATTTATCAACAGCTCTTTGGCAATGAGGAAAAACACTACGTCAAGTGCACTCATCAAATATAAACTATATTATCCTTTCAGAAAACCTTAAAGTTAGGAAAATAATGCATTTGAAGACTGTGGAAATTTAGAGTTTGTAGATGGAACCAACTGTTACTTAGGCTATTGGCCTGTGGCGGGCTCCCTGGATGCCTGAACTGAGTGCATGCAGAGTGAAGATGAGGCAGGGACCCAGGGGCTCAAGAAGGCCCAGGCGGCGGACTCAGGCAAGCAGAGGACCGAGGGACCAACAGACGTCAGCTATGAAAATGGAGGAAGTAATGACTGTGAGGAACCACACGAGGGGTAGTCCAGTGGGTCATTCTAGCTGCCCCAGTCTTCCCTTTTACAGCCTGCCTCCATCTAGCCATGACATTGCCTCTTGGCCCTGC
Organism: Suricata suricatta; assembly: GCF_006229205.1. Classification (NCBI taxonomy): domain Eukaryota; kingdom Metazoa; phylum Chordata; class Mammalia; order Carnivora; family Herpestidae; genus Suricata; species Suricata suricatta. The sequence continues at coordinate 23,187,408 of NC_043711.1, read as the reverse complement.
CTTCCAGCTCACTACCAGATGGCTGCTATGGGCCCCGCTGCCCTGATCACAGCGCTCCCCCCACCCCCCGCCTTGCTCTCCACATCGTCATTCCAGATGCAGGAGGCATGGGAAGAATACAGTAAATCATAAAGTTCAACAGTCATATTAATGCCTAACATTTACTAAGTGCTTGCTGCTGCCCAGCTCCGTGCAAAACACATCATCTCAGAGAATTCTCAGAGAAATCTATGGAACAACGACTGTTGCCAGTGACCATTTTGCGGAGATGAGAATTGAGTCAGAGAAAGCTGACTACTTCCCAGTAAATAGTGGAAGTAAGATTCAGTCTGTCTAACACCAAAACCCATTCCTTACCCACACTTTTATGTGTTGTGTCCTGTAATTCTATCACATTCCAGAAATATTTACTTTGAGAAAGGAATACTGGTGAGGAAGGAAGTGGTACAGGTAGAGAATTCTTGAAAAAAGAGCTTGGGATTTGGGACTCAAACCTGCTTCAAGACTATTTTGTTCCCTTCTCTGTGTCTCAGAGAAGTTGAGCAACTTACTCAAAGTCACAGAGCTGGTAAGAGTGGCTTCAAGTGCCCTGCAGTTTCTTTAGCTCCCAGAGGAAATCTGCAGAGCTCGGAAGTGTCCCTTGTTGAGGCAAAATAATAAAGCATAGAAAGCCTTTTAGTGACATTATCTGGGGCAACCTCTTTACAGTAGAGAAGGGGAAACTGAGGCCCTGCAAGGCTACCCAGCTGAGGGTTTTGAAAGCTTAACAGAATTTGGCTGTTAGAGGGAGGCCATGTGGGGTGGTGGAAAGATTTTGAAGCTAAGTATCTTGAGTTTAAACCTGGCCCCAGCCCCACCCCCACCGTGTGACAGTGGGCAAGTCCCTTTACCCCAGTTAAACCCCATGAAAATGGGGATAATGATACCCCTCTGTAGGGTTATTGTGAGGTGTGGCTCTCACACACACAAAGTGCCCAGAATGGTACCTGGCATGTAGTAACTGCTCAGTAAATATTACGTATTTTTTTGTAGAAGATTCCAAATACCTCTGGGGGACCAAAAAAGAAGGTCATTGGTGTTATTTCAGCATGGAATTGCTTCATTTTTTCCTCATGCCCACCCAAGGTGTTTATGGGAGATGCTAGGGAAGGGCATGAGGAAAGCTAATGCCGGGAACGATGTGTCTGTAGTGGCCGCACTCTCACTTCCAGACCCTTGTGCCCCTTGCAGCGGTGTTTCTCTAGCTGGAGGACCCATGGCCAGGATGCACACAAGTAAGGCGACAAGGCCTGCCTGGCCCCCACTTTCTGGCTGTTCCTGAAGTGCTGCCAGGACGGAACCATAAAAGGCGAGGCTACCCGGCTGCTGTCTTTGTTCTCCCTGCTAGCTGGAATGTCTCATAGTGACAGGCAGCCAAGAAAAGCCCCTTCTGTGTCCCAACACCCTCTCCCTTCAGCAGCAGCACCGGGCTCACCTTCCTGGGCCACGCGAACCCTGCAGGGGGCAGGAGGAACAGCACCCCCGGGTTTGGGAGGGACCACCTGAATTTTGGCCAACGTTGTGGCCCCGTATGAGGACGGAAGAAGCCCGAGGAAACAATGGACAGGGAATTTTTGTGGACGTTTAAGTTTGGCAGCAGGGCTGGAAGACTCCTCTACTTAATTCAGTCAGCCAGTCTCCCACAAATACCCGTCGAGCACCTCCTATTGGCTGGTTACTGTGCCAGGCTTTTAAAATACAGGTTTTATTATTTTTCAGGTATGGTGAGGCCAAAAGATCAGGAAACAACTTTCACTGGAAAGATAGTTTGCTACTCACAGTTCCCAGGAAGAGGAGGCAGGCCATGCCACACAGGGCCACACTCAGATGTACCAGGGTCAGTCAGGAGGCAGAGAGGATGAGGGGAAGTTGGGCAAGAGCCTTTATTGTTGTTTTCATTGGCAAAGAAAGAGAAGGCAGGGTAAACAGGCCTAGGAGTGGCTAATTTGAAGAACCGTGGCAGTCCAGGTAGAGGTATCTGGCCCTGGGTTGATTAGGGCAGAGAACATTAGCCTGGAGTGTTGAGAGTCTTGTGAGTGCCCCATAAAGGAGGTAGCTGGGGGACACGGACTTTGGCTGGTTGGTTTGTATATGAAAGCCACCAAGTTATGTGTCAGCTCTAAGAATTGGCTGACCCTCAGGTGATCAGTCTCCCTAGGGGCAATAAGGATCCCAATGTCAAAACATCAGAATAAAAAGAAATGTTGGATACAGCTAGGGTTGGAGGTGGATAGTGCACAAAACAGACCTGGTCTCTGTTCTCATGGAATTTTCAATCCAGCAAGGAAGGGTACATCAGATTACTGATTGGTATCAAACGAGTTGAGAGATTAAAAAGGGGAAGAGCAGGTTTCTGTGAGATTTTTTTTGTAAGTGAATGTCACTGATGGCCTGAAAGAGCCCTCTGCACAGAGAATGAGTATGGAAAGTGAACATCACTTCTCATTGCTGATGTTGATCAAAATCTTCTAAACCAGTTAAATATTAGAGCATGTCAAAAGTGAAAAGAAAATGACTCATATGAGGAGAAAGCCCAGAAGTAAGGGAAGGGCAGAAAAGAAAAGGGAAGCTCCAAGGTTTCTGAGTTTTCCTTGAACTTCCTTATCACATGCCAGTCTTAATGGCCTGTCTGACTATCTGTTCTTGTCCTGGGATGTCAGCAGAGAGCTAGAGAATATCGTCAGCACTCTTTGACCTCGTGGGAGAGCTGTCCTGCAGAATAGCCACCTCTTCCAATGTATGCGTCATCTGGCTGTGCAACTCCACCTGGCCCTCCATCCACATTCACCTTCCAATCCCAGACCATTTGGATCCAACCTGGAAGTCATTATCTCATCAAGTTACATTGTCACATCAGCAAGTGGGAAACTATAACCCTAGATATAAGACCTGGAATTTGCTTCGACCCTGGCTGAGGTTCATATTCTGACCACACTGTTATTATTGCTCCTTTCTAATGTCCGGCACAGCATTTTCCTCCTCTCTTGGGCAGCCGACAGTGACAACAGACCATGACAAGGACCATTTGGGAGCATGACATTGAAAGGAGGAGGGGGTGATTCAAGGCACCATCAATCCGTGGAAACAAAGGAGAGTCAATGAATATTAAGTCTTGGAAGTCATCATCTAAAAGTAGAAATGCATTACCTCTGTTTCTTTCCATCCCTAAACTTTGGGCACCACAAAATTATAATCAACCTGAATTAATTATTTGTCATGTCATTTTTAAAGAGATGAAAAGTGAAATGTTTTTAAATTTCCAACTTAATTGAAATCAGTGTTTATGCAACTTGCCAAAGTTTCAAGAATGTGTGTGACGGGCTGAAAATGTTAGCGTTAAGAAGAGTTTCAGGCACATCAAATGCAAAAACATTGAAAACCATTCGTCTAATTTAATTGTCAAGTTGTGCCAGAAATGCTAACGTGATATCTTTGAAGAGTAATTGGTACAAAGAATATCCTCAAAGAGAAATATTTCCACACGTCTGGCTCTTATCTTGCCCTCGTTAAAATTTTTTTCCTCCTTGTTGGCAGAGCAAACGCATGCTCCTTCCCTGCCCCATCCACACCGAGACCCAACTCGTTCTGCAAATTTTTCAGCCACTGAACTTTAACATGTTATCAGGATGAATGCAGATTCCTTCTTCAGATTTGGCCCAAGATAATCATGGTGAGATTTTTAATCCTTTGTTGCTGCCAAATGTGGTCTTCTCTTGTATTTGTTTAATCAGATAGGTTGGAAAGTTGCTGCCTGCTCAGCTCCCTGGAGACAGGGGTACCTGCTCACTGAAGTGGGATGAATTCTGGGGTTTCAGTGACATTTCCTTGAAGTGGGTCCAGAGGCAACTTTTAGCTCCTCTCCCTCACATCACCCAGAAGTTCCTGGAATGGTCCCAGTGAGAGATGAGTGAAAGGTGAGGAAAATGGAGAACCCATTCTATTTTCATCACTCTCAAAAGAAGAGGATAAAAAGAAGCAGTGGTCCCCAGGCCAGTGGGTGATGAGAACCACCCACGGCGTCCCTGCGACACTAGCTTTCCGTTCTGCTGGCCAGGGCTACAGGTGACCCGGCAGCTTAGCAGACTCGCATCACCTCCCTGCAGTGACTTTGTTTGCCATGTCCTGGAACCACAGATCTGCCCACAGCCACAGTCCAGAGCCCCCTTCCCTGGCTCTGCCTCCGCTTCTCCCGTGTCACTTGCACCTTCCAGCACCGTGATATTTACTCATTTATCTCACTCTCCGTTGCCCCTTATAGAATTTAACCTCCCTGAGGGCAGGGATCTTTGTCTTTTTTGCTATGTATCTGACAGATAGTAGACATTCAGTAAAAGTTTATTAGAATGATCAATGGAGATTTAAGTATTAACAAAATTATGGATATAATACATCTCTAGTAAAAGGAGTAATCAGGGACTGCTAGCCAAATAGTCTTGTTAGCCATTCCATACATTTTTTAACATAGTCTAAATCTAACCTTTTCTTTTAAGACACAGAATGCCAAAGGGCTAGATCTTCCTCTGATCACTAAAATCTTGGTTTCAGCCATGTGGAAACCAGCCAGTGCTGTGCTCTATCTGGTGGGCAGGATGCCATGTGCCTGTGCTACTGGACAAAGCTTCATAACTTGAAAGCTTTTCCAGGCTGGCCCTTCAGTCAGCCTACTGACAAGATTCGTGCTTTGCCAGCCCAGTTAGCCCCACCAACCCTCAATGGAGGCCAGCTTTGCAGAACCAGGCCCTTGGCTTCTGTGATGCAAAATCCAGCAAATGATAAGTGTGTGTGTTTGGAGAAGAGGTAGGGCTGGAGAGGGTCATTCCTTGAAGAAAGGAGAATTATGTTGAAGGAGCTTTAGGAAATGACAGGACTGGGAGAACTAGGACAGCAGCAGGGAAGGAGAGAAGCACATACAGATGCAGGGTCTTTACTCTCTTCTTCGGGTCTGGGGTGGCCATTTGGGCCCTTTCATCAATCTCACTCTGGACACAAGGCAGGATTTTACCTCCTCGCCTCCTGAAGTCAGACTTCACTTTGTGTCTTGCTCTAATGAAATGTGAATAGGGGTAATGTGTGTTACTTTTGGGCAGAAGCTTCTAGAGCCATTTGTCCCTCACCTTACTGTCTCCTCCTGCGCCTTTCTGACTGTTGGAGCATGTGCTGAGTTGAAGCCCAAGTAACCACAGCAAGCAGGACCCCACGCTGACCCACACTAGACACATAGCATGAGAAAGGACTAAACTTTGGTGTGTAAAGCCACTGGGATTTCCGTTAGCTTGTTCCTGCTGTAGAACTTGGTATATCCCAGCTGATATGTGATCAGTGCCCTTTGTAGTGGTAAAGACAATCAAATAAAGAAAACTTGAACCTTTAAATAGAGTAATAGAGTCTTCTAATTGATTAATCAATGCCATAAACGTTTATTAAGCACCTATAATGTATGCCAGGCACCAGATGAAACACTGGAGATACGGTAATGAACAAAACTGAAATCCCTGCCCTCAGCAAGTTTGTATTCTAGTTCAGGGAGAGAGATTATTTGAAAAGAGCAAATATGTAAACTATTTGTTGATGAGAAGTGCCTCTGATTCATATTGCTAAGAAGAATGGAGTGAGAAAAGAAGAGGCTATGCATTGAAGTTTTGGGGCCATTGAAATTTTAGATAAGGATGCTTGGGAAGGCCTCAGTGAGGATGTCATGTCTGAAGTTCTAAAGGAAGAGGTAGTGAACTTTGCTTATCTCTGGCATCCCCGGTTGTCGGAACAGTAAATGCGAAGGCCTTGAGGTGGAATGTGTATGACATGTGTTCATGACACCTGACATGAGTATGGTGAGCACTGGGAAAACAGCAGGGGGTGAGCCAGAGAAACCATGTAAGGCCTTCTAGACCACAGTAAGGACTTAGCTTTGCTGTGAGTGAGAAGGAAAGTCATTGGAAGGTTTTGGGCAGATGTTTATCATGATCTGACTTGGTTTTGATGAGAATTCTCTGGCCCACTTGAGAATAGGCAGGAGGAGGTCAGGGGCCTGAAGGCTGGTAAAATATATATATATATATCCAGAAAAGTGATGTTGAGGATTTGGACCAAGGTGGTTAGGTGTAGGTGAAAGGAAGTGTTTGGATTTTTTGTACGTTTTGAAGGAAGAATGATAGTATTTGCTGAAAGGTTGGATGTGGAGTGCAAAAGACAGAAGTCAAAAATGGCACCAACATTTAAGCCTGAGAAGCTGGAAGACAGGAGTTGCCACCATCTGGAATGGGGTGATTACCGAAGGGGAGGAGGTGGTGATGATCAGGAGCTAGGTTTGGAAAGTGTTAATTTTGAGATGCTGTATAATTCTTCTCCTACCTCCTTGCTGCTCTGTGCTTAGATCACATGGGTCCCAGCTTTATAAACATTGCCAGACTGAACCAGGACCATGGTTTAACCAGCACTGACCGAAACTGTGGGCTTCTTGGACCCACGTATGATTCATCACAATCTCGGGGCAGCCTTCTGGAAGATACCAAGAGAACATGAGTTTTCTCTCTCAATAAGAGCTTAGCATTATGAAATGTATTTGGCTAGTGGGACCCATACACTTATAATGAGCTGAATATAGATTCAACCGAGCTATAAAATAAAATAATAACTATTTTAATATACAGCATCTCCCTGCCAGAGCAGCTGAAGAGAAGGCTATAAGCAATAAAATTAGCCCAGAGAAAAGAAATGAAAACCACTGAACACAGCCACCTTCTAAAAGGAAACAGATTAGAAGGGCCCAAAGAGGGAAGCCATCACCAGGAGTGAAACTCACCAGATAGCAATAAAACAGTTGTGAGGGGAAAGGCCGGAAGGAAATTTTCCAGGCTGCTGTCTGTTGCTCCACTAATCACTGGGGTGACCTCATCCATCCCTCTGGCTTCATCTTCCATCCATGGGTGATGACTCTGAGGCCTGAAGCAGGCCTCCAGACTGCTGTCTCTATCCCCAGTGGGAAATCTTCTCAGTGTCTTCCCACCCTCCTTCCAGTTCTCGTCCTCCTTCTGAAAAACGTGGGAATCATTGTCACCTCTTCCTTTGGTCTTGCCTTCTTCACTCAACATGGTGGCCCTATCAGGTCCATTTCCTACCATCACCAGTTACTGCCCAGTCCATCATCTCCTGGCTGGAACACAGCAGCCTCCTAGCTGGTCATCCTATTTTCACCCTGGTCTCTACATTCATAAGTATCAGGTTTTCAAATGAAAATTGGATTAAGCTCTCCCTTAAAACCCTCCAATAGGATTTTGTTTCATTTGGATAAAATCCAAAAGACTTATCAGGAATTCCAAGTCCCATATAATGAGGGACTTGCCCACCTCTCCAACTGTAATATAAAGTGCAGAGTGATATAAACCACTCTTCCCTTTGCTTAATTGGTCTTCTAGCCATTTTACATCCAGCCCTTTCTGGCCTCAGGGCCTTTGCACAGGCCTACCTTCCTGCCTGTAATGCTTTTTCCCAGATCTGCATCTGGTGGTTCAAGCAATCTTCCTCTGGCCTCCTTTGTCCACATCATCACTGATTACTCTCCACCATATAACCCCCGCTAATTGTTTTCATGGCAATTATAAGTATAGGAAAAAAATCTTGCTTGTGTATTTATATATTGCCTGCATTCTCCACAAATATATACAAGTTCTATGAGAAGATGGACTCTCATTTCCTTCTGGATTTCCAGCACCTAGAATGTGCTGGAAATACATATATGTATTCGTACACATTTTTATATGAATGAATGAATGACCAACATAATAACAATGAGCATAAACTGACAGTTACTTTGCAGCAGGCATAATGCATGCATGGCATTTGTCTACTTTGTTTCCTGCACATCTAACAGTCTCTGTCACATAGTAGGTGCTCAAAAAAACTTTTTCATAACAAATGAATGAATTCAGTTTTTCATGTAGCCCATTTTGCAGATGAGAGATTCCACATTTGCCCAAAGTCCTACAGTTGACAAATGGTGAAACCAGGATTTGAACCCACACAGTCAGATAGAGCAGATGCCCTTGACACACAGTAGGATGTTGAGTGAATGGATATCCTAGCATGAAAGTCAAATCTACTTAAATCCAGAGCTAGAAAACTCAGTATCCAGGATGTTTTTTCCCCAGGGTTAGAGACCTTGGCCTCCCCGCTGGATGTAATAATTTCCCTTGAGGCATAAGGAAGAAAAAACTCAGAATTTGAGAGAAGTTTGGATTTGAAACTTGACAGCAAAAGACTTTTGACTGGCCTTGGTTTCAGCTGCTATTGAACATGCCTGTGAAGAGAAAGTATTTACATCCAGCTAGTGCTGCCCACAGTTTGGAGGCTGAAATCAAATGATTATTTCTGAAAGTATTTTATTTTAAAAGCCTTTGAGTGACAAATGATTTAGCAAGTTTTCAACACTGTGCTTCATGTGGTTTCAGTTGCCAGAGGGTAACTTATGGCCAAGCCTGGGCACTCTAACCCAAGTGAGCTTACATGGGCCTAGGCCGTCACATCTTTTTTATTATATTCAGTATAGGTTAGCACGTTCTCTTTTCTGAGTGGTTTATTCTTGTCCTGATGGGAGTGTCTCAGGGGTGGGAAAGAATACCAGCACAGCAGAAGAATGGGCTGGTCAGAGGTGGAGAGCGGAATCCTGACCCATGCAGAGCAGGGGTACGTGGCAGAGGGCAGAAAGGGTTACACTGTACACTCTGTCTGGGGACCAGACTCCTTCCCTGTCTTCCCTGCCAACTTCAGAAATGTTGGCCACCGGCTCCTCAACTTTAATAATGAAATACCCATTCTATTTAATATCCACTTGTCTTTAGTATGTATTCTGGATATTTCACATGCACCCTTTATTCATTCCTGAAACAACGATTGTAGTTGGAATTAAGTTTGGCTTAGAATGACAGAAATTCTTTTAAAAAATCATGAAATTTATTTTTTTCTCATATAAAATAAGTCTGGGAAGTGGCAGTCCATGTTCAGGGAAGGGATGTCATGATGTCATCAGAAACCCTGTTTTTTTTTTTAACATGCTGCTCTTCTGTCCTAGCAAACTGTGGCCCACAGCCCACCGCTTGTTTTTGTGAATAAAAGTGCTATTGGAACACAGCCACACTCATTCATTTACATGTTGTCTGTGCCTGCTTTTGCACTATAACAGAGCTGAGTGGCTGCCACAGAGAACATATACCCTAAAAAGCCAAAAATACTTACTATCTGACCCTGAAAGAAGACATTTGCTGATCCCTGACCTAGGACCTGGTTTCTGCTTCTAATTCAAAATTAGGCTGCTGAAGCTCCAGCCTTCGTGGCTGTATTCTAGGCAACAGGAATGAAAAAGGATCAAAGAAGGGCCCTTCTCCCTTTATGGACACATCCTAGAAATTGCCTGTAACCCTTCTGTCTATATTTCATAGGTCAGAATTTAGACAAATGGTCACAAACAGCTGCAAGAGAGGCTAAGAAATAGAGTCATTTTAGTAGCCATGCCTCTATTTAAAAGTCAGAGATTGGGGTGCCTGGGTGGCTCAGTTAGTTAAGTGTCTGACTTTGGTTCAGGTCATGATCTTGCGCTTCATGAGTTCAAACCCCATGTCAGACTCTGTGCTGACAGCTCGGAGCCTGGAGCCTGCTTTGGATTCTGTGTCTCCTTCTCTCTCTTCTCCCCCTCTCTCCGCCCATGCGTGCGTGTCCTTTCTCTCTCTCTCTCTCTCTCTCTCTCTCTCTCTCTCTCTCTCTCTCTCAAATAAACATTAAAAATTTTTAAGATCAGAGATCCTATGACTAAGAAGAATGGCAAACAAAAAGTATGATAGACAACTAGCAGTATTTCTGTCACAGGAATCTTCAACTTAGATACTACTACCGCATGATAGTGGGGAAAGCTGAATCTCAAGTGCTTAAGCAGTTTATAAACTACACCCCAGTTTCACAGGTAGTTAAAATATGATCACAAAAATAGGCCCCTTAGATTGGGGGACTTAGAGAACATCAGGGAAGCATCTTCCTTTCATAATTGTCCACTGTGCCAAAACACTAGAAAAAGACCTCCAAGTCCACATCCTGCAAGCTTTCCTTCTTCCCCTAGATTTTGCCCACTTTCATCAAGTGCAGAGTGATGCCTCCCTGCTTCCAAATAGCCATGCATCTCCCCCTCTCCAGAATACCAAGAAGAAAGCCACTGCTTGACTTAGCAGGGAGATCCTTCTGGGGGAGGCCTGTGTCACAGTCATCATCTTAGGGGCACCAGCCCCTCGTACGGGCTTGGGAATAGAATACATCTTTAGCAAACCTTTACCAAAAGGAACACAATTAAATTGTGAGTTTCTTTGAATAACCATGTCATCCTTCTCCTTTATCCAACTTCTTGTATGGTCTTGATCATGCTCCAAATATTGTGGGTAACTGGATCAGTCAAAATTAGTTCACTTCCAAGTGGCAGAGCCCAGCTCAAACTGGCCAAAGCTGAAAAGTTTCATTGGCTAAGATTGCTGAGAAGCAGGCAGGAGTGGTGGTTCTGTTTGCAAGCACAGCTGGATCTCAGATCTCCCTGCCTCTGTCTTCCTATCTACCTGTCTGTCTGTCCGTTTGTCCATCCATCCATCCCTATCTATCTATCCATCCATATCTCTCTCTCTCTCTCTCTCTCTCTCTCTCTCTCTCCCCCCTGTCCTGTTTCATCTCTCTCTCTTCTCTGCTTTCTGCATGTTAGCCTCATTCCCTTCTCCTACAAAAGGCTGGGGGGAAAGTTGCAATTTCTTCACATCTCAAAGTCCTTTGTCCCCAGGATCATGAAGGAAAATGCTCTCTCTTGCTCGCTCTCTCTCATAGAAGACTCAGATGGGGAATTTGCCATCCTTGAACCAATCACCATGACAATGAATAATCTGCTTGCTCAGGTCCAAGTCAGGAGCCTATCTGAGAATTGGGAAGGAGCAGGTCAGCCCCTCCAGATTCCTGGTGATCTAGAGAGGGTCTGGATGCCAGATATGCACAAGCAATCTGTTGTGCTCTTTTTGCTCCTTTTAGACATGGTCCTCGAAGTAAAAAAAAAAAAAAAAAAAAAAAAAAAAAAGTTTTAAGGATACATAGTCTTCAGTTCCATTAGCAAAATTCTCTTTGAGGAGCAAAATACAGATGGCCATTCAGGGGAAACAGCACACCTTACTTATAGCAAGAAGCGATTATTATTTTTTTAAACATTGATGAAGGTTTTAGAATCTCAGCCTTTCAAACCTCACCACCATCTTTTCCCCATGTGTGCATTCTCTCTGGTATTTGGGGCAGATAGTCAGGCCTTTTCCTTGTACATCAGTTATTGTTTATTTGGGATTCATGTGTTTCTTTGACCTTCTGTGCAAGGTTGATGGATGGGTTTTTAAGCATCTTTAAATGAATTACAATATATGCCAAACTTCTATTTTTGTAATATTTCTGCCAAACTGGACTACAGTGCATGGCTTATTTCCACATTCCTTTGGAATGTGCATGTTCATAAAATTTTACGCCTGTCAGTTGGTAATTTGCCAACATTCATTTGCTATCACATCATGATCATTTTTTTTAAACCACAACAAAAAATTTTAAACACAGGTATTAGCATAGACAGGAATGTCTTCCAATAGCATGTCATTTTGGATGTCTTGGCTGGAGAAAGATAAGCTCTATAAAAGAAGGTGCAGCTGGAGAGAAATACAAAAGGGGTGGGAGGGTGACTGTGCTGGGCAAGCTTGCTGTTCTTTGGTGTCGCACAAACTCTCAGGCCACTAAATGCGGAGGTTGCTTTCTCTGCAGTCTGGGTGTGCAAAATGCTTAGATTTTTCTCATGTGACATTTCCAGATTCAATTAAGCTCTATTTACACTTGTTCTGTTAGCAGAAACTCTTGGTTTCAGAGGCAAATACCCAACTCAGATTGGCTGAATTAAAAAAGAAGGGGGGAGGAGCTTAAATAATTGAAAGTCCAAGGGCCTATGACTTCAGTACAGCTGGATCCAGAAGTTCATATGATAGCATCAAGGTACTGTCTCTCTCCTTCTCTCGGCTCTGTTCTCCTCTGCTTTGTATTCATTTTTAGGTTGGCTTTCACAGTGAGTTGGCAGGGTAGCTGCTGTCACCTCTCACTTGTCACTCTACAACTCCATGAAGAGATGACCGCTTTTCTGACACTTCCAGTGGAAGTCCATGGTAGACTCTCACTGGGCTGCTTTGGGACCTGTGCCCATCATATTACTGAACAATACGTCATGGCCAAGAGGACCCTGCATTTTAACTGACCATGTGTGGTCATGTGCTCCCACATAGACCGAGAATGAAAGAGGGATGATTTCCCAAAGGAAATCTGGGTTGCTAGTATTAAAAGAAGAGGATTAATACCATGCAGGAAAAAAGAAGAGTGACCCACCAGGCCTACCTTTCTGAAATAGATGCACAGACTGCCACACCCACTCTCCCTGAAAATTAGAAGAGAATTCAGAAATAAGGATTCTAGAAGGTCTCTAATAAATACCTGGTGGTGTTCAGAAATGTTTTTAGCTTTCATTTTGAAATTAAGAATTCTGCCAAATGTCGATACATTCCTTTGGTTTAAGGGCAGTTGGAGGACCCGGAGCTCAGGTTGCTGAGTTCTCCCTCTTGCTTTCTTCTAACCTCATAGACACACCAAGTCACAGCGGATCTTCCGTGAACTTCTGAGAACTATATGTGAAAACGTTATACAGAACCATAATGGGCATACGGAAACATTAGAAGCCAGGGATGCAGAGGATTTTGCCAAAGGCTGCCAAGCTTGTCACTTTACGGAGATAGTTCAGTGTGACAGAGATGGTTCCAAATCCCAGGGTGTCTAATTTCTAGCCCAGAATTTTTCTTCTCCAATTTTTTAATTTATTTTTTAAGTTTATTTATTTATTCTTGAGAGTGGGGGAGGAGAAAATCTCAAGCAGGCTCCATGCTGTCAATGTGGAGCCACAATGTGGGGCTCAGTTTCATGAACTGTTAGATCATGACCTGAGCCAAAATCAAGAGTCAGATGCTTAACTGACTGAGCTACACAGGCACCTTTCTCTCATTTCTTTTAAGTGAAGAAGCAATAGCTTGGAGAACTTTCTACTGGGAGCATGCTGACATCATCTAAATGTTCTGATGAAACCATATTTGCCTTGAGCCACTGATATGTGGATAAGCCAATCTGTCAGGTTTGCTGGATCATAGTCCCTCCCTCAGCATGAGTCTTACTGGGAGATAAGATTCCCTGCGCTCAGAAGGGGGAGGTGAAGGGCTAGTGGGCTGACAGTCTGCCAAGACAGTGACCTAAACACTGCCACAGCAGTGGGTTTATGATCACTTACCTCCCATCTGATCATATTTCTAACCTGGATTGGTAATACTTATGACAAAATGATAGGTTTTCCTCATTTTCCTGTGCAATAATTCTAGTTATTTCTTGTTGTATGGCAAGCGACATCAAAACTGAGTGGCTTAACAATCATTTTCTTATATCTCACAATTTTGTGGGTCAGGAATTCTTTTCAGAGCTAAGCTAGGCAGTTTGGGTCCATGTGCCTTGATGATATTCAGCTGGTGGCTAGGCCAGGCCGGGTTGGGCTGGCCTGAGAAATCCAAGAAGGCTTCAGTCACGTGCCTTGGTGGATACGGCTGTGGGTTGGGCTCAGCTGGGCCTCTCTTCTGCACATACTCTCTGAGCCTTTCCTGTGGGGTCCCCCTCTGGGTAGATTGGTTCCTGACATGGTGGCTTAGGGCTTCAGGAGATCAAGTCAGAAGCTGCTAGATCTTTGCAGAGTCTGGGCCATACCATCACTTCCACCACGTCCCACTGGTCAGAGCAGCCACAGACCAGAGCAGAGTCAAGGGGTGGAAAAAGGGACCTACTTCTGAAGGCCACCTTCACTCCATATAGTAATACACTGGCAGATCAATTCCCTTTTGCAGTTTACAGAAGTCTCTGTGTTCCTGAAGGATTTCCCAGCTGCAGCTCTGGGTAGACTTAGTAAAGGCTGTGCCCTTTTCTCAGTGCCGGAGCTCCCAGGGAGATACACTAATGTGAACAGAGAGCAGAGCTGCTCAGACTTACCTGGCATCTGCTTCTCTGGAGACCTGATGAAAATGCAGATTCTGAGACCGTAGGTCTGGGATAAGACCTGACATTCTGCATATCTGATAATCTCCCAGGTGAAGGTTGCTGCTGACGTGCTGGTTCCAGGATCACACTTAGAGAACACAGCCCTCAGGGATGGTTTTTCTCTCTATTTAGCAGCTGAGCCCATTTTACAAAAGGAATCTCAAGTTGAGGTTCAGTATTTACAGAAGATAAAAGCAGAAGTGCTCTGGGTGAAGAGGGTGGGAAGGGGATCTGGGAGCTGGCTAAGGGCTACACTCTGAAGGGTACTGAGAGGACCTCAGGGAAGGGCTTGTGTCCCAAAACCCAGAATGAAACTTACAGACTTAGAAGGAAGATAGAAGAGAGAGAGCCAGTCTGGAAGTAGCAGCCACCCTATGGAAAGGGACCATTGACCCCAATCATGGTAATGATACTGATGTTTCTTTAGAACTTCACAATTTGCTGAGCCTTTACTCTGTATTATCTTTTCAGCCTTCCAGCAGCCTTTCAAAAGCAATACTATTGTCATCCCCACTTCACTGACAAGGAACATGAGGCTGTGGAGGGTAGGTCACTGGCTCTAAGTCAGCTAGCTAAGTGTGGACCTGGAGGAGCCTAGCTCTTGTCTCTACACTACCCTGCACAGATGGAGAGGGGGCAAGTCTCCATTGTGGGCAGACAGGCCAGACTTGAGGAGCAAAGGACCGGTCCTCCTCCAGCCAGTGCCAGAAAGTCAGAGCTGACATCAGCATTGGAGTGATTCAGGGGCTAAGGGCATTGGCAGAGGGGCTGCTGATGTGAATCCTGGCCTCGGAACTTGTTGGCCATGTGATCCAGGGACCACCTAGCTCTGCTCTAATGCAGGGATAAAGCAGTAGCCACTTCAGCCACTTCAATGATGCATGCAAAGCCCATAGCAGAGAGCGTGGCTCAGAGGAGGTGCTCAGGAAGCAGGAGCTATGGCACCCCTTTACATGATCTGAATCCAGGTAGAGCAGTTGTTAGAAATGAGAGCCTGCAGGCATGCAAACTGAGACTGGGTACCCCTGGGCAAGGACAGCAGTCAAGGGGACACACACAAGTGTCATGGTCTCTAAATTCTTTCCAACCCAGCACTTCTCAGCTTCTGGGCAGCTTTCCTCATCAACGGATATTTAGCAATGTCCTGAGACATTTTTTAATGTCATGACTTTGGGGGATGTGCAACTGGCATCTAACGGCTGGGGGCCAGGGATGCCACTACACAGTGCGCAGGACACCACCCCCCAGAATATTTATGAAGTCCCAAGTGTCAGTAGTTCTGAGGTTGACAAATCCTGCTCCAGTCTGACATTCTAAGATCATTTGTTGAGCAGAAACCTTTGTCTGGCCTTATACTAAGACAGAGGTTGGCAAACTATGTCCTGGAGACCAAACACTGCTTGCTTTGGGAAATAGTTTTATTGGAACACAGTCATACCCATTCAGTTAACTATACTTGTTTTGTGGTACAAAGAGTCTCTCACCACTGTGCTGTCGTCCTGCCCAGGTAGAGCTGGGCTGCTGAGAGTTTGGCTGGAGCTAAGGAGGGCTGGTCTGGCATCGCCCTGGGGACTGAACGACTGGAGAGAGGCGCCTCACCTCCAGGCTGAAGTTCCTTGAGCAGCACAGCCAAGATAATGCTCCTTGCCCCCACCTTGCTCCGGAGGGTGGGGATGGATGAGATCATGTCTGAGCAGCCTCTGTGGGCTCCTGCGAGATAGGAAGCCATCCATACCCCATGGGTGGTGCCTTGTTCCGCTAGAAACTAATGATTTGGTGTGAAATATGGCCTTGCCTGGGATGGAGCTGAAACAGGCCAAAGCCCGGGGTCAGGCCCCTGCTCAAAGGGAAGGATTAAAAAGAAATTAATCTCTCTTGTTCTCTCTTTGTTCACCATCTCCAATGGAGAGAGGCCAAGGGCAAGGAGGACATTGATGGATAGACTGAGGCTGTTGTCCTCTGAGACCCCTTTGGGTGGAGTTTTGCAGGGATCTAGGTTGTGCCCTGAAAACCTAGCCCACCGCAGTGCCCAGGCCCCATCCATCAGAGGGTTCCACTGAGCCTCATTTCACAGGTTAGGTCTCTCAGGGACACAGATGTAATTGGAGGAGGCGAGTTTGATTTCTAGCATTGATTTCCAGCAGCTTAGTTGCTAAATAGGTAGATTGAGATCTAAAATGAGGTAGTGAGGTAAGACACCCAGAAGGGCAGGAATTCAGGTTGGTAGGATGGGGGGAGCAGGCAGATTTAATGGGTGTGACTTCAGTCCAAGCATGAGGGTTGTGGGTTTTGGGTGTATGCATACATCTCTTATTCCTCTAGAACTCTCTTCTTTGTAAGAAGCCGTTGTGAGGGGAGGGTTGTGGCTCAGAACTATACCTCGTAGACACTGCATGGAATTAGAACCTCCTCGTTGGGAGAACCATTTCTTTTGGGGAGGGAAGAAATATGCAGAAAAACTTTCATAAGGCTGAACAATCCAGGAAAGAAAACATCTCTGTGGCTCAGACCAATTGAGAAACATGTCGCATGAATGCCGCGAGGCTGGCTTGGGAGAGCGGGATGAGGGGAAGGGGGCATTGGGAGGGAGACCAGTGCCCAGACAGAGCTGCAGGCCTTGCTCAATCCAGAGGTGAGGCTCCGGTGGCTGGCAGTCCTCCCTCCATCCCCCATCAGTGCTCAGCTGTCACTTGTGCTTCTCTCAACCTTTCTTTAGGACTAATTGGAGGAATTTTGCAGAGGGAAATGCTAATGTCCCCACTGCAAACCCCAAGCCCACTTTCTTTCGGTCATTCGCATCTGAGCCGTCCTTTCTGGAGGACCACAGGAAAATGAGGGACCAAAAGTTTGGCATGGAAACTGCTGTTTACCCCCCAATCTATAACGTATTCCATACTTTGGAGATATAGCATGGATCTCGGAGGAGAATTTGGCCCATTATATGGTATGAGACACATATTAAAAACATACCCCAAATATGTAAACTCTCAGACAATAGCATTGCAGAGCAAAGCATAATATTATTTAAAATCTGGGCCAAAGGTCACAAATGCAGAAACTTCCCTGGAACTCTTAGGGATGCTAGAAGAGGAATTATAGTCATTTGATGCACATCAGACAGACTTCTGACTGCAGAATGTTGCATCTGGTTGGCTGGCCACGTTTACTCTGAGCTTTGTATCCTTCTTTAAGAAGGAAATGAATTGCTAACGGGGAATTCAGTGGCTGGAGCATCTTCTGGAATCTGTTTTCTTCATCTTTGAAACCACAGATGTTTGCAACTTCAAGATCTTGCTCCTGAGTTACTTGGACGGACTTCTTGAGATCAGAGTCTGCAAATAATGAGAATATTTGGGATCTTCATTTTTCCCCTGCCTATCTTCTTTTATTCACACCCACATTCCTGAAATATTTATTTATGAAGACCTACTCTGTGCCAGGCAATGTATACTAGCGAAATAACAATGGGCAAAACTAGACATACCCGTGCCTCTTGGGGCTTTCAGTCAATTGGAAAAGACAGGTGCCAATCAAAGGGTCACATGAATATATTAAATTACATCTGTGAAGAGGCAGAGAGGCAGAAGGATGTGATACGCTAAAGTCAGAGGAGGATGGCTTGTGTGTGTTTGGTGTTTTTATGGCTAACATTGCCATTATTGAGCCTCTCTGTTGTTATGTCAGTATTACAGACGAGAAAACAGACATATGAACACATCACACACTTAGTAAGCACTGGAGCCCAACTCAAACCCAGACACTTTGACTCAGGAATGCTGTCATCTTATCCCTGCACGAGGAGGAGGAGAGCCGTGCACGTGCAGGAGCGTTTTTATGATGAAGTGGCCATTGTGTCATGGTCTAAAGGATACGTTGGAGTTGATTAGGTAGAGGGATGGTGTTCAGGCCAAGGGCTAGCAATGCAAAGGCTTTGTGGCTGGAGGCCCTGGGGACTACAGAAAGCAAAATCATGGTGGCATGAGAAGAGGTTGGCGAGGGCCAGACCAGGCAAGGCGTTGACTAGGGTTCTCCTGCCAGGCTCCTTCCAGGTGGGTCTGCTGCCCACGTGGCATGGCTTGATGCTGCAAGCAGCCCTTGGGGAGTGCACAGTGAACTGGCTGGCTCAGAGATTGCAGAGCTCACGGGGCAGCTACTCGGTACCTAAAAGATCCCCTCCGGAGGTGGCCCGAACAAGCCGAAGCAAGGTTCCTTTGCAGTCTGGGAGCTGGTCCCCCAGCTGGCCACCAGCAGCTGACATGGCAGAGGTTTTTGCAGACTGGTGCAGACACCAGAGGGGCACTGACCAGGGGGAGGTCCTGGCCGCACCCCCATGGAATTTCCTACTATTTGCCCAGTGTTTTCCCTGGTCCCTGTCCCTTATTCTAAACTGTGTCCCACAACTTGGCCCACACTGTCTCCTCTACCAGGGGCACCATCTGCCACTTTCCTCCCCAACTCTCTTCAACATGGTGCTAAAATGCTACCTCCAGAGACCTTCCCCTGGCCTAAAGTAAGCTGTCACTTCTCATGTGTCAGCAGAATTTTATGTCCCCCTTTTGCAGCATTTGTCACAATTTTTTTTTTTTTACTATTACCTTCACTCAAGCGCATTTGTCATCCCTCCTAAAAGACTGTCCACTCCAGACCTACGTGTGTGTCAGAGTCCTCGTCTCCTGTCATGTCCCCTGCACAGAGCCGGGCACACCGTGGGCTGTCAGGAAGTCCTTGCTGGATGCTGCAGAGACACTTTGCTGTCCTCTCTGTTAAATATTCAGCTTTTCTCATTTCCAACTCTCTGTTGTGAGTGAAAGACAAACCACATCAAAATCACATAAGCAAATGAGAGAATGTATTGGCTCATGGAATTAAAAGGTTGAGATCCCACCTTCAAGCATCGTGGGACCCAGGGGCTCAACAAATGATGTGTATGGTCAGGACGTGATTTCTCTCTATCCGGTCCCTGTACTTTTCTGGGGGTTGGTTACGCCTCAGGCTCTACTTGATAGGATGAGGGCTACCATCTTTCATTCTTCCAGGTTCCGGTCCATTGGCAAAGAGAAGGTGCCTTTCTTCCAACAATTCAGCAAAACTCTTGATACACCTCCTTGGATCTGATTGACACCCTCTAGGCCAGGGAATGTGATGATGTGACTGGCCATGTTGAGTCACATGCTCTATGGCAGAGCCTTGGGTGGACCCTGTGGACAGAAGTAGAGGAGGTGGGAATTTGGGCTGCCATCCAGGAGAGGATAGCTGAATGCTGTGGAACAGCACCCCATGCCCCCTGTATTCTGCCTAAAGGGCAGTACTGTGGGGTGGGGGGTGGACCTCTCTGCTTTTAAAAGGCCACTCCTGACATTGTCAGAGTGAAAATATCAACAGTGAGAGAAAGGATGATTCAGCCCCAGATTTTAGGTCCTAACCCTTCTCCCCAAAGATCTGCAAAGGAAATCCCCCAATTTTGAGGGCTGGATGAAGCGATAGGAAATGCCGTTAAACGGGTCCCCGAGGCTTCTTTCCTTTTCTCGCTCAGCCAGAATGAAATGTTTGTCTCCAGACGTTCACCCTCTGATTAAGAAGGCAGAGATTCCTCCTGTTCTGGGAATTTCTGCAGCCCCGCAGGGTTATCTGTGTGGGTGCTGTGATCGCAGCATGGGATCTGCGGGGAGAGGCATTCGAGAGGTTCCAGGGGTCCTGGGGCGCAGCCATGCTGGGATTGTTGCAGGGGCTGCTCTCTCTTGCTCAAATCTTTTCTCTCTGACACACTGCCTCAGTAAGGGGTATGGTTTCAGCAACCCCAAGGGTATTTACTGACGAGGATACAGAGCACTGCCTGGAGATACCCCAGAGTTGGGCATGAGTTCCTGATTCATTCGCTTCTCTGCCTGGTCCATCCGCCGCCTGAGGGAGGGACCATGCCACATTTGCTAGCTGCCATGCCTAGGGCTTCATCTCATTTAATTATCGCAGTGATCCGTGGAGAGCTCTGCCCAGGAGCACCCAGGTGGTAAGAAGTTGACTTAGGTTGTCTGATTTTAGAACTTCTGCTTGTAACCATTTTTATCTGGGCAGCCTAATCTGTGTCTATGATCCTCCCCTGCAGAATATTAGCACCTCTGGTACCCATTTCTCTTTCTAAAAGACACTTTGGCTTTGGCTCCGAGCTCATTTGAAAGTCTGGCTGTGATGAGGAGATGCTGCTGCCTCACACAAGTCCTCCCCAGGATTTAGCTGTGCTCCCAGGACTGTTGCCTTTCTGAATTCAAAGCTCAGATGTGCTCAAGCTGGGGCCAATAGGATTTCTTCACCAGTTGAGACAACGAAAATGCATTTCTGGCATGGTTTGAATTAAACGAGAATTTCCCGTTTTTCATAAACATTTACAGTAGTTGTGGATGCAGAGTTGAAAGGTTTAGGGTTTTGGTGCTTAATTAGAAACAAATGCCCTTTATGATCCTGTTAGCAAGGGCGGCAGGTCTCAGATTATTAGGATTATTCCTACTATTTGTGCCTGCATTTTGATTTTGTTTCCCCCGGTGCCCAGTGCTGACTTCCCTACAGTGGCTAGATGTGGTCATGGGGAATGAGCTCCTCAGAATCATTGGTGGAGTTTCTGTCTGGGATCCAGAGCTCTGGGCTGGCTTTGGGCTTCACCTCCACGTAGCCCCAAGGCTCCCTTCCTTCCTTTCCAGGGGCGGGTGTGAGCTGAAGGCTTAAAACAGACAGAGCAGCTGTGGCCTCTCTAGAGGCCTGGGCGGAGAGATGTTTGCCTGCTTTGAGAACCCAGGTGCTCAGAGATGAGGCTGGCCGGGCCCCCAGTCTCAGCCCTAACACTTGGTTTCAGACTAGGGTGGCCTGTAGCATGGGGCGCATGCATGAAAACCCAGCACCTGGGAAGCAGTGGAGAAAAATCACAACCATGCAATTTTCAGGTGGCTTTGTTTTGTCACTGACATTGATTCCAAAGCTGTGCCTTCAAGAGAAAAAGAAGAAAAGGTCGGTCCTAACAGCCTGAGACACTTCATATCCTAAGAGAGGGTGTCATCCATTTGATATATTCTGAAAACGGGTCTGTGTCTCCTGTCACAGTCCCCAAGAGGCTGGCTGTAATCTGGCTACTAATCCCTGCATCTGGAAAGCCATGATAAAGGGACAGAAAATGCCCTCCCCCCCAACCCCAAGAGTCTTTTCTACCCTATTAAGGATATCATGAGCTCCTATAAATCAGGGTCTTTGAGTATTTGGTGACAAAAAGGCCATCTAGATTATTTTCTAAGCAACTAAAGGGGTCATAGGAGTTTTCAGCCAGAAGAGCCCTTAAAAGCATTTCAATCCACTAGTCCCATTTTACAGAGGAGACATATAAGGCCAGGGAAGGGAAGGAGCTTGCCCGCATAACCGCAGATGAGTTGGACAGCCGGTACAGCGCTGGGCTACTGTGTTCTATCTCAGTATACAAAGAATCTGGCAAATTTTGTATGCAGACACTCTCAGACGTATTTTAAACACTTTATAAAAGACACTCAGTCTTCCTCAGATAAGCCTAGGCAGGATTACATTACTTCCGCCACAGAACAGTTAAATAAGCACTATTCTGTGATTCATTAGAGGAAATCTGAACATTTTAATAAAGTTTAAGGAAGAAATTAAAAGTCACCAATAGCCCTACCTGTTAAAGACAAAATTCTATTGCTATTAGTGTCTTCATCTCCTGGTCTCTTTTTTTAAACTTAGAATTTTAGACTTTAAGTGTTGTCGAGGTTTGGCTGTGAGGTTTGACTCATTTCCTCGCGGTAACCTGGGCCTGGTCACTTAGTGCTGTGAAGCCTCCGCGTCCTCATGGGGTTCTTGTGAGAACCAAACACAATTACTAATCTAGGGCATTCAGCAGAGTGTTCGGTGCATTTTAATAACTTGCTGTTGTTATCATCCTAAGACAAATAGAAAAACCTGGAAGCCCCACAATCATAACAAAACAAAATTACTAAGTTACAAAAGCCAAACAAAATGACGCTAAAGTAGAAGAATGATTACAAATTATTCAAACTCAAGAAAAGAATTCACACAGTCCGTTTTTAAATCCCAGTTCCTAAATTCATTTGGACACTTAAAAAAATTTTTTTAAGGGAAAATTATTAGAAAGCCACATAAAATGAGTCCCTGTATTTTCTACAGGAAAACTCTCAAGTGTTTTTAAACAGCAGAAATGATATGAATGTTGATATGAAATTATGGGACATATATGCCAACAGGGGGCATTTTCAGGGGCCCTTCTCTCTCTCTCTCTCTCTCTCTCTCTCTTAAAATCACAGGGTGGGGTGAATTATACCAGGCAATTTTAATAGGACAAAGTCATATAATGAACTTTTTCACATAAAATGCATTTTTTCCATGATTCACTCACTGTACCTACTTTATGAAGCTTGTAAATATGGTAGATTAAATGGGTCCCTTTCTCTAGTGTGCAAAAGTCCAGACCCCTCAAAGGCAGAGAGGAGAATGAAGGGGAGGAGGCTGGGGAGGAAGAGGGAGGAGAAAGCAATAAACAGGATAGGGAGCAGGCAGGCACAACACAAAAATGAAAACAAATGTGTGGCTGTGGAAAAACGGAGAGTGATTTTCTGGAGTAGAAGGTGCGAGCCTTGCCACCTGCCCCACCCCCACCCCCGGCCAAGGTCACCTTATGTGCTGACTTGCTGGAGCACAGGGGAAATGCCTCACTGAGACCGTGAGGGTTGTCCCACACATCACGCCTTCCCTTCCAGCAGTGGAGGCTGGGCCCTGAGCACTAGAAGCCTCCTCTGCATTTTGAGAGGCCATGTTTCTCCAAGCTGGGGACAGGAGCCTGCTTTTAGAAGTACGGGAAACTAAGAACATGTATTGTGGTTCAGTAGGCTTGAGTTCAAAAGTAGGTTGGGGTATAAAAATATGGGGCCAGGGGTATGTTTAAAAACACTTCACCAACAGAAAGAAAAAGAAGAAAGAAGGTTAGCTAAGGCAAACGTAGCAACTTCTTGATCCTTCTTGAACCTGAACGATGGGCATATGGATGACACTTAATTTTATGTGTCAACTTGGCTGGGCCATAGTGTTCAGGTATTTTCAAACATTATTATGGATGTTTCTGTGAGGATGTTTTTTGAATGAGATTAACAGTTAAATCTATGGACTTCCAGAACTTGCCCTCCATAATGTGGGTGGGCCTCATCTGATCGGTTGAAGGCCTTAATGGACCCAAGACTGATCTCCACTGAACAAGAAGTAATTCTGACAGCACACTTGTGCCTTTGGACTTGAACTGCAACTCCTTCCTGGGCCTTCAGACTGCTGGCCTCTTCCATCAGATTTTAAAATTATCAAACTTTCAGAATTCAGTGAGCCAATTCCTTAAAATCAACCACTGTCCTTCTCTTCCTCATTCCATACACATACATGCATGCATACACACACACAGACACACGCATTCTGTTGGTTCTGTTTCTCTGGAGAACCTTTACTAATAGGGAGGTTCACTATATTATTTTTTTAGTATGTGTTTGGAAATCTGTAAATGAGGCAGACCCGTTGCTGAATCCCTCCTCCATCTCTTACTAACTGTGTGACCTTGGGTGAGTCACTGACCTTGTCAGATTCTCAGTCTCCCCACGTACAAGGGAGTTGTTATAGTCATAATATCTACTTCATGGACTTTAGAGAGAATTACCTAATTCACATATTCATGTGGGCACTGATTCAACTAATACTTAGAGTTTACCATCCCTGGTGTTGGAGTTAGGACTTGAATGCAAAGAGCTGATTCTCTGCCCTCAAGCAGATTTCAGTGGAGGAGGTGGAGCTGAATGAGATCATCACACTCCCAAATATGTAATCACAAACTGGAATCAAGTTCTTTGAAGTAAAAAACCATGATTCCCTGAGAGCAAAGGAATGTGATCTGGAAAGGGAGCTTCAGGGAAGGCACCCTGGAGGTAGAGGTGCCTGCTCTGAGGGGGAACAGCAGGTAGTGCACTGGCCTTGAAGAGAGAGGGAAGAGGCACGTGCTACTGCAAGCAGGCCTGGTTAGAGGGAAGGCCATGAGCCCAGGGAAGATTGCAGATGCCGGGGTACATGGGGACCAGGCAGGGCCAGGCTGGAAGTCATGGTGAAGAGTGTGCGAGGAGTATGGTCCAGACCATATTGGGCAGTAAGAAGCCATGGGAAGGTGTCTGTGTGTGTGTGTGTGTGTGTGTGTGTGTGTGTGTGTGTGTGTGTGTGTGTTTCAGAGGGTCAGTCTGTTTTGCCTTCAGAAAAGATGACCATGGACTTTAAGGTTTAGTGGGTGGGGAAAGCTGCAGAGCTCGCCCAGTGGGCAGCGGCAGCCATTCTCCAGGCAGGAGTGACGGTCACTGGAAACAGCTGCTGCTTTTTGTTAGTACGCGAAGTACTACTTCCCTTGTTAGTGCTGCCTCCCAGATGCTATTTACCAAGACGCTTCCGCTGTCTTGACGCTGGCTGAGGACAGGGCCCTGTGCGTTAAGCCTGTATTTAGGAAGGTATGTGCTTTGCAAGCAGCTGACCACCCAGAAAGGATTGCCAGGAGGCAGCAGCCCACAGGGCCTCCGTCTCATGCCACTTACATTCTTTGGGACCTTGGTGCCTTCATTCTTCTCTGTGAGCCTCAGTTTCCCCATCTGGAACATAGGAATAGCTGATCTAACAGCCTTGCCAGGCAGCTGTGAGTTTAGTGATATCAGAGCTCATGGACATGGAATGACTTTGAAGAGTTACAAAAGCACCGAGAAGGGGAAAAAAAAGGTAAGGCAGTGCTTGCTCCGCATCTGGTTTCCATATCTTCTCAGGCATTTGCTTTGGGAGAGCAGCTTCGAGACGAGAGACAGCTTAGCTCCAGGTTTAGGCCTCAGGGTCCCCAGTGGTGAGAAGAATTTTTACATGATTCTTCGAGAATAACCAGGGCATGGCACTCTATCCTCCCTCAATCTACCCCTTCACAAAAGGGACCCCTCAGCACCGTCACACTGTGCTGGCATCGCTCCCCATTCGTAGATGAAGGGAGGGAACGCTGGAGGTACTTGGTGCCCTGAGTAGGCGCTGCATCCGGGACCCCAGCTCCCGTCTTGGGCAACCTGTCAGCTCTGTGTTTTACACATACTCCACTTTTCTGTCATAAATAAGTATGGATCATAGAATTTTAAACGAGGGGTTACTTTAGGGATCAACAAATAGATTTTTTTTTTACCTGCATGCACACTGTCTTAAGCATCTGATTTTGTTGCCAAGATTTAAGAATTTGGTGGTTCACATAAAAATCTAGGGTTTGGGGTTCTCTTGAGGAATGGGGAATCCAGCTGCTAAGGATCTCCACTTCTGGAAGACAGCACCGGCTGGAGTGGTGAGTTGGGGTAGGGACTCCCGCAGTTGGGGGTCATGCCCTCTACTCCAGCCATGGGACTGCTGCCACTGGTGCCCAAGGAAACACTGCGCGTTGTGACCCCTAATCAAAGCCAGACTCCTCGTTTAGAAGTGGGAAAACTGAGTTCCAGAGAGGCTGTGGGACCCCATCAAAGGACACACAGCCTTTGGGGACAAGCATTGGTAGCCCGGGAGAATTGATTGACCTTCTCACCCCTGGTCCCCCCTCACCTCCTTGCTGACTCGGGTCACCCAGATCCATAAGAAAGGCTCCTGCATGGCATCTCTGCTTTTATTCTTCCTGCCCTGCCCCCAGAAGGGCTTCAGTGAGAGCACCTGTGGTAGGTGGAGGGCCACGTCAATGAAGAGTGAGCACGTGGACACATTTAGAGGAGGAAAG
This sequence comes from Suricata suricatta, assembly GCF_006229205.1. Taxonomy (NCBI): domain Eukaryota; kingdom Metazoa; phylum Chordata; class Mammalia; order Carnivora; family Herpestidae; genus Suricata; species Suricata suricatta. The sequence continues at coordinate 23,161,406 of NC_043711.1, read as the reverse complement.
TCCCTGTTGCTTTTGCGAAGAACTCAAATCAGTTGACTGTATTTAACCCTTTTCTCTCCTGCAACACTCGACAAAATACTCAACTGGTAGAATAGTTAGAAAATGATTGATTACCACGAAGGTAATCTGCAAGGAGGAAAATAGTTGTATCCTCAGGAGAAGAGCATAGCTTTGCTGTGTAGGGCCTGTCCCGTGTGGCACATTTGGAGAGGACCAGGGGCCTTGATGTCAGCTGGTAACCACCGAGGGCCTGGGCGGTCCAGCACATGCATCTAAGATCCGCGTGTTTTGTATTCAGAGGGAACCTCCTGCTGTCTGTGACACTGGCCCCGGCTGCTCCCCCCACCTGTGTGCGGGCCCATCAGATCTTCTTCAGGCACCCCTGACCCTGGCCTGCGCCCAGCCGGCCTGAAGGAGGAGGTCCCCTGGCAGGAAATCCTTTCCTTTCTCTGGGCTGCAGGCTTTTCTTGCGGGACTTCTAGAACACCTCCTTCTGCGGCAAAACTTCTTTGGTTGACAGTCCCTTTAGACGGGACCGAGGAACCCAAGTTCCTTTTCCTGCATCTGCAGTGTTCAGGATTCCCAGGCCTCTGCTTCTCCTCCTCCCTAGCAAAGGCTGCACTGGCTTGTTTTTCTCTTCGAGTCTCTGAAACTTCCTGGGGACTGAGCAGAGCTCTCCTGCGGCCTTGGGTTTTGTGTGCTACCCCACGGAGGGAGCGTTCATCTTCATTATTTCCAAAGAGGAGCTGCCGGAGCAACAATGAGACATTTTATGAGAAAGAAGACCTTAAACTGGTTTTCATTAAATGTGGCTTGATGGAGGCGAACCGGAAACATCCATTGGAGCAATGGCAGCCTTTCAAAGCCCCCCTGCAGAAACGATAAGCTATAAAAACAAATGGCCCAGCAACAGAACAAAAAACAAGGCTCCAGGAACATTTGCTGGGCTGCAAACATGGCCCGCTGGGCCCGACCCCGCCTCTCAGAGGCGGAACCATGGGTCCTGGCTGATCTAGAGGATAACACCAGTCAGCGGTGGTGCTCCCTCACCCAGGAGATTCAGTGGTGGGGGACCTGGACAGAAAGGGCTGGGGTGAGCGGGGAAAGGGTCCTGGGCATCAGCAGAATGGCTGCAATGACAACAGCTAGCGTTCACACTGTGCTGGGCACCAGGGAGACCTTTACTCACATCACGCCATCTCGCCAACTCCCCTCAGACCTGCACTATCATTGCACCCATTTTGCAGCTGAGCAAGCAAAGGCTCAGAGATGCTGAGAGTGTTTCAAGGTCCCAGGGCTGAGTGAAAGAAAACAGTACTCATTCTCGGACTCATTCCAAAGAGACTACTCCAAGCCCCTGAGGCTCCACCTCCTGTGAGACAATGGTTATGGACGTAAACTGACTCTAAGACCTCTAGAGAGAGCCTTATGGAAATCAAGCACAGACTCCTCATTTTGCACCTATGTTGGAAGTGATGATGGAGGTGGGTAGGAAGGAAACTGCTGCTCTCAGTATCAGAGAGACCCAAGCACATACAACGTTCTCCCTCACCCATTACTGGCTATTAGCACTTAGTTCTCCACATTCAGTAAGCCTCAGTTTGCTAATCTGTGAAACAGGAGAGTTGTGACACCTGGTTTTGATTAGCATCATTATGATGGTTGAGCCATTCAGCAAATGTTTTATTGAGCAACTTCCATGTGCCAACAGTGAACAAAATAGACTCAAATCCCTGTCCTATGGGGCCTGGATTCCACTGGAAGAGACAGACAATAAATATGATATATAAGGAAATGAGGCCATGTGTCAAAAGATGATATAAATACGGGAGCCTGGGTGGCTCAGTTAGCTGAGCATCCAACTCTTGGTTTTGGATTAAGTCGTGATCCCCGGGTCATGAGATCAATCCCTATGTACAGATCCATGCTGAGTGTGCATGTTCTCTCTCTCTCTCTCTCTCTTTCTCAAATTAAAAAAAATTTTTAAAGGTTACATAGCTTGGGGAAAACACAGCCCAGAGGGGTAGTGATTGGGGCTGAGGAACCGGGTTAATTGGGTGACCAAGGAAGGTCTCACTGGAATGGACTTAGAGCAACCTGACAGGGATGGGGGAAGAGTGCTCCCGGCAGAGGCCACAGGAGCACAAAGGCCCTGAGGTGGGAGAAGGCTGGTCTGAAGGAACAGCAGTGAGGCCAGCGTGTCTGGAATGGACACAACTGTAAAGTGCCTTGCACAGCACCTGGTTCCTGGGGGATCCTTGTTTGCATTCTATTGATTAACAGTGGAGCCAGGGGTCTGAACCTCCCACACCTGTCTGAAGCTTTTCCTAACGTCACCAGGCAGGTTAAACTGCCAGACTCCTGGCTACTGGGTCCTCACTTCCTGCTCTACCCTCCTATCTACTCACTTCTGAAATAATTACTGAGCACTCCGTGTGTGTTAGGAGCCAGTGAATGCTCAGAGACTCTGAGGAAGGCACTGAAGTCAGGGTGGTGGGACTCAGAGTTTTCTAACTCCCCTGCCCCTCAGATTCCTCCAGGAACAGTGGGGGCCCCTGACTGTCAAACCACACTCTGGGCTCTGCCCTTCCGGCCCCTGCAGGAGGGGCTAGCCCAGGGGCCAGTGCCTCCACACACCAAGCATGAGCATGGCTTGCCACCTATCCTATTGCTTCTTCCTCTGACTCTCTCTCTTCATCCCACTCTGCACTGCTTCTGCTGCATGTGACACATATGGAAACTCTTGGAGGGCAGAGATTTGCTGCTACTGAGTGCTCCTTAGGGAAGAGAGTTGCCAACAGGAGTAGGTTGTCCCCAGGAGTCCCCCTGAGATGACGTGAGCTGCGCCTCAGATGCTCAGGCCTCGTGCAGCCTGTGACCCATCCACTTGGTCCTATGCATGGCGGCCCAGAACCCTCCACTGCTCTGCAGAAATTCAGTTGGACACCAGAGTCCTCAGGGCACCCTGCCTGTCACCACTTACCCCTCGTGTCCCTCCCCAGTGGCTTCTTAGAAGGAGCCCTTTGGTTGCCATTTGGAGTTTGGGGTGTGGGCGGGGAGGTGCCCAGGACTGAAGGCAGGGAGCCCAGAGCAGGAGAAGGAATCTGGGAGAGAGATGTGGCAGCAGCAGCTGTGAGGACAGGATACAGGCGCCATTTCCCAGCGACATTCTAAGACTAAAAGCAGCAGGGCTTGGTGACTAAGCGGGAAAGGAGAAATCCTTTGGAGGAAGCACTCAGAGCCATTCAAATGATAACCAACAATACCGACGAGGGTGACAAGGGTGAACCACAGCAGAGGAGCAAAGCAAGAGCTCTTCTCCACTAAGTGGCAGAAACGTTACCATGACAACCACAAAAGGCTATCCCTTTAGTAAATTAGTGTCTCGGTCAGTGGCTGTCCAGTCGTCTCATGTCTGGCACTGGTCACAAGGCCTGGGACCCAGTGGTTAAATGTGTTTCCTCATCTGTTGAATGGAAATAGTAATGAGTCCTATCTCACAGGGCTGTGTGGGGAGCCCGTGAGGTGATGGCCATAGCACAGTGTCTGCCACACTATGGCTTTATAGATTGTTGTGTTGAATGGCGGTGATTCTTGGATTGTCCTCTCCATCTCACTCCACCCCAGGCTGGCAAGGGTCTCAGAAGTGGCTCCTTGACTTGAAGCTGCCCCGTATTAAGTTAAATTCTTTAACATGTCCAAGCAAGGAGCCAGCATTTGACAAACACTTAGGAATTCAGATTTATCCTGAATGAAGCTGACAGTTCCTAGAAGGATGCCCCTCTCTCCCCACTCTGTTGTTTTGGGGGCAGGGGAAGTGGGGGACATCATACGTTGGGAGAGATTGGCCTCTTCACAGCTAGAAGCAGAGGGGGTGGATGTGGTAGAATGGGGTGGAGGGAGAGAGAACAAATGGCACATCAGTCACTGATAAAAGGCTCTTGTTGAGGCCTAGTAAACCTCGTAGCCAGTCCTGAGCCATATGTGCGAATGGAAAGGTGGTCTTTTTTTCCATCTGCTGAGCACTCACCCAACCCAAGCAGGGGACACTTGGGGCTCAGGAGGGGGTCAAGCTATAAAGGGGAGGCCAAAACATGAAGCTTGCAAGACTGAATTATGTGCTTAACAGAGGGGAGAGGGAAAGTCCCAGACAGGTCTAGGACTCACCTCACTTCTAAAGAAACCTCCCCCAGCCCTTGGTTCCTACTGCAGAGGTGGCCACGTGAAGGCTCCCACTGCCCACCCAGCCCACCCCAGCTGCCGCTGACTGGGTAAGAGTGGGCATCTGCACCGGTGACAGCCATCCTCATCATCAGATGGTGACCTGTGACCTGGCCTTTCAGGAATCGATAAAATGGGCCAGTCATTGGTGCTTGTCCTTGGGAATCTGAATTGAGGACCATGGAGAGGGAGTGTTGGTTAGCTGGGAGAGGTAAGGCTGGCAAGGTGAGAGAGGCCAGGCCAGCCAGGACTTGCAAACTGAAGTTACAAGGACAGAGAAATGGTGAGGAACCAGAGGATGAGGATGGGCAGAGAGGATGGAATGGCGCACACAGACAACACAGGCAGGAGAGAGGAGCTTCATGCTGTGCCATTTCCTGACACTTCTCCAGGTCCTCTGGGCCACCTAACTACCTCCCCAAACCCGCATTCTGATGATGTAACGCCAGTGCCTCGTTGATTCTTACAACCGAGGTTGACCGAACACTGCATCATCTACATACCCCACCTCCATGGTCTTCTCCAAGAGAAGGGAAACTGGAAGGAAGCCAGGCTCCATCCCACCCGAGGCAGCAAAGCCTTGTTTATAACCATGCTGGAGCTGAGCTGGGGGAGCGCAGCAGTGACCTGGCCGCTCACTCATCTTTATGAGAACATCCCCCATGTGGGAGCCTTCCCTTTTCATCAGGATGTTTTTCTTGATGTCCAGCCGAAACATTCTCATTTTTTATTTCTTCCTATTAGTCTAAGCTCTGGCCCTCGATATTACTGGCTGATAGAAGTGCTGTCTCCCCGAAGCTCTCCCTCCAAGTTCAGATGTTTGACTGCTTACGCGTGGACAGCCCATCGCCGCCGCTCCCCTTCCAGACAACTCCTCTGTTGTTTTTTCAGCCTTGCTCCTCCATTCCTCCCAGAGAAGAGGTCCGATGGAGTTCAGGGATGGATGGAAGGACAGATTAAGCACAGCAGGCGCAGGAAGGCAGGAAGGCAGGGCAGGAGAAGGAATCATCAGGAGCTCGCATAGGAAGACTGCGGCTGCAGAAGCTTTGAGCAGATAGGTACCTAGGAGACCGCCCCAGCAGCCGAAGCCTAGGAGGCATCTCTACAGAGGTTTTCCTCCCTTAAGGGGTGGAAGCTGAGAGTAATAATACGTGATTTTGTAGGAAGACCAGATGCTTTTCTGGGTGGAAATAAGAGGCCAAAGGAATATAAGTACTAGCCACAGTACAATCCATTAGAAGGTTGGAGAAGCCTTTGAGCATTCTTTTTGCTGTCAGGCAAGAACTATCTGGTCTGCTATTAGGCACACTGTGGGTCACCTTGAAGCAGACAAAAATTCAGATGAAAAAGGTGGGCAGAGTTTCTGTTAATGAGAAGGGGAAAGAGAGGAAATGATTTGGGGACACTGGGGACCCTTCATTTTTCCATGAAAGGAGATGTGCGCCATCTTCATTTTTCTGTTCTTGGATATTTCACTGCAAAAATAAGTCCCTTGGAAACTAAAATTTGGCAGCATGTGTCAGAGAGTCACTGGGTGTTGCTTTTTCAAAGCATGAGAAAAAGAAAGTAAGGGGTGGGGGACAAAAAAGAGATACAGAGACAGAGAGGTGAATTTTGGCCATGACAGTATCTTACAGTTCAGTCAGAAAATATATGATACAAATTCCATAGTTCTCCTCTCCCCAGGCTGGCATCAGTGGTCCTTCCCAGCTTTCTCTGCCTGGGTCCTTCAGGCAGCCAGGGCCCCTCAGCTCAATTCACCCTCTAGGAGAAACATATTTGCCGTCTTGGGCAATGTTCTCTTTTTGGTACAGGCTCACATTGTCTTTGAATTAGAGTGGCAAGGAGAAAGCTGACTATAGCTGTACTGAAAAGTACCAGAATTGACATCTTCTACAGGATATGTGGGGAAAAGATCTAGCTTTGCAAACTTGGATTCAAACTCTGGCTTCATCATATACAAACTCTATGATCTTGGATAAATTGTTAGGTTTTCTGTCTCAATTTTCCCCAACTACAAATGGGTTTCATATGATTAATCATGCAGGATTATTATGAGGATTAAAGATGGTATTATTATGTGCCATTACTTTTCACAGTGCTTGGGAAATAATAAATGTTCAATAAAGGGTCGCTTGAAAATGAGGAAATCCTGAATTTGAATGAAATCTGTTCACCCAGCTTCATTTTTGGGGGTCTGAATTGGTTCAAACAACGTTGACTTAGCACATTAGCACATTGACTTAACTATTTTCAACATCTCTGTAACTAACCAGTCAAAACCATTCCTGTTTGGACTGTTATCTATAATCTAATGACAGTCCTTGTCTGCCTTTCTAGATAACACATTTTGTGTAGACATTTAGCTGCATAATTTTTGGATTCTGTAGATATTATGTGCTGAGAAATGACCAATTTTTATGTTGGAGAAGGCAACATAAAGATTATGAAAGCTGCTCTCCATTAATCATTAAACTGTCCTGTGAACTTTCCTTATGAAAGATAATCAGATGCACAAGCCAGATAAGAGTCAAGAATGGGAATGACCATTCCTAGCTGTTATTTACAGTGGAAAGTCAATGACTTTTCCTCTAGGACTCTCTCACCAGGACTCTTGTCAGCTCTGATACAGGGTCCAAACCCCAGCAAACACTGGTGGCGTCACTTGACAATCTGAGCCCTCTTGTCAAAGCTGTGTTTTTCTGGGACCTGAGGGGGAACCGGACTGTTTTTGGCTGGCTCAAGGTCTTTGTGAAAGTAAGTTGTTTGTCATCTCAATTTTTAAGAGCATGGAATTTGAAGTTCTGGCCAAAAAAATTAGTAACTGTGTGCATTGCATATAGCTTTCATAACAGATGGTGGTCTGGGAGGTTGATCTTTTTCAAAACTTGATGACTTCACGGCTTGATGTCCTGAATGAAGTTGTTTTCTGTCAGATAGCATTTCAGGAATGGGGACTTTTGATCAGGAGGAAGACCTGAGCTGAACCCAGACTTGGGGTTTAACTTTTCCGAGTTTCTGAAATTCCCATCCAAAGAAAACATATATATAAAACTTCATGTAAATATATATATATATATATATACATATATGTATATATATATATATATATTTGTTGGCTTCTGCACATCTGTACTTCCAGCTTTCTTCTTAGGGAGTGGGAGCCAGACAAGAGAAGCTGTTATCTGAGAATCTTGCAGTCCCTGGGGAGTGAGAACAGTCAGCTCTTACAGGACCTACCCCAGGTGCCTCCCAGAAATGGCACAAGCTTTGCATAAGCATTTGTTCTGTGGGGTGCTGGTCTGAACTGACCTTGCTCTTTGAAAGAACAAAGAAGATTCTTTCCCAGAGAAGAGGATTTTGACTTTAAAAGCAGCTATTCATGATACAGTCATTGTGTGAAAGTGGCTTTGAGTGTCACTCCCTCCCTGGAGAGTAGGATAAAGAATGTAAAAGCTAGGAGGGGCCTTCAGGATACTACTGGGGTTCACCTCCTTCCTTTTACAGAAGGGGATTCTAAAACCTCAGATAAGAAGGCGTGTCCGTGTCCTGAGCTCAAACATGAAGTCAGTGACCAATCTTTCATGAACTCTTCTATTTTCTTCTCCCAAGAGAGGAAGCCCACTTCTTACCTCTATCCCCCCCAGCCACCTCAGTGTCCACATTTGGTAGTGAGGCTCGGCATGAAATAGCACCAGCCTAGTCTCCTAGCTCACAGTCTGGAACATTCTTACTGTACCAAGCGATCATCAGCCAGAGGGGAAGAACAAAATGTGAAGTGATTGACTTGAATGCTCAGTGGGCACCTCCTCTGATGAAGGAGCGCCCCAGTCTTCCAAAGGCACTTACTGCAGTTTCCAAGTGCATTCTGTGTTCTCACCTAAAAGCATGATTCTTTGAAGATGTCACAGAGAGGTGCTTTGACTTTCCCTGATCATGAACTCGAAGGCCATCCAGTCTGTACCTCAATGCCGTATGCTTACCTCTCGGGTAGGGCACACATGAGGTTTAATCCACAGGGCATTAACCTGTGCATGCAGTGACCCACTGTCCTCTTCTTCGGAGAACCCCCTAAGATGCCTTTGGGATTTTGAGCAAATCTTTCCCTCTTCCTGGGGCTCAGTATCTTTGTTTATGAGGCATGGGATTCAGTTAGCATTTCCCAGAGTATGTTCTGAGAAACACAGGATCATGGGACCGTAAAACATTAATTTTCAAAAAAAAAAAAGAAGATTCCCCCAAAGGATGTAGTAAATCAGTATTATTTATTTAAAATGGCTTTTTAAATGTATTTCATTTACTTCAATAAACACTACTGAAGTAAAAATTCTTTTAGAGAAATCACGTGAACTTGACCAATTCTGGACAAAACAAAATTAAATATGTTGTTTCATCGCAGGATTCAGCAGAGCCTTAGGTACGAAAGCGTGCCTTAGAAAATCCCCAAGCACGGATGGAATATATAGTGTTTCTCAAACACATTTGGCCACAGTAGTCTTGTTGAATCAAGCTCCCTGCCTGCACTTGACACACACACAGATGACCCGCACACCACGTGCACTTCTAACTTGGTGCTTCTCTTACGTCCTCATCCTTGAAACAAACACCTAGTAGCTGTTTTCTGAAATAATAGATGGACCCACTTCCAGGTTTTTCTCTCTCATTATCAGTGTGATTCTGTTTGCATTTTCTCGGCTTATGTTTTTTCAGATGCAGAAAATTATGTAATTAGCTGTGAGGTCTCAGGCCATAATTTGGGAAACATTTCCCACTTAAATTAAAGGCTCTGCATGCCCACCCAATCCGTAATTGTGTGGATCTTTCAAAACTTTCCGTTGGCTTCATTTAATTGTTAAACATTAATTTAGTGGGGGGAAATCTTCAAAGAAGGGGGAGAGGGATAGAGGAAGCGTGGCTGGTAGGACAAAATATTAATAGGTGGTTAAAAGCAAAACAGTAATTCTTCTGGTCTAAGCTTGCAGTCTTTGGTTGGATGGAAAAGAAACAATCAGTTATTCTGGGATTATATAGGTTTCATTGACTTAAAATGACCTGAAAGCTGCCGGAGGAGATTTACTTGGTCTTCATTTTTTGCCTGAGGAGACAGAAAGAAAAACAGCGTTTTGTTTTTTAAATTTTGAAAATGTCCTTTTCCGTGCCAGATTCCAAAAAAGTTGGTTAAAGAACTCCATACTGCTTGACAAAGACCAAAAATTAAAACGGAAAAATCCCTTTTTGCCAGCAGAGCTGCCCATAGAGCCACTGAGCTCAGCAAACTGCAGCCGGGTCCCCAGTACAGGGCGGAACTCGGCACCTTCCTGGGCATCCCAGTTGAGGCTGGAGATGTGTGGAGTTGCCATGGTGATTGCTGTCAACAAAGGTTAGCCCTGCTGGAACCTCTTTGGCCCTGTGACCCACACACAGAGTTGGAATAATAGACTCTGTAAGTGGCTTCTGCTCTGCAAATAGAGACAGGGCTGGAAATCAATTATTAATGAGCTGGGTGACATTGACATTCATCCACATTTAATAAAGCACAGCCCAGCAACCAGAGGAGAGCTGGGCTTTACCCAGCGAAGTCCCACGGGTTGGTGGGGAATTTAGAGAAAAAGAAAAAGCTAAGGACAGAAACCCAAAGAGAAAGAGATGATGGTCTGTCTATAGCCACTAAACAGATTTTAAATATTTAGATTCCTCTGCTTGACATTCCTTTTGATACCAGTTTTCATCCTAAATGAACTCAAAGGATTTGACAGGCCAGTCCTCTGGAGCACCTCTTCCTTACTGCCTCCACATGCCTACCAGAGAAGCGAGTCGAAGGTGGTGGGGTTTGTCCACAGTTTGGCAGGGGGAGAGGGTGTGCAGTGTTCGGATAGACTAGTAGGCACAGCTTTCCTTGGTGGTGCAAAAGCCCTTTGGTTCGTTGCTGGACTTTCTAGCATGGACAAAATGCTAATGAAACATGAAAAAAAATAAAAGCTGTTGAAATATGTGTCCCCATTCCCTGTGCTCTCCATGCAGAATAAGCAGGACTTTGGTTTCTAAAGCTTTCTATGTGAATTACTCTGGTTTGTCTTTTTAGCTTCTTTCCACGGTAGCCTGTGATTTCTTTATGTCTGAAACAGTGCAAGGCCGCATTCATACTGAACCAGAGGCTGATGCATGCATCCTTTGTGACAGAGGGGAGTCTTGTTTTATTCAAAAAATGTACCTCTGCTCTAAGGTGGGAGTGGAGGGCAGAGGCACAGGAAGCTTTCTAGAACCACTTCACAGATTGGTAAGCTCGGACCCAAAGGAATGAGCTGACTATGAAATTTGCTCAGCTGACCTTTGAATTAAAAACGCTAGCCAGCCAGCCTGCTTTTGGCCAGGCTTTGTCAAGCCTCAGACCTGGCATCTCACCCTTTGATATTCTAGAGGTTTTCTGGAGTCCATACCTTCAAAGGAGGGTGGGGGGCACAGAAACCTCCACCTCTATGCTCCAAGCCTGGCTTCTGAGACTGTTCTTTCAGCAGACTTGTCCCTTCCAGACACTGATTGCTTGTGGCACCCAGTCTGGTAGCAAGCGGGGGAGAGTCCTCTGGGAACTCTGGCTGCTGGCTGTACTGGGGCAGTGTGTTTCCCGCGTCAGGAGGACCCTCCCCACCTCCCAGCATGCTGACAAGGGAGACCAGGGTGCTTGGCAGAGACTGGAGTCAATTAAAGGCTGCCATTGGGAAAAGCCCTCCTTGCATCTCCCTTTTTAATCTGGACCCTTTACCTTTTGATATTCTAGACGCTTTTGCCCTCTGTCAACGCAGAGTTTTTGAAGGTGACTGATGTCTCAGGTCAATAATTACATGTGGCAACAGTTCTTCAGCTAGAGGTTTAGATGCCTCTAATTTCAAGGCAAAAGCTTGAGGCTTCACCGTCCCTTCCTGCAGGGCGGAGCTGAGGCATTGGCAGCAGGGCTGGGGGCCTTCAGCATGTCAGTGAGAGCACCTGAGGGCTGCCCCCACTTCCAGCTGCAGCTCCTATGACTGCCTAGGATGGTAGGGGCCTCCCCCGTGCAGCCACCGTCCACACCCCTGTGTTTAGGGTGGCCCCTCTGTGGGAGGCAGGAAGTTAAGATTCATTATTACCAAACTCTTGGAGTTTTAATGTTTACATTTCACCATGTCAATTTATGACTTCAATTCAAGAAACTGATAAATTCTGGATTTATCCAGAATTGGATAAATTACAGAATTGGATTCTGTAAGACCTTCCTCCAGGCCTGACATCAAATCAGCACTGACTGGGCACATGCTGTGTGTTGGGCGCAGCGCTAGGGCACAGGCTCCCCGTCCCCACGCAGCTCCCAGTGTAGCTGGGAAGGCCAGGCAGATATGTGTGGGAAGTGCCAGGAAGGAAGGAGCCTGCCAGGATGGAGGCCTTGGGAGCAAGGGCGAGGGTCCTCTGACTCAGACCAAGGCTTCAGGGAAGGCTTCCCAGAGGAGGAGCTACTGTCTAGCCGGAGACCTGAAGGGTGACTTTGAGTTTGTCAGGTAACAGGAAGGCAGGGAGCTCCATCAGAGAGTGGCAGCAGCTGGGACACAGAAGGGAGCCAGGGAAGGTGAATGGTCACGTGCCTTTCTCCTGAAAGCAACGGGGGAATTCCTGAGAGTCTTGCACCAGGGAGGGCCATAGTCGCTTTTATGTCTTACTGATTCATGCTGGCTGTGCCCGAACGAGGAACTGGAATTTGGGATTTAAAACCACTGTTTTGTTGTAATAATCAGGGATGGAAGAAGGTCCATGTTGGATGGGGGAGATGGTCCCGCCCCCTTTTCCAGCTCCTGAGCCAGAGAGTGGGTATAAACAGCCCCTTCTGTGTGTGTGAGTCTTGCATCTATTTTAATCCCTCCCTTTCTTCTGTCATCTGGCACACACCAGTCACCAGATCCTCAGTTTCCCCAAACACTTGTGTCCTTGGTGTAAGAATTTGGCTCCATGGCACCCCTGCATTGTGGCTTAGGTTAGACTTCTACTTCGTCCTCCCCCTGCTCCCAGCCTTTCTTCCTCAACATAGTATCCCCTGGCCTGCAGGAGTGTGCACACTGTTGTCCATCTTTGAATCTGGAAGGCTGTCGTGTAATGGAATCCCACAGGCTGCTGTAAGGTACCCATTTATTTGTGTAAAGTAGTTTCCTGCTTTCAGATATTCTAGGGGATATTTCCTGTGTCACTTAGAGGGGCCTAGTGAAATACCAGGTCAGGCAAGATGAGAGGGAATGTGTGTCAGCCCCACTCAGAAACTCAGTTAGGAAATGAAGCTCTGAGTCACTGAAATAACACCCTGACATCACACGCAGTGAACAGTGTGGTCTGGATGCACCTGGGGTGAGTTAGGGCCACAAATGCCCCCAGCCTGTTTCAGATGCTAGACTGCAGTCACTGGATTCTTGGGGACACCACCCCTCTCCACCCTTATCTGCCGTTGACCATGTTCCTTGCCTGTTTTCTCTCCAAAGCCAGGGGCCACACAGTTCTGTCTGAGTCTTGGTTCTGAAGTGACTGGGGAAGCCTCACGTCATTGTTTGGTGCTAACTTGCCTGAGTTCAAGAATCTAAGTAAGAGTCAGAATTTGAAGGAGACAAAAAAATAATACTTGCTACTGAATACTCAGCTACTATGTTGTGTCAGGCTTAGTGACACGTTCTTTTCTTTTTTTTTTTTAAGATTCTTTTTAATGTTTATTTTTGAGAGAGAGAGAGAGAGAGAGAGAGAGAGAGAGAGAGCGCATGCAAGTGGGGAAGAGGCAGAGAGAGACAGACACAGAATCTGAAGCAGGCTCCAGGCTCTGAGCTGTCAGCCCAGAGCCTATGAGATCATAACCTGAGCCAAAGTCAGATGCTTAACTGACTGAGCCACCAAGGTGCCCCAGTGACAGGTTCTGTAGTACATGTTCTCAGCAAATCCTTCCATGCAGTCGGTGATGACTTCCTCTTTTCCTTTAACATTGGAGGGCACTGGGCCTTGGGAGGTGATAAATCTTGCCCAGGCCACCAGGCCAGTAAGTGGCAGAGCTGGCTTTCACATCCCACTGCTCTGATTGTAGAGGCTGTGCTCCTAACCACCTTCCTGTGCCGTCATTCACCTGCTGAGAGACCCCTCTGGGCTTCGTTTTCTCCACGTCATCAAAATGATAGGGAAATTGTGTAAGGAACCTCAGAATACGGAAGAGAGAAAATGCAGGGCTGTCCGTGATGACGTGTGGGTCTGTGAGGGTCAGAGGGAAGCAGGGAGAGGCCCAGAAGGGGCTCTGTTCGCTGCAGTCCTGACCTCTGCACATCAGTTCAGTGTAGAAACTCCCTCTGGGCATCCTGTCTTCTCCTCTCACAGCCCCCCAACCTCTTGTCTTACCACCCCTTGTTTTCTCTTCCCTTCTTTGCCATCTTGGACTCTTTGGCACCTTTGTCTCCTCTTGTCTGAGATCATGACCATACAGCGAATAGAACCAGCACTGGGATGGGGATATTATCACCCGCTGTACGGGATGGCAGTGTGGACTAAATGCCAAAATGCAAGTCGTGCACTCAGCCCCACGCCTGGCACAGGGCACTTGACAACGTGTGGGTCCTAAGAGGATTAATATGGATGTTGCCATTATTAAGGACCTAGAAGGGAGACGGAGATGAGGGGACATTGGAGGAGTTGTGCTTCTCCCTCTGCCCCACCCCTCACGCCTCTGCCTAGGGCATCACTGAGGTACCAGGACCCGTTGCTAGGATGAGACTGTGTCACCTGGCTGCTCCTGGCTGCCCCTGCCACACCTCGCCCTGTCCCCTGACATCTTCCGCTGACTGAGAAAATGCCCTGTTAGGTGATAAATGTGCTTTGAGAAAAGGGGATCTTCCCTTGAACTCCTTCCAGCAATGACTCTGTCCTTGCAATTTATAGAGTTCTGTCAGCTGGGAAGACATTTTGTGACTCATGGCCGAGGGTTCTAGGGACAAAGGGTTTTCAGCAGGGAGGAAGGATTTTAGGTGGTTGGGAGAGGTCTCTCCTGCTCCCCTGTGAGCATGTGACAGCAGGCACCCTGTCTTTCTCAGCTGCTGCCACAGTCCCAGCACCTAGCATTGGTCAGGCTCCTCTGAGAAGCTCATTAAAATATTTTGGAATAGGGGCACCTGGGTGGCTCAGTTGGTTAAGTGTCCAGCTCTTGATTTTGCCTCAAGTCACGATCCTGCGGTTGGTGAGATTGAGCCCCACATTGAGCTCGGAGCTGACAGTGCAGAGCCTGCTTGAGATTCTCTCTCTCCCTCTCTCTCTGCCTCCTCCCCCACTTGCTATCTCTCTGTCTCAAAATAAATAACTTGAAAAATAAAATGTTTTGGAATGAATGAAAAGGTGAATTGATTAACTGGGAGCACAGCGAGGAACCGAGGAAGGAACTCCATACCCCCTCCACGTCCTTGCAGTGGGCCCCTTGAGGTGGCCCTTCCGTCAGGCTGGATTTGTCCCGTCTCTTTCACTTAGTACCTGTGTGACCCTAACCAGTTGTCTTGACCTGTCGGGTCCTTGGTGTTATCATCTCTTAAACTAGGATGAAAAGAGTATGTACTTAAAAGGCACTTGGGGAGAATCGCTGGGTTAATATATACAATGAGCCTTAGAAACTACACTTGACACCTGGTTCCTGGTCAGTAAGTATCGTCTTCATGATTACACACTTGACGTATTAGACAGAGAGGTCCGTTTGCTTGATTGTTTGAGGGCAGGGATGAGTGGCGCTGAGTTTCCTGCCCCGGTACTCCTCATGCCGAGCACAGGACAGGAGCCCCTATTGCTGGTGATGTTTGTGTTGATAAAGGGAAAGTAATCATCCCGTGTTGGTCCTTAGGTCAGAGGGAGAGACCTCTGCAACTGCAGGGGCCCTGATCAAAGCATTGAAAAGTTGAGCCACTTAATCCAGGTCACCCTAGGTGTCAGTGTTGAAACTGGGACGAGGACACACGTTCAGGCAGGACCACAAGTTAGCCCTGTGGTCCTTCCACTGATGTGGGGGCTTCTTCAAGTCCCAGTTACCTTGAAATGGCCCTCACTGCCTTTAAACCACGAAAACTACCTGGACTCCTGAGGAGGGGATGATGCAGCTCAAGCAAAGATCTTGTGTGGCCCCGGAGTCTTGTAACGAAGCAGCAGTGGATATGCAGTGTCCACAGAGAAAGGCCTAAGCCTGGAGGAGAGTTTGCCGGGCTGTATTTGCTGACCTTTTTACAACCGTGATTAATGACTGTGAAATTTCCAGGCCTCTCATTCAAACAAGTGAGAGAAGCTCCCCAGGTTTGCTCTGTGTCTTAAACGTCTTCAAGTATGCTGAAGCTGGAGACAGAGAAGAGGGGGATTGTGTCCTATCATTGCCAGTGGTGGTCCCGAGAAAGCCCAGCTTTCTAAGAAAGGCAGCCGGGTCGGGGAAGCAGTTTCTATCACTGAGTTGGGAGCCTGGGCCTGGCTGAGAGTTCCCATCAGCAGGTTAAAATCAGGGGGAGAATTACCTCCTTTCCTGACTAGATCATGAGTATTGGTGATTTGTGCATGCGGTTATACACCAAGCCACCCTTTATCATCTTTTTAAAGGGAATTGAGAGTCTTCGGGGACCTCTCTGTGCTCTGACATTCTGCTAGCAGGAAGTCGAGAGTCATTACTATGAAAAATGGCAGCAAGGACACAAATGCACATCGGGGGCAGACAGTGGGCTGAGCAAACACATTAATGTTCAAGGGGCAAAGGAGGGGTGGCTTGTCATGTGGAGGGATCAGCTTCCTTTCTCTAGAAGCTACTCCCAGTGACTGCTTTACAAGCTGGGAAACTTTATGCTTGCTTTGGCAAGAGTTCCAGCTTGCCACTCGAGGGTTGCACCAATTCATTCCAAATTGTGTTGGTAAGCGATGGGAGTCTTACCTTCTGGAGAATTACTGCTCCTTAAAGATATCCTCGCCAGCAAGCCCAGCACAAAGAGTAGCCGGCCAAGGCCCCCAGGGTAGATTATTCACTTAATAATCAGGTCTTTCCTCCTGGTCCCCTCCATGGCTCTCCCTCCCCTCATCCTGTGCCTCTCTATCGAGGCAAAAATCTAATCAGAGGAATGCAGGGGCAAAGGGACTTGGAAAAATCAGAAAAGGGATCACTCAGAAATGCAACATAATGAGGTTCCCTGAGCAGACTTCAAAAGGTCACTTGGGCTCTGGAGCCCCATGTGATGACCTCACGATCAAACTATTCCTCCGTAGTCCTGTTAGAATCCAAACCGTGCTCATGTGTGAGCCGGAAAGGTGTTCTGGTGGGAGCAAAGCCCACTCCTCCTCCAACTGCTGCCTGCAATAATTGGGCATCATAACTCTTTTAACACTTGGATTTGATTTTCCGGGGAAGACAAGCCAAGTTCCCATGCATGGGTGCTCCATTTCCATCCATCCCTTCCGTCTGATTTCCCTGCTCTTGAGGCCCCAGCCTAATGCAGGGAGACAGTGTGGCTTTGATGCCAATAATCTGGGAGATCTTTGCTCCTCAGCTGAAAACTTGGCTCTTGCAAGGACATTTTTGTAGGCTCTGACTATAGGCAGATGAGCCAAGGGAGAGATGGGACTGTTATTCTTGCAGATATTTCAGGAAGTGGCCGTGTTGCTCCCCAGGCCCAGAGTACCAGAGGCTGATCAAGATGGAGTGGCCGTTTGTGAGATGGTTGGCCACAGCAGGGGCCAACTATGGCCCACAGCCAAATCCAGCCCACCACCTGTATTTGTTTTATTGGATCACAGCCACACCCATTCATTTATTGATTGTCTATGGCTGCTCGCATGCCACAGTTGCAGAACTGAGTAGTTGTGACAGAGACCATAAGACCCACGAGGCCTAAAGTATGGACTCTATCCCTTTAGCGTCTTGCCAACCCCTGGTCTACACCATGGCTTTCATAAACCTGTAAATCGCTTATGTCCCAGAGTAAGGTATCTTTGGTTTGAGATCACATAGGATAGTGGAGACAGCTCAGTGCTTCAGCTGTAGAAAACCACACCCCTACTCACTCATTGAGTCATTCATTCAAGGGATACTTGCTGGGAGCTATTATTATCGAAAGCATCATCTCTTGGCACCTCCCCAGAGGAACTCCCAGGCTACATACAGGCTACAACTACTGTGTAGAAGAATATTATTGACTGATAAAGCAAGAGGAAGCCTTTGTTCTCATATAGGCCAATGGTGTAATTTTACAGATGAGGAAACTGAGGCTCAGTGAAGGGAACGGTCTTGTACCGTGTGATGTGATGAGTTACTGGCAAAGTAGGAACTAGAGCTATGTTTGCCCAGGCCTGGGAACCTGGATCACAGTAGATGGCTGTGACTTCTGCCATGTCCTGTGAATTTGGTCAGTCATAACCAAGGGTTCTGACACCATTGGGGGAGCGATGGTTGACTGTGTGACTCAGCAGTTTCTCTCTCTGCAGCCTAGGTCCCTGGTTCCATCTTAAATAGGACTGATTGCAGTGATTATTCACATAAATAAATTGCACCTGTCACTCCTCTGCACAATGCCAAACGAGAGGTAATGTGAGCCCCTTGAAAAAGGAACCCATTTTTTTTCAGTGTGATTATAAATTAGATATGAATGTAGGCTTAGGACCTGGCAGACATTCTCCCAGGGAATTCTTTATCTTGCATATATTTGCAGAGTAACCTTTGCAAAGGTTAAGCTACTCTTGAAACTGAAATACAACTTTGAAGTTTAAAAATTTCAAGATATTTTGGGAATATAATAATCCCAATTCTCTTTCTTCCAAGACTTTCTGTACACCCCCACTGAGTTACTGTTTAAGGAGCCAAAACCTGAACTTTGCTCCAAAGGGCCATCCAGGGGCTCACTGGAGAACTGACTTACATTTGTAGCAATGCTAGAGGATGTCTTGAGTTCAGCAGGTGGGTTACCTAGAGTTTCCTCCACCGTTCAAGAATTAAAAGTCTGTGACTGATGTGATTTGGCAAATAGTGAGAGAAAAGCCAAAGAATCCACAGGTAGAGTAGATATGCATTGATAGTAAACCAGACAAGGTCACAGCTGCTCTCGCCTGGGAACCCCCACCTCCAGGATATCAACATGCAGAAACAAAGTCATGTCATCAAAGATCACTCTGACTCCTGCTTAATACAACTCTCTTACCAGAAGTATAATGACTAAGTGATGGACTTAGCATCACTGGGATTCACTCTATTATTTTATTAAGTCAATGGTTCAAAACTGGGAGCAATCCTGTTCTCCACCCACGAGGGGAAATTTGGCAATTTCTGGAGATGTTTCTGTCAAACTGGCATCTATGTGGGTGGAGGCCAGGGATGCTGCTAAACACCCTATAATTTTCAGGACAGCCCCTGCAGCAAAGAATTATCAAACAAAGAAGTATTGGCCCAAGAAGTCAAAAGTGATGACATTGTGGAACCTTAACTTATAGGAAGGGACTAGACCCTGTTTATCTTTGTATTTGAAGCAGACAGTATTGTATCTGGCACATACACTCCAGAAATATCTATTCAACCAATGAACTTGGGAAGATATATGAATATATAAATGCTTGAATTATGCCTGCTTTGTAAGAGTGCTACACACTTGTTTACTGAAGATGGTCTCTAGACACAGTTCCTGGCATAGTGCCCAGCACATAGTAGGTATTCAGTAAATGATCGCTCACCATGAGACTGATAATGTGAACCTGAATTTGCTTCATGCTCATTTTAAATAAGAATTCACTTGTTTTCATCCTTTGCCAAGATAATAGGCAGTCTGTGCAGGCAGAAAGCCCAGTGGGGCTTTTACAAATATTGGTTTACAAAGAATCTTTTTCATCTTGTGTTTTCAAGATAGGTAAGCCAAGGGCCACTTGGTTGTGCCTTCATTTCCGCTCCCTCTGGCAGACTTTTCCTCGGCTGGGTTTTGTTTCTCTAAAATTATTGTTTTATTGCCTTGTTGTTCTGAAGGAACCTGTTGGTTAATATTAATGCATTTTTATCTTGGGCCATTTCCTTCCGGTTCTCTTTTCCAATCTGCCGTCGTATTTTGCTTCGTCCTTTTAAGTATCAGTGCTGCTTAGGGAGCCCTTTCATGCGTGCATCACCTGAGCCTCAGAACAAGACTGTGGGGATGCTGTCATATCCATTAGACAGATGGGGAAACTGAGACTCGGGAAATTAAATGACTGCTAATCAGTAGCTCTGATCCCTCCTTGTGACCCCTCCTAGGGTTTGAGAATTGGCATGGATTTAGGGACAGAGGTCAGCAAAGGGGAGGTGACTGCCCAAACTCACACAGGAAGTGGTGCCCAGGAAGGCCTCCTGATTCTTCCGTCTTGGCTATTTCTGCCCTTATTTCCCCACTGGTCCTGTGGATCATTTTACAGTTGGATCTCATTCATTCATTCATTCATTCATTTGTTCAGGGAGGGGTCATCGAATGCCTCTGTGCCCTGTGGTGGGAAAATTTGTGGATTCGAGTCTTGTGCTGCCACCTATCACTGGAAAGCCTTTGCCTGAGTTACTTAACTGCCATGAACTTCAGATTCTCTTATCAGAAGTGGAGATGACAACCCTTGACCTATGTCACAGAGCTGTCATGACAGCCAATAGTGATCAAAGCAGTAGAAGGAATTTGTAAAGTGAATTCTCATAAAAACTTTTCCAGCCTCTCTCCCCCTCCCTCTTCCCATAAGTCTTGAACTGGCAAGTATCAACATTCTTGTTACTATGGTATATGATGCCGTGAAGAAAAATAGTATGATAGCTAATATTTATGAGACCTCATTACTGTAAGGCTCTTTACTAAGCACTCAAAGGCATGATCTCATTTAATCCTCTCCACACCTCTATATTTTTAGTGTCTCCATCTCACAAAAGAGGCCGTTGAGGCCCAGAAAAGTACAATTCCTTGCTCAAGGTTGGCACAGCTCACCTTGGGCCAGGCTAGGATTGAACTCAAATTCTGCATAGGAAAGCCTATGCTCTTCATCCATTAACAGATCCATTTATTAAGAACCTCCTAGTGCCAGGCACAGTACTAGGCACTGAGTGGCCCTGTGACTACTTCCCAACCCCAACCCTACCCTGGCAGAACCAGGGAAGCAAGGCCCCTCCTCCCCCTACAGGAGGTGTGGGGACATGTACACTCCTGCCAGCCCAGCCCACAGTCCCATCAGCTGTGTCAGCTGGTGTCCCTGGGAAACGGATGACATTAGCACTTCCAGCTGGGAACAGCTGATCAGCACGGAGGGAGGGCCCGGGAGGCCTGAGAGGAAGTCCAGCCCGCCAGTAGCACCAGCACAGCAGTTGTCCGCAGAGCGGCCCTGAAGCTCCGGGCCCTGGGACTGGTCCCCTCATGCTTCCTGAGCCACTCCTGCCAAAGCCCACTGTTTGGGACTTGCAGCCCTCCTGGCTCCTCTTCAGGGGTTTCCTCGGGACAAGGTTACTTCACAGCCTAAAGACCACACGGACTGAGATCTCTGAAAAAACCTGGTGGGGCTTTTGTAGCGCAAACACAACTATTGCCTGGGGACAAATATTGACTTTTGGTGCTAACTCTCTCACGGATGGCCACCCTTGGGAGAGGCCCATCATGGGCCGTCAAGCTCTCCTTGCTCAACGGGGTCAAAAGGAGCCAGAGTCAAGGATAGATGCCTCTTGGATCTTAGATGACCTTCTCCCAAAGGGACCCCAGCGTCTCAGCACACAAGCAGGGTGGGGTTTCAGTATTATTGGGGGCAGCATGGCAGGACTCCACCATGATTCCTGTATTAGTGTGCTAGCGCTGCTGTAACAAAGTGCCATCGATTGGGCCGCTTAAAGCAACAGAGACATATTCTCTCACAGTTTAAGAGTCTAGAAGTCCAGGGGCATCTGGGTGGCTCAGTCGGTTAAGTGTTCTACTTTGGCTCAGGTCATGATCTTCGGTTCATGGGTTTGAGCTCTGCATCAGGCTCTGTGCTGACAGCTCAGAGCCTGGTGCCTGCTTCAGATTCTGTGTCTCCCTCTCTCTATGCTCCCCCCTGTTCCCACTCTGTCTCTCTCTCTCTCTCTCAAAAATACACATTAAAAAAATAAAAGGAGTCTAGAAGTCCAAAATCAAGGTGTTGGCAAGGCCTTGCTCTTCTTTTTTTTTTAATGTTTTATTTATTTTTGATACAAAGAGAGATAGAGCATGAGAGGGGGAGGGGCAGAGAGAGAAGGAGACACAGAACCAGAAGCAGGTTCCAGGCTCTGAGCTAGCTGTCAGCACAGAGCCTGACGTGGGGCTTGAACTCACAAACGTGAGATCTGACCTGAGCTGAAGTCGGAGGCTTAACCCACTGAGCCACCCAGGCGCCCCAGCCATATTCTTCTTGAAGGCTCTAGGGAAGGATCCTTCCTTGTCTCTTCCTGGCTTCTGGTGGTTGCTGGTGATCTTTGGTGTTCTTTAATTTGTGGGTGCATCCTTCCAACCTCTGCTTCCATCATCACATGCTGTTCTGTGTTTGTGTTTTCTGTGTCTCTGTGTCCACATTTCAACCTTCTTCTAAAGACACCCATCATTGGACTAAGGCTCACCCTAATCCAGTATAACCTCCAATGACCCTATTATTCTATAAGGACACATCCACAGGTACTAGGGGTTACAACTTGAACATATCCTTAGGGGACAGAGTACCACCCACACTACCACTCATGGGGCTGTTTGTCCTTTATCCCACTGCCCTCAGAGGAGCATCTCACCTCCTCAGTGTAGCCCAACGTCTTGTGTGACTGGCCCTGCTTTCCTCACTGCCCTGTCTCCACCCCTCCTCCCCTCACATTCTGGGTTCAGCTGTCCTAGGTGCTTTGCAACTCTGAGTGGACCTTAGTCTGGCTTTATATTAGGCCCTTACATACGCTTCTGCTGTCTTCAGAAATCCCCTTTCTTTCCTCTTTCTCTGCTGCCTCCTACTTATTACTCCTCATGTCTCACCCTGGAAGTCATCTACAGGGTTCACTGTGGGCCCTTCTTGAGACTGTTTCAGGTCCTTCTTGGGCTCCCTTGGCACCTCTCCTGCCCACCCAGGTTAGCTCACACATCACATTGTATTGCAGTTGTTTTCTTACCTGTGGCTCTGCCTTGGCTGTCAGATTTTCAGATCAGTGTCTGTGTCTTATTCCTCACTGTACCCCAGTCCTAGCTCAGCAAAATAAATGCTTCTTGAATTGAATAATTGATGTCACAAGTGGGTGAGAAAGTCAGCAGAAAGTAAAACTAGTAACAGTCGCCTGGCCGCTGCTGTCGCCTCTTCCTCCTCCTCCTTCTCAGCTTCTTGGAGTAGATGACCAGGATATGGTACAAGAAAGTAACTCAACAGCCAGATGAAAGAGACACATACAGCAAGGCATAGGGAAAAGGCTCGGTGCTCCCATGCCCTCTCTAGACACGCCATTCTCCCTAAATCTTTATGTGGTCACCAACCTGGAAGTTTCCACCTTCTTCTTCTTCTTTTTTTTTTTTTAATGTTTTTTATTTATATTTAAGAGACAGAGAGAGACAGCGTGAGCAGGGGAGGAGCAGAGAGAGAGACACACACAGAATCTGAAGCAGGCTTCAGGCTCTGAGCTGTCAGCACAGAGCCTGATGCAGGGCTTGAACCCACGGACCATGAGATCATGACCTGAGCTGAAGTTGGATGCTCAACCAGCTGAGCCATCCAGGCACCCCAGGAAGTTTCCACCTTCTTAATCTCTTGAAGATTAGAGACTTTCAGCCTTTCTCCCAGTGACTGCTAGACACCAAATTTAACCAGTGACCAGTGCTCAGAGAAATGATGTTTCAGAAGCCATTATTATACCAGGGTTTGGTCAGGACTGAAGAAATTGGGCAAGACTCCTGGGAAAATCTTGCTCTGTTGTCAGGAATGTCCAGCCGTGGGCCATACTCAAGGTGACCAGAGTGCCTAAGACCTTTTTTTGGGTTTTCAGGCTCATTTCCATTTTCAGTGAGGGTGGAAGGCAACAGAAAAAGTAGGTAAACTGAGCTAATTTTTTCTGGTTTGGCACATGTGTAGTGTAGTTCTTTTGCATGATTGACCATATCTGCCCAGTGAAGAATAAAAACTGCAATCCACCCCCCTTTTCTTCATTGTGTTTAGCCAAAACAAGCTGTGAAAGAATGTAAAATATATCATTTTGTTGGCACCAGTTCACAAGTGAGTCAGTGAGCTTGCTCACATTTACAACTAAAGTTGGATTCTAACCTCCCAAAAATTTATGACAACTGCTCCTTCTTGTGGCTTAAATGTTGACATATAATTAATTTAGGATTTCTTCCTGAGGCTTCATGTCCAGGTTTGTACCTGCCACAGAAATATCCTTGAAAGTTTATCTAACAGCTGGAGTTGTGGAAAGCGGGTCGGCTGTGCCAACAGGAAGGACCCAAGGAGAAAGAGTGAGGCTGCCAGTGAGTGAGGGGAGCTCTGGGTTCCTTCTACCTCTTTTCCTTCTGGGCCCTGTGAGGTGCTGTATCTTTGTTCTGCCTTCCTTTCATGAAGATGACCAGCCCTGGCCCAGCCCATGAATAACCTAGGCATGAATATCCAACACTGGAACTTTTGAACTCTGGTCCTGATGCCCATCTCTCTCCTCTGTATGGGTTAGTGTAGAGGAGGAGGTAACAAGCAGTCCTGATAAGTGGACACCTACTACATGTCAGGCACTGGTCAGGGGGCTTTATAAGAAAACTCATTTTATTTTATCCTCTCAACCACCTGGAGAAGGTAGAATTATTATCATCACTTTGTAGATGAAAAGAACTGAGGCTCAGAGAGGACAGATTTACCTGAAGGCAGCCAAACTGGAAAGGGGAAGGAGTGATAGGTAGTTCACATGTGCAGAGCTTCTGTTAGGCCCTGGCTCATGGGGACCCTCTGAGGTGAACAGTGTCATCCACTTA
The DNA here is from genome assembly GCF_006229205.1 of Suricata suricatta. NCBI lineage: Eukaryota > Metazoa > Chordata > Mammalia > Carnivora > Herpestidae > Suricata > Suricata suricatta. The sequence continues at coordinate 23,137,236 of NC_043711.1, read as the reverse complement.
TCCATCCTTGGATGAGAGACCAAGGGTCCACAAATAGAGTTGCTTGAGCAAGTACAGAAAGGTTGGTATTCCCCAAATTTGGATCACTACCCAGTTTGGCCAAACTGTGGTCTGGGGCTTATGGACCCACCATAGTGAGTCATAGGCAGATCCGAATCTAAGTCTTGGCTTCCCTGTAACAGTGCACTGAGCCTTCTGCATGCCTAAGAGTGCGGTGCACTTGACCTCATCTTGCTAGTGTCTGACAGCCTTGCTTCCAGAGGGTCTTGGGTATTACTGGCCATGGACCTAGGAAAGAGAAGCAGTCAGTGAACAGAAGATGTGCAGTCACTTCTGATCTATAAGCTGTCTTTCCAGAAACCCAGCCCAGCCCCAGTAAAGGACCCTGGTTTGAGACAGTCTGAGAATGCAGCCCAGGGCCCTGGCCAGGAAGCTCACTGGGTGAAGATGAGAAAGGCCAGTCCCACATGGGCCACCTATTACCTGTGTGACCTTGAGCCAGCCCTTTTTCATTCTAGTGCCTCTTCAGATTGAGAAACTGAACCACCTGGGTCCTGGCTTAGTTTCCAGCTAGTGATGGGATTTGAGGCAAGTCATTTAACCACTCTGGGCCTCAGTTTTCTTAACTCTGACACGAGGAAAAGGATAGTTCCCAGTTCCTGGCGTGACTATGCACATTAAGTGGGTTAGTATGTGTACATCAGTTATTCTCAACAGGGACCAAGGGTGGGGTTGCCCTCCCTGGAGGTGTTTGGAAATCTGGAAACATTTTTGATTGCCATGACTTGGGGAGGGCTGCGCGTACCACTGGCATGTAGTGGGTAGAGGCTCAGGATGCTGCTAAACACCCCACAAGGCATAGGACAGCCCCTACGACACAGAATCATCGGATCCAAAATGTCAATAGAGCCAGCATTGAAACCCCTGCTGTAAGGCCCTTAGGAATAATCCTGCCACATGGAAGCATTCGATACATGTTTGTTATCATCGATAGCTTCCCTCTCCCCTTAATCCACTGAAATATTTGTTGAACACCCACCATGTGGCAGGCACATACGAAGTACAGCAGAGAGCAAGACATACACAGCCTGTCCTCGTGGAGACAGCGGAGGCCGGGGCTGCAGTCAAGCATCAATCAAATGCTGGCCTCTGTGCCTGATGCCAGATCATTCGGAACCGGAGCACGCTGGGGGAGAGGGTGGAGGGAGTGCTGAGGGCATGCTGGCCCAGGGGATTTGACCAGAAAGAGTAGTCAGGGAAGGCGCGCCTGAAGAAGTGGCATTTCAGACGACATCTAAGGATGAGGAGAAGGCAGCGAGGTGAAGGGTGATGGGACAGTGCTCCAGGCGGAGGGAACAATATACACAAAAGCCCTGAGCGGGGACTCAGCTGTGTGCGTCTTTGTGCACGGGACTCTCGGCCCTGCCAGTCGGGAGTTGTGTGTGCCTTTATGGACATTTGTAGCGTCACCTGGGACTGGATCCCAAGGCAGTTCTCTACAGCAACGCCCAGGTCTCTGGGGACTCGGGGGCACACGGGGACTGCTGGGGTGCCTGGGAGATGTACTGTACTGGTACTGAAGCAGCTCCGAAGATGCCACTGGTGTCATCCATCAGGTGGCCACTTTTTCATGCCCCAGCTCCTTGATCTCTGGCCTAATTCTTCCTCAAGGCATTTCGTAGCCCTCTCTTCCTCCTGGCTGCTTGCCTTTCTTGGAAGAGTTAAACCCAGTCTCTGCCTGTCAGGACCATAGGACTTAATAGGCAAACTTCCAGTCAGTTCCTAAATTATGAAAATGTGTTTTTCCCCCTCTTTAGCCTTCAAAGTGACCAGCACCAAAAGCAGCACAGGATCCCCTCTCAGGGCACCTCCGAATCTAGCATCTCGGTGGGAAACATTCATGATAGCCAGAAGCCTCAGGACAGAGGAGAGAATGGGTCTGCCTGAGGGCCCTCTTGTTTACTATTTCTCAGTCACCCTTGGAGCCCATCCGTCCCAGTGGCATTGCAGGGTTCACCTAATCCCTGAGCAGGAGCTAGAGGCAGAGGCAACACTGAAGGCCACAGCCATGTGCCTGGAAGAGTAGACAGTCACTTTACAAGATAAATTCAAGCCTGGGAGCATGTCTCCTTTTAAGTGCTGTGAAAATGTGACCAGCCTGGGATTTCCTTAGAAATAGCCTCTGCTTTCTTCTAGCTCCTCCTTCTACATTGTTCTTCTTTGGGGGGGGGGGCACATCATCTTTTCCCTTTAAAGTGATCCGTGGAGCGGTGAGCTTCCTGAGCAAACCCTGCATGTGTGCGTTTATAGAGACGGATCACAATTTTGGAGCCATCTTGTTCTCTATGTGCTGCTTAAAACCTGTACCACGTGAAACTCCTAGTGGGTCTGCCATTGTAGAATACAAACTTGGACTTAAGTACCATGTTTTCATGGACTGCTCCCACCCATACATCTAGCACAAGATCGGTGGTACTATAGACTCTCCAGAAATCTTGTTCTGAAATGTCTGGACATCTTCCTGCTGACCAAGCATCTCTACCCAACATGAAGAGTTTATAATGGTATCCTGAGTGGAAACCAAAACAGTAGCTGTGATACCAGTGGCCCGGCCCAGAAGTCCCAGGAAGGTGCCATTTTGTTTATACTGCAGTAAAAATTCCTTTGTGACAAAGCAGCTTTAGGCTAAATAAAATCTCATGGATAAGAAGTCAAGTCCCACCAATGCCAATGGATTTCATGTGAAGGTTTTCCCCAGGCCTTTCAAAGTTACCAGTCAAAGGATAAGGTCAGGAAGGCCAGATTCCCTGTGTGGGGTGGGGGAGAGGGAGTACCTCAGCAGCAGACATCCTGGCCATCACTGGGGAGCTCTAATTTGGAGCAAGTAAAGCCTTGGAATTACACTTTGCCGGTAAAGGCCGACCCTCCCTCAATAATCTTTTTAGCATTCCACTCCTTCAAAGACCACTTGGACCCCACAGTCCTCGTGCAGCCAGGAAACATGTGAATAGCCCATCAGTTGTGCAGAAGCAATAGATTGGAGTCCCCCAGATAGTTCGCTCAATCTCAGAATGATACATGATCAATCATTGCATTCCTTTTAAATGAAATTAAGATGTTAAGATATATAGCTTGGGGCTTCTGGACAGGATTTCTGCAGTTGAATTTCCAACTGAAAATGTATTGCTTTGGCACCGCTGGGAAAGGGAGCCATTCTGGATCTATGTTAAAACAAAACATTTGACAGTGGAGAAGAATGCTTCGGACATGTTAATTTTTTTCATATTTAAAAGTGATTAATCATCCCCAATGCTACAATGCTGGAAGGCCGGGACTCTTGGACAGGAAGGAGGAGGTATGGACCTTGATACTCTGAAGCAGACGCTTTTGAAGGAGCCTGTAGGTGAGCTCTTGTTGAGGGACAAAAAGCACCAACTAAAGGTGCTTTTTTCAAAGGACAGAGAGTCTGGACAAAATCCTAGGAATGCATAGAAATCCACGGACTTACTTTTCTATTAGCACAGTGAGAAAGACGACAAGGAAGAGGGAGAGGAAGGAGCCGTTCCCTTCCAGCAGGTGCATGTAACCACCAGAGACGTTACTTCCTGGATGGCGTTTCCAGCCCTCCTGTCACACCTGTCAGGCCCCTGCAAGTTGGGATTTGATGTCCTGGTGTGCAAGATTGCACCATGGCCCCACCTACTAGCTGTGATGTTGAGTGTGCAACTTTACCTCTCTGCTCCTGTTTCTGGATCAGTGATTAATAACAGCAACCTCTTCAGCGTGCCAGGACTGGATGCCGTGAAACAAAATGTCAGTGCTCAGTGAATTTGAGGATATCACTCTCCTCTGAAATTTTAATTTGTAAATCATATATTCATTTTAATTACTTGTGGAATGTAATGTCTGACATGCTCACTAGATGTGCCTTCCATGAAGTCCGTGTCTGTTTTGTTCAGCCACATGTCCCCAGGACTTAGCTTGGTTCCTGATAGATGCTTTGAAAATTGTGGGAGGGAGAGTGGGAGGGAAGGGAGGAGGGAAGGAAGGAAGGAGCAAAGGAAGGAAGGAAGGGAAGGGAAGAAGGAAAGGAAGGAAGGATTCTCTTACTTTTCATAAGCATAACTTGAAGATAATATCAAATCCAAGCTGAATCTGCCTTGATGTCTCATTTAAGAACCCATATCACTTTCAACTCTGCAGACCAAAATGAGGTCACTTTTTTCCTATGCCCATATTTACAGGTGCCTGTGATTCGGGCTCAGAAGGCTCAGAGAGCCTGAATGTCTCTAAAAGGCCTGTCACTCAGCTGGTTGCTGGCTTGTGTTTATACATTTCTTTTTTGCCTTTCCACCTTCCAAAGAGGTCTTTCCAGCCCCCAAGAAGGCTAGTACCTTTTGTTGCAGGAAACTCTGATTTGGCAGCTGCTCAGAAAACACAGAAAACTTTGAAGCAAGTTGAAATTAAAGCACAGTTAATCAAATGCAAAACTCCATTCAACCCCTATCTGCCAAAAATAAATAGTTTAAAATATGAATTTCGGATCACCGACAATGATGACTGTGTTTATGGCAGTGGGGTTGACTGCCTTTAGCGGCCATCGTTGCCGGCGTGCACCCAGCATTTAAAAATTAAACAAAAACACATTGAACTTGCTGCATTAGCTGTTGCCACATCGGAACGCTAATGGGTTTAGTGACCACAGCCGACCCAGGCCAGAGTGTGTCAACAGCTCAAGGACCAGCCTCACTTGCTGTTTGTGCTTTGCCCAAGTTGTTACAAGTTTAATTCTTTGCAGCTTACTTTTCCTGCCGTTCTGGCCTCTCCTGCACTAACTGCAGAGCATAGCAGCCAGCCCAGCATCATGTAGCCAGGCCTTGGGGACCCTGGCAAGAACTCTGCAGATGCAGGCATCTCAGCCTCTTGGGCCTGATGCCGGTCAGATTAGAGACTCAGAAGGCGTACTTGACCGTCCTTCCCCTCAACCTCCAGCCTTCTTTATTCCAGTCACTTCTAAAATCCGAATAGCGCAGCCTGAAGCAAATGCAAAGGGCCTCTTGCTTTGCCACTCATTTGGAAAAGTGGAGTCTTCCGGCCTCTCTTCCACATAAGAAAGCAAGCTGCGTCATGTGTGCACCTTGAAGGGGGTTCTCTGCATTAGGCCCAGGCTTCCCGCCCAGTCAGAGAAACCAAGTCCACCATCTCCATCTCTGGGCAGCCCGATGGAGCACTGGGCTACAGGACCTTGGTGGTGAAGAGGTTAAATTGCTCAACCGGCTGGATCTGTGTTTTCCTGCCCACACTTGCTCCTTGCCTAAGGCAGTGCCTGCTGTTTGGGGAGGGGGAGAAAGGGAGGTCTCGCCTGGACCCAGGTGGCCGACAGGCAAACCATGTTATTAAGAAGCAGGGATCACAAAACCTTGATCTTCAAAAGAGACCCCTAATTAGTCGCCAGCCCAAGAGTAAATGGCATTCCACCTCAGTGAGGCGGGAAGGGCGCCTTCCAATTCTGGGGACTAATTGCCATTATTGGCTCTATGAAGATCCTGTTGTAAACACTTGTCATCTGAGCCACTTCTGGTCTGCAAACTTGAGATATCAAATTGTTCCTTCATGTTTCAAATTCTGCAAAATGCCTTGCTGGCTCCTCTTTCTAGGAGGATCATCTCAACACTGCACATGACCTCTTTCTTAGCACCCGGGCTGTGGCCCCGCTGTGCTGTGGCAAGCTGATACAAAAACTAAATTCTTGTCAGGAAGGGATTCGAAAACATGTTTTACTTTATCCTCAATTGAATTTGAAAATGCCATCTCAAAACTAAACTTTAATTGCAGGCAGAGGAATTTACCATGAAGCTAAGGGGCTTAAGCTTTGGCCCCTCAAGTACACAGACTTTTTCCAAGATCCTACAAGAGGGCCTAACGATGTGGATGAGTCAACTATTTGTCTATTTGTCATCTATAAGAGCCCACCAAATGGTGTAAAACCAAATGCGCTCTGTAATAGTGCTTGGAATGTGTTCTTATCTTTTGTATCATGTACTCTTGTTACTTCTGGAAGTATTTTCTCCCTGTTCTTAGACTTATTGGTTCTTGGTCCTTTGGGGCACTTCTGAAGAGAAAGGCAAACTTTTCCAGGCCACATGCAGAATGCTAGGTTTTGTCTAAGTTTATTCTTGATCTCAGAGAATGTTTCAAGAACTTGGGGCCAAGATACCCTGGATCCATGTCCTTCAAGGGCAGACTGGACAATACCAAACTCAGACAGCAAAAGAGGCCAACCAAAAGAGAGGTTTGGGGGACATGGGGATTTGGGCTTGTGACTTTCTGGACCCCTGGGATTCTGTTCTATTCCATAGACACTTTCATGGCCATGAATATGTCAGAACAAGAGAGAGAGGGAAGGAGAAAGCAGTGAATAATGCCTGAATACCCTTGTGAGGTGTGACTTTTCTATTCACCTTTTGGACCAGTTTCAGCAAACATTTAGGGACTGTGGGATGGTGTATTCTATGCTAACATCCACAACAGGCTATGTTGCAGGGCCTGAATGTCATATCATGACAAATTGCCCCTCTCTCTCCCAAAGCTGAGCTCCAGGAACCATATTGTCGGGGAGCTAAGCAATAATTACTCAGCAATAATTCCTTTGTGTGAACAGTTCAGGGTGGAAGTTCTATTCACAAGGCTTAGGATATTTGCTCATAGGATTCCATTGTCTCCGTGATGAAAGCGGATGGTTTTCCCCTCCAGGTAACCTTATAACCTCAGACAACTGTCAGGCGCGGAGGGAGTGGCCCTCCCTCCCTGCGTGGGGCTCTCCGGGATGACTCGGGCATTGTCGCTCTCTCCAGGGCACGGGTGTGCTGGTTGTTGAAACAGTCCCTGTCTCCAGTGTCACTCTCAGCACCCCCAAAGATCCCCAAAGCATCATTTTAACCTATACGTTTCACTGATTTGAGATGTTAGAAATTATATGCCAAACTTTTGGTTATTTTAACAAGTTCGGAAAAGAAAGACTAACATCGGGTTTGACAACAAACAAAACCAGTTTTTGTTCTATCACTTATGTTTAAAAGATTCCAATTTCAAACTAAACACAATGTGTGGTTATTCTGTCAGCGATTTATATAGCCACCAGGGCGCCACAGTTACACACTGCATACATCATTGTATTTTTAAAATGTACTTAATGAACATTTTTTTTCTTTTCTAGTAACTACTTCATTGCCTTAAATGAATGCATTCCAATAGAATTTGTAACAAATGACCACTTTGTGTTTGCATTAATGCCAAACACGTTTAACAAATTTTTAACAAGGAGCCCTGGCAAAATGCCAAACTCCTAGAGGGACACTGAAAGAATGCTATAAATTTAAACTAGATTTTACCTTTTCACTTAGCTCAGCAAGTGTCTTAGGTGTCTTGCTATCTCAGGATTGTGGCATTTCTACTTTATGTCAGATAAGTTGTACATTTTCATTATTTTTATTACTTAGGTTGTTCCCATTTCCACAGGACTTTCAAATCTGTGCAGCCGTGTCTGAAATAACGTGATGGCAGCTTAGAATAGATGTTTATTTCTGCGAAATTGTTCATGCCTTGTATAGTTTGGTAGATGCAGGTATGCAATACGCACTTTAGCAGAAATATAATGATGTTTAAAAGGGCACAGCCAACCATTAAATACAAAACAACAGATTAGACCAGTGATTCTCAAGTCGTGGGGGCAGGATTTGCTCCTCAGATAATATTTGGCAATATCGGGAGACATTTTTGATCATCATGCCTGGGAGAGTGGATGATGGCATCCAGTGGGCAGAAGCCAGGATGTTGCTAAGCATCCCATAACGCGAACCATCCCCACAACAAAGAATGACCCAGCCCCATGTGTCCACGACATCAAATCAAGAAATCCTGGAGTTGAGTGGCAAGGGCCTTTGGTTTCTGGGAAGTCTCTCAGCCTGAAGAAAGTATTATTTCAAGAAACCTTACAACTAAAAGCACATTTCTATGCAACCAATGTTTTAAAAATTACACAGAGTACATGACGCTGATGTTGAATAGCAGATTTCTGACTTTTACTCCTGCTGCCTTCTGCCCTTGGAAAGAGAAAAGCTGGCCTATAGCAGCCTGGCCTAGCATGTCACCTGCGGCAGTGCTAGGGACGGCTGGTGGCCTGGGTGTGAGAATGTGCAAGCCCAGTGACCCCTGCCAGGCACTCCTTGCTGAAGGCCACTGCTGGGGAGTGGAAATGGTCCCCAAGACAGGGCTGGGGGCAGTCAGGGCACGGCATGTCCACAAGAAGATAGCGTTCGGTGTTTCATGGACACTTTATCTTAATAGCTGTGCAATTATTATGAGTGTTAGATAAATACTGCCTCTATTATGGCATTGAAATAAATCTTTCTTTTTTCTTGGAGCACAGGCCTCAATTTTTAGTTATGCAAACAAGCACTTACTTACATAAAATAAATCCTTCTTTAAAAGAAAAATCTTGGGGTACCTGGGTGGCTTAGTCGGCTAAGTGTCTGGCTTAGGCTTAGGTCATGATCTCACGGTTCATGGGTTCAAGTCCCGCGTCAGGCTCTGTGCTGACATCTCAGAGCCTGGTGCCTGCTTCAGATTCTGTATCTCTCTCTCTCTCTCTCTCTGACCCTCCCTTGCTCATGCTGTCTCTGTCTGTCTCTCAAAATAAATAAAAAACACAAAAAAATAATAATAGAAAAATCTTAGGAAAAATTTTTAAAGAAAAAGTTTAATTAAATGTGACAGGTGTTTATGAAGAGATTACAAAAACTGGGAAGGTGGAACACAAAGGATCAAAATTTAGAAAATTCTGGCATCGTAGTAAAGAGAATGGGCTCTAGGAGCGAGAAGATATGGGTTCGGATCAGGCCCCAGGAAGGTGGGAATTTGACCCAAAGCATTGCGTCCCTGGAAGCCTCAGTTTCCTCATCTGTGTCAGGGGCTGTTCAACCCGATTGGTACCACGGCGCTCCCCAGCTTGTTTGAGATCATTTCTGCAACAGCACAGAGCATGGTGACGGATGGCCTGCGTGGAATATCAGCTATGAATAACTGACTACGATAATAACTAGAGAAATAAATCGTAAGAAGACATAGACGTGTATGCTGCCATCCATCCGATTTCCTTGATTTAAAACACTGTGGGTGAGTTGTACCCAGTGCACAGAAACCGAAGTTGAAATCCAAACCCCCGTTCTCTAGCTGCCCTGGCCAGAAAGCTCCACAGTCCCTAGCAGCAGTTTGCAATTCGGAGCTGCCGGCTTGCTGGGCCCACCCCACCCCCATCTGCAGCAGCCCTTTGGGCTCTCAAGTGTTACATTTTATTGCCCTGTGGAGCTGTAGGAGGCCACTTGCAAGGTAAAATGTTGCTCTCCACTCATATTTTTGAATTATGGCTTCAAGGTGGTTGCTCCTATCAAGAAAATTAAATGATTTAACATAATTTGTTGCCACTTTGATCACAACAATAATAAATAAATCTTCATGAGGAAAACGGGAAACCCATTCCGCCCAGTTTTAAAAGATGTTAAGTAATAACACAGATGTAGTTATAGATGTCTCTCTCTCTCTCTCTCTCTCTCTCTCTCTCTCTCTCTCCCTTTTTTTTTTTTTTAAGCAGAAACTACTCCGTTGGGTTTTCCTGTGAGAAGAATCGCTTAGTGGAGTTAGGCTGCAGGACGCCTGCGCCGCTCCAGGGCAGCTCTTCTCCTCCACAGTGTCAATTAGCCTATCAGGGCCTTGCTCTTGTTATGTGGGCACCATGTGCAATGTCAGGGGCATCCAAAGCCGAGTGAATGGGTGTCTGTTTTTGTACCTGGGGGCACAGCACACATTTGGAAAGCACATGGAGTGTAATGGACATTAACCCAGATGTCAAAAATAGCCTGCGTTTTACTACTGTTATTAAACAGTTTCCCCTTTAACCCCTCCGTGTTTACCAAAGACCCCTTTCTCCCAGCCAGTTTCTGCAAATCACTACCGAAAGGGCAGGAGAAGAAAGTCATAATCGGGCAGGTGTCTTTATTCCAAAGAAAAACAGTCTGAAGGAATATTTGTGAGACACCACACGTTTATAGCCTGCTCTCCTGGGGGCGCTTGTCCTGGGGTGGAATCTGACTGCGGTGCGCAGCCTGCGCGCCCCGCCCCCACAGTCACCCCCAACCTCCCCCCCCACGCCAACCGCAGGGGTGTTTCCTTCCCCAAGAGCCCAGCCACCACGTTTCACAATGGGAACAGCCTTCTGTTGTGATACCAGTTACACATTCTTTGGTTTAAAAAATCCAAGAACAACAAAAATTCCAAGGAAGAAAAATTTTAAACACCACCCAGAAATAATTATTAATGATATTCTGGTATATGCATTTGTAAGTGTTTATGTTTATGTGTGCGTTGCAGCAAGAATGTGTTTGAACTGCACATACAGAATCATGGTCTGCTTTTTTTCATTGGAAATTTGTGGACATCTCTCCATATTAAAAAAAATATATGTCCTAATTGTGTAGTCAAATCATAAGCATGCCTGTCACAGACCCCTGTTCATTTCCCTTGAGGCACAAATTTTTAAAAATCTTCATTCTTTTATTTGTAGATCTATTTGTTGTTTGTCTTGCTCCTAAAAATACAGGTTTCACGAGGGTGCATATTTGTTTGTCCTGTTTAATGGAGGGGGAGGGTTTGGTGTTTTGTTTTGTTTTTTGTTTTTTGTTTTGTTTTTTTTTTTTTGAGAGAGAGAGAGAGCACTAGCAGGGGAGAGGCAGAGAGAAAGTGACACATGCAATCTAAAGCAGGCTCCAGGCTCTGAGTTGTCAGCACAGAGTCCAATATGGGGCTTGAACTCATGAACCACCAGATCATAACCTGAGGTGAAGTCAGACACTCAACCAACTGAGTCAGTTAAGAGCCTGATGTGGTACTTGAACTCACCACCAGATTATAACCAGAGGTGAAGTCAGATGCTTAACTGACTGAGCTACCCAGGCACCCTTGTCCTTTTTATCACTATACCCCTGGCACCAAGCACTTTGCCTGGCACAGAGGAGTTGTGTTAGTTTGCTATCACTGCATAACAAATTAACACAACTTAAGGACTTAAACAACACCCATTTATTAATTCACAGTTTCTATAGGTCAGAAACCAAGTCACACACCACTGGGTCTTTCTCTTAGGGTCTTATAAGGCCAAAGTCAAGGTGTTGACCACCCTGGACTTTAATCTGGAGGCTCGGGGAAGCATCCACCTCTGGGCTCATTCAAGCTATTAGCAGAAATCAGTTCCTTGTGGTTGTAGGACTGAGTGCCCAGCTTTCTTGCTGCCTGTCAGCTAGGGGCTGCATGTGGGCGGTGCAGGACCCTCCAGGTCCTTGTCCCATGATTCCCTCCATCTCAACCCAGCAAATCCCTCTCCTGTTTCAGATTTCCCTATCTCTCCTGCTACTAACAAGAGAAAAGTCTGTTCTATTCAAAGTTCCTGTGATTAAATCAGGTCTGCTCACATCAGCCCTTTTGATTAACTTGAAGTCAGTGGATTGGTGACCTTAATCATGGTATGAGATGTTCACGGTCTCGGTCTGGTCTCCAGGATCAGAGCCGGAAGTCTTGCCTGGGGGCAGGGGGAGGGATTCTGCCTACTCTGGATGCTCCCTAATACCTGTGGCGTGAAGGAGTGAATCAGTTTGTTCCATGAACTATGCAAGACACAGGGGGCACTAGGTGAGCAAGACTGGCCTGGTCCTTGTCCTCATGGAGCTTATAGCCCAGACCAGTATTATTCATATAGAAACATAATGCCAGCCAGTTGTTTTCAATGTTCTCATAGCCACATTAAAAATAAGAGACTAACTGAAATCGAAATTAATTCTAATACTATATTTTACTTGATCCAATATGAACAAAACATTATTTTTATATGAAATCAATATTTAAAAAACTAAATTCATACTAACCAATAGTGCATGGCATGTTAACTAACTGGAATGTAAAGAAAAACTCAATAAAATAAATTCAGAGAAAAAGAAAAATAAAATAAGAAAACTAAATGCACACTAAAATTCAATATTTTAACTTATATTCATTCAAAATCAATCTAAAAAATAAATCCACACTAAAGCTTCAAAATCTGCTGTGTATTTTCACTTATAGCACATCTCAATTTGGACCAGGCATATTTCAAGGGCTGAATAGCCACATGTGGCTAGTGGCTACCATATTGGATAGTAAAAGTCCAGGCAAGCCACCAGAAGGGGACAGTGAAGTATGCGTGAGGTGCCCTGCTACATCCCGCCCTCAGGAGGGCCAGGCGAGGCTCTCGGGGAGGAAGGGACATCTAAACTGAGACCAGGGAGTAAGTAGGCATAGGTCAGGTCCAGGGTTGATGTAAACGCGTATGAGACGGAAAGACAGGTGTGTGAGATGAGGAGAAAAGAAAGCTTTGTGTTACAGAAGCAAGTCCAACAAGGATGGAACGTGAAGTGTGGGGGCTGGAGAGAGAGGACAGCACGGCCAGAGCCCCTTCTCCATCCTGAGGGCGCCGGGATTGCAAATGCGGGTTGTACACAGGAAACACAAGATGGAGTAGATGTTGTTATTGAAACAGCTCTGTGGGGGCGCGTGAGAACACTGAGTTGGGTGCTTGAGGAGAAGAGGCGTGGGGACAGAGTGGGTCTGCTGTGACCATGGAGGTGAGGCAGGACTGGCCAGAGATGATCCACCACGGGGGGCTGCCTGGATTGCCTCACAGCTGGAAACTAGGATTCCTTTTTTTATTTTTTTTTTAAAGCATAGGTTTATTTGCCCCCCAACAAGGGATCATCTGCATTTCTAACCGCTGGCAATGTCATCTGAGTCTTTCTCTCAAAGCCACTTAGGCCTCCCCGTGAATGGATTGTCTGGTTGAAGGAGCAGCAGCCGTTTCTCAGTGTTCTCTCTTCCACAGCGCACCCCTCACGCAGCACACACGAGTGCCGTTGTGAGGCACTGTGTTCTGCCTAGTGACCTGCTACCCAGCTGGAAATCTTTCTCTCAACTGAATAAATGATTGTTCTTTGCTACTTTATCTTGGAAAAACATCAAGGACATCAGGCATTCACTGTAATTATTTTTCACTCGTTTCCCCATCTGTAAAATATGACCGGTGCATTTTAGTACTACTTTGGGTTTCTCTTTACCTTTTAATCATGTGGCCTTTTAATATATTGGTCAACCCTTTAAAAGGATGATTAAGAAATGCTTAATGCACAAAAGAATTAGAGCAATGCACAGCTCACGGAGCAGAAAGCGTGCTCTGACTTACAATTTTCATACAAAGTTTGCAGAGATTTTATGTGCCAGAATGAGTAATATGATCTCCTCTAGGAACTCCCTAGCTTTCTGGCTCTGCAAAAGTCATTTTTTTGCCCCGATTCAAGTTTCTTAACCAGAAGGGTTACACCAAACTCCTCAGAGTATGAATTAGCAGAGTTCATCCAAGCCACATATTTCATTTGCGCTGTTTAACGATGGCTGGAAATAACTGCCTACCTGTACAGACACTGGGATCTTTGGCGCACTCATTAGTCAGTGTGGCTTGAGAGGTTCTGTGCATCAACCACCAAGTCAGACAGCTCAGGCTGTATATAAAAAGTGGCTCACACATGTGTGAGTGTGTGTGTGTGTGTGTGTGCGCACACGCGCGTGCACGCGTTTGATCTTTCCCTTCCCTGCCATATTCCCCAGATAGCTGCTGCACTATTACCATGTGCCCGGAAACTCCCAAAGCATTCATCGGCCATATGTGAATGATAATGAGCATCAGCGGGGAAGAAAGTCGGCATTTGACGGGTCATATGGGCTGGTCCTTTCTTCCTACCCATTTTACTGATTCTTCCCAGCCTGCACTTGTATTCCACACAAGTGCCTCTTACTGGGGCAATGAGAACAGTAGGGTTCCTCTGCATATCTGTTCCCCAGGGCATGAAGCATGCAGAGGGATGACTGTTACATTTATGTGTAGGGTCGAGTACAGGACACGCATGCGCTCACGTGCACACACACACGCCATCACAGGCTGGGATGAAGGCCAGCGTTGTTTTGTTCTCTCTCTAACGAGATATCAATGTCCTTTTTTAAGTATGTTTTTATCGTGGTAAAGTATACATTAAAATGTACCATTTTAACCAGTGCAAATGTACAATTTAAGTGCAATTCAGTGGCATTTAGTACATACACAGAGTTGTACAACCACTACTATCCATTTCTAGAACTTTCTTACTGTCCCAAACGATTGCTTAATTGTACCCACTAAGCCATAACTCCCCACTGCCCCTTCCCCTCCAGCCCTTGGCAAGCCTCTAATCTACTTTATGTGCCTATGAATTTGTCTACTCTAGATATCTCACGTAAGTGGAATCATGCAATATTTGTCCTTTGTTGTCTGGTTTATTCACTTATTTCACTGCCATGATGTCTTTGAGTGTCATTCATCTTGTGGCATGAATCAGACCTTCATTTCTTTTTTAGGGCTGAGTACTATTCCCCTGTATGCATGCACTGCATTTGTTTATCCATCCATTTGCTGGTAGACCCTTGGGAGTTGTTGCTACCTGCTGTGAACAATGCTGCAATGAGCATGTGCAGCTAGGTATCTGTTTGAGTCCCTGTTTTCCATCATTTTGCGTTCTACCTAGGAGTGGGCTTGCCAGGGCCAGTATATGTTTGCATCGTTACTCTCAGATGGTTTGCAGGCGAATGTTAAATTTTCTGGTGTCTTGACCATCTTTAACTCTCTTATCTCTTTAAGGCCAAGCTAAACATAGTTTAAGAACCATACTCATTGTAGAAAAGTGTGGAGAGAAAAAAAAAATGAACCCCTGGTCTGATCACATAGAAATCATCACTGAGGGGCGCCTCGGTGGCTCTGTCAGTTGAGCGTCTGACTTCAGTTCAGGTCATGATCTCGAGGTCTGTGGGTTCGACCCACAGCTGTACTGTGCTGACAACTCAGAGCCTGGAACCTGCTTTAGATTCTGTGTCTGCCTCTCTCTCTGCCCCTCTCCCGCTCACACTCTGTCTCTCTCTCTCAAAAATAAACATTAAAAAAAATAGAAAGAAATAAAAAAAGAAACCATTACTGGAATATTTTGATATATTTCCTTTCAATTTCAGTTTCTTTTTGCCTATCAAGAGACATCTATACCTGGATGTGACATATTTTGAAAGAGGCCTCCTCTCAATATAACTTCATGTTCACTTTGTCCTTTCACTGTGCTTCCCCCCTTGCCCTCTTCCCCATCCCAACCAACCACAGCCAAAGCGAGTAGTGGAGGGTCAGCGCAGGGGTGAGTACGGGAACGCCGGCCGGGAATTCTCTCCTGGATCAATCAGTGGCAGTTGCTTCCCCTGCTAAGTCGTGTGCTTTCTCGTCGCAGCTATCTGAAGAGCAGACTAAAGGGGAAACGCAGCTCTGCGGCAACATTCTGATCACCTCCTGCAGCGCGGCTCACGTCGCTGGCCGTCACCACCTGGACCGCTCATCAGGACTGGAAGAGGAGCTTTCATTCATTCCCATTATGGCGCACAGTTCCGTTCGACTTGATATTTCCATCATCATCTCATGTCATTTCTCATGGATTCAGATATGTTGGACAGGAAGAAGGAGGAGGAGGAGAAAAATGACAGATCCTCCTATTTGTCAGGATTTGGGCATTGAACCGGGATCATCTCTTCTGAATGTCATTATCTGATCAATTTTATTTATGTTACTTAAACACCGTTGGATAAATTTGAACTCCATGGGATTTAAACTGTGGAGTCAGCTTCTGTTGGACAACTAGCTTCATCTCCAGGTTTTCTGCCGGTTCAGCCTAAGTGGTCATTCCTAACGCATTAGATTATCAAAAAGTGTAAACTCTGTGCGTGAGCGGTGTTGGCCGTGTTTGTATACCAAGATGCATGGAGTGTTTGACCAAGAAACCAAAACACCAAAAATGGCGAGCCTTTACCCTCCTCTATTTCTTTAATCTGCTGTGTGAAGAACTCCATTTTGATGGTGTAACCAGTAGTTACCTCTGGGCCAGGTTGGAAATGAAATCAATTTTTTAAACCACTAATCCTTGCCAAGAAATCGCCTTATGAGAAAATGGTGTGTGTCTCTGACAATGCACGGCACATCTAAATTGATCATTCATGATTTTATCTACCCTGTCTTTGTACTGGGGGGTGGCAAAAGCCTGAGGCGCCTACATATTTCTATTCTGTGTGTTCCACACATCTCGTGGCCGGGCTGGGCCCGAGCCTCCGACTTCCCATTCCCGTACATGCAGGTCTCCACGAAGAAGCTGGGGCTCATCCACATTTCAGGATCCAAATGCTGTGCAAACAGTATACGCTTGAAGGGTCATTTCTCATTTTTTAAAAAATGTCTCCAACATGGATTCCAAAGCATTTTCAGCATCAAACATGAAAACATTGATGAATGAGGAATTATCACAAAAGCTGTGTATCTGTATATAGCTCTACACAACACGTATGTGGGTACAGCATAATTATTTAAAGCACATGCCAGGGAAAGAGACCAAATTTTAAGGTCTTTACATACAGTGACATGGTACTAAGGAGAATTTAACTCCTACTGCTTCCTCTGAAGATTAGAAAATAACTAAAGTTGTTATAACTTCATAAAACTCATGACCAGTCTGGCAAATATGTGCAACTCTCCTATCGATCCACTTTCTCGTCAATGGAAGAAACCCTTCCACATGTATGCAAGTGGGCAGTGAAAATCTGCATTCTTAAAAGGATAAACAGTGAAGTCAAGCATGAGTGGCCTTAATAAATACAGTTGTCTTTCTTTGCTGCTGTGGAAAGGATTCTACACAGGTGTTCCTGAAGTCTTGCATTGCATTTAGTCGTTATTATTACTTTTCAAAGTGTTGGTGCAATGAACTCTGGACCTCTCCCGTGAGCCATCGAGGTATTTAAAAGACAGACACCTTATTTGTCGGTGAAGATGAATCTGTGTCTGACTTGCACTGTTCATCCTTGGTGCATTAGGAATAATATATTCAAGCAGGATTTTTGCTTCTGGCTTTGTTCTTGTCGTCAGTAAGTATAGCGTACTATGTAAAGCTTTCGTGTTGCATAAACAATCCAAATACATTAATGTTTAAAAAGTTTGTCCTTTAACTATCAAAGGGATTTAGATTTCCATTGGAGAAACGAGCAGAGTTCTTTGCAAGCACATACAGCACATTTCGACCTCAGGTCACACTGCAAACCCAGGCCGCAGACACGTCCCAATGAACAATTTGGGTGTCCTTGGGTAGGCGGCCCCCACTGCCTCCTACAGCCAGAGCCTGACCTGAACTCTGCAGCTGAATACTTGAAGTAGAAAGTAGGAGGTCCATGAGGGGAATTCGGGTCCTCAAAGCAGAAAAAGCAACCAACCGTGTGTACTTAGCTCTTTCTAAGTATGTGCCAATTTTGTCACAGCTATTGTTTGGGGGATCAATTTTTTGCCCCACTTTTGTTGGTTTAAAGTATTATCAATCTTACCATTAGGGGACATCTTCTTCAGTCCCTTAAAAATCAAATTCTGTCTAACATAGCATCTTTTCCCATCTCATGTACTATTCTCTGATGTTGGGGGGGGGTTACCAAAACAATTCCCTTTTCACATCTTAAAAATATTCTCTGGGTTTACAACCAACACTGTGATGTCAGGAAGATCTTTCCTTTGCTCAAACGTTAGCAGGTACCCCTCTAATCATAACGAAGCTGAGGAAAAAAGTTGAGGCTGACATTTAGGAGAAGTTGGTCTTCTCACTTTGTGCAAAAGCAGGCTTGTACTTTATACCCCATTTGATTTTGATGTACAGTCTCAATTTTGTATTTAACGATTTTTGTGTATCCAGTATGCACGTTAACAGCGTGTCAACTTTCATTTGAAAGTGGGTTTCAATTTACATTTTAAACAGTGTTTCTGATGAGACCTCCAATGTGTTGTCATAAGCTCTCTCTGAGATGTTTTCGTGTAGAGTGACGTTTGAATGCTGCCAGGGGTCAGTGTATCTAATTCCCAGAGACCCTTGTTTGATAGTGCTTCTTGTAACTTTTCTTCCAAGTGAGTGGCATGTGGGTTGTGAATATTGACCATGTGATTATGGACTCCTATATGAAAAAATGAAAACAATAAATAAAACTAAGGAACCCTCAGAAACTACCAGTGGGCATGTATTAGCCAGTCATCGTAACCTCGTGTCTAGTAGAAGTGCAACGACGTACAAGGTACGTACAGTTCATAAATTTGTTACCATGTGTATGAGGAGTACTTTGTGCTGATCGCCTTATTTATATTCATCAAATAAACTTTGTTTCTTTCTGAAGTGAGTTCATTCCATCTCTAATAAATGCTCCAGTTGTGGTGGTTTCTAATTTTTTTGGGTCATGCATTTTCATTTGAGGAACCTAAGGACTTGAAGAAAAAGGAAAGGCAGAGGGAAGGTGCGCACTCCCTTTACTGGAATGGTCAAGGCGTACATTTCCTTTTACACATAGCTGGGTCCACAGGTTCATATTAAGGAATTAAGTCATTGGTGGGATCTCCCTTCTTTCTTCCTTCCCGACTTCCCATCCCTTTGTCTTTCTCTTTCTCTCAATCTCCCCCTGCTTCTCTCTCTCTTCTATCCCTCCCCTCTTTTTTAAAAAAATTGTTTAATGTTTATTTATTTTTGAGAGAGAGAGGGAGAGCGTGAGAGAGAAAGAGAGAGACAGAACACGAGCACGGGAGGAGCAGAGAGAGAGGGAGGCACAGAATTTGAAGCAGGCTCCACTCTGAGTTGTCAGCACAGAGCCCGATGTGGGGCTCGAACTCATGAGCTGTGAGACCATGACCGGAGAGAAAGTCAGATGCTTAACTGACTGAGCCACCCAGGCGCCCCTTCCTCTCTCTTTGCTTCCTTCCCATCCTTTCTCGCTTCCCTCTCTCCCTTCCTCTGTTCTCCCTGGTTTCCTCTGTACTTTCTATGGGGTTGACATCAGTCACTGCTGGGTTCTTTCCACTTGGTGGTAAAGATGATTCCCAACAGCTTGAGCCTGCTGGGATTTAAGAGGAGGGACCCTCTCCCTCCAAGCATTCATATCAGCCGCTCCCTAAAGGGACTCACTGGTCCTTTTTGGATTATGCATCCAACTACCTTATTCAAGGGAGTTGGGAGGGTGAGGCCATTTGATTGACATCCTCACTGATGTGGGAGGAGTAGGTTCCAAAGGGGAAGAAATGGGCTTTATTCTAAAAGAGAGGGACAAGAAAGCTGGGCAGGCAGGAAAAATAGCTAGCCCTGGATACACTTGGTTACACACACAAAATCACTCAGAAAAACACACAAAATTATCCATGCAAGGGCTTCCCAGCCTTCACAGCCCAACTGTGGTCATGGTGGGGGACCAGCTCCAGGTTTCTTTAAAGGTTTCAATTGTATTTCAAGAAATGAACTACCAAAGCTTCCCATTATTGCAATCAGAGTAATTGATTATTTAAGCTAGAAGATATGTTAGATGCTATGTGTCCAATATTCTTATTTTACAGATGGGGAAACTGAGGCCAGTTAGAAGTGACTGACTCAAGCATGTATGGTAAGTTCACTGCAAGCCCAAGATTGTTCCCAGAGCTCCTGAAACAGAAATATATATCCCTGAAAACTCTCTGGGGAGGAGAGGATGGGATAAAATCTCCCCCTAGATGGCCTTTGATGACACTGGGGACACACCATTTGCTTTATGGACTCACAGCCACTGTGTGTGAAATTCTCTCACAGTCTGGCACATTTGGGGGCAACCTGCAGTTGTTCACCCGTTTCATTACATTGCCTTTTTGTAGAAAAAGAACTTCTGTTGGACAAGAATTTCTTACCTCATAGAACTTCCTGAGGCAGCCGGCTTGCACTCAAGCCTGATTGTGTAAACCCAGCTGGCCAGATGGAGCCCTGCTTCTTTCACTCACAAACTCCTTTTGGTGAGAAAGGTTCCAGCCCACACGCTGCTGGACCCGTCCACAAGTTCATCCATACGTCAGTCCCACTGAACGCCCGAGGACTGAATTTTGGTGTACCCAAGGTCTGGGCCTTAGGAATCTACCTTGACTACAGCTAGTATCTGTGAACTGCTCTTACAAAAAATTGGATAGCTATTCTAATTCTTAGAAGTGCTAAGTCACAGTGATAATACTAATAAATGAATGCAGATAAAAATAATTGGACACGATTGAGTATTTTCTAGGAACCAAGCCATGGTGCTAGAGCTAACATGCATGAACTTGTTTGTTCCTGACGAGTCTCGTGAGGTAGGTACTGTAGGTAGGTACCCACACTTTATAGTGGGGGAAATCTAGGCCAGCAGTGATGACCAACATACATGTACAGAGCAAGCATCTGGAGCTGGCGCTGTGCTAAATGCTATACTTACTTGAACTTATCCTCATAATAATCTCGTGAGGTGGGAATTATCATTATCCTCAGACAAGGAAGGGGAGGCCCAGGGAGATTACATACCTCACTCAGGGCCCCCCGAATTGTATGTGGTGGAGCCAGGCTTTGAGCTCAGTACCCATCGAGTCCCTCTGCTTTGCGGATGCATCAGGCCCCAGGGACATAGGGGCTGGGGTGTGGATCCCATTTCTTCCCACCTGGTAGTGCTTCTGCGTTGCAACTTTGGGCCCCAACATGGCTCTGCAGCTCACAGAGACATGAAGGAATTAGTTGCTTCAACAATGCCACAGTTAACCAACAGTATGAGAAAATGGGTTGCCATGCATTGAGGGCATGAATCCCAGTGGAAATCAAGCCACATGTGAAAAGAGAGCTCCAACGAAACGCTGGGCTTAAACCTGCTCTCCATGGGCCACTCTGTTTCTTCTAAGTCCCCAGTGTCTGCACATCAGCACCCTGACCTAGGCATTTTGGGGTTTGCTGGGTGGAGCATCTAGTGACAAGAACTGGACAGGAGTCCCCAGGTGGAAGAGGGCTTTGAATGCCATGTGAAATAGGGTAATAGACCTAATACATGGCTTCTCAACGTCAGTCATTTAAATACCGCTTTCCTGGCTCTTGCTATAGCTGAAGACAATATGTAATCTTAGTTAAGTAATTTTTAAAAACTAAATGGGCTCACTTTTTTATTTAATAAGTGTAAGAAAAAAATGCCACTATCATAATGGAGAAAGTAAGATCATTTTCTATTTATAGACATCACCAAATAGAAGAACAGTAAAAATCATGAAAATGGAGCTCTGAGCCTGAGGCTTTCTCCATCTTTGTTAAAAAGGGAGACCAGCAAAAGTTAGGAAAGTGTTTCTGGGGCTAAACCAAGAGCTTCTCTTCGTTACTGAATCAGAAGGACTGAAAATAACTAATGAAGCCATAGTTAAGGCTTATTTACAACATGCAGGAGGACCACCCTAATTATGTCAAGCACCCTTTTGATCTCTGAATTTTAGGAAACCCTCCTGCAGCAAGAGAAATCCAGTGATGAAGTTTTGAATAAACTATTTTTAATACACTTTATTTTTTAGAACAGTCTTAGATTACAGAAAAATTGAGCAGATCGTACAGTGAGCTCCCATATAAACCTCCTTCTCACATAGTTTCTTCTATCATGTATATGTGTCATGTATGCATATGTATCATGTAATATCATTACATTGGTACAATACATTTGCCACTAATTGACCCAACACTAATACATAGTTATTAGCTAAGTATCTCTAATTCATTCTCTTGACTAAAGTCTATGCTTCCTTCAGATTTCCTTCGTTTCTACCTAACGTCCTTCCCCTACCCCAGGATCTGATCTAGATGCCACATTGCATTTAGTCATGAGGCCTCCTTAAGCACCTCTTGGCTGTAAGTTGCTAACACTATCCTTATTTTTGATGAAGACCTTGACCATTTTGAGGAGTATGGGTCATACATATTGTGGGTTGCCCCCATCCTGGGATTGTTTCCCCCATGATCAGACTGGGGATATGGGTTTTAGGAGGAAGTCCATGGAGGTGTAATGCTATTCTCACCAGAGCATGTCAAGGGTACCTACAATCAACATGGCCTCTCCCTGTTGATGTTGACCTTAATCACCTGGCTGAGGTCATGTTTGTTAGGTTTCTCCGATGTAGTTACTCTTTACCCCCTCTTTGTGATAGACTTTCAGAGTGCAGATCCCTGTCTCAATATTCCTCTGGCAGTGCAGGGGACATGCTGGCTAGAGAAGAAAACAGTTCTGAAAGCGTTTTGGACCAAAATAGTTGAATCAACAGCTTTACCATTTGGGCTGGTTTTTCCCTTTGTTTGAAAATACCTTTGCCCCCTCCAGCCTCGCCTTCCTCTGTTGGATTACTTAAGTATTGATGGCAGAAATGATCAATGTGTGTGGAGGAGACCCTTTCCCATGCTCAGGGCAAAGCGAGCATTTCTATAGTTTAAAAACAGATGTTGTCTGTGCCAACCACTGTGACTTCACTTAGAGCTCAGGAGAAAACCTTTGCATAAATTCAAGACAAAACCTCCATGCCTACACAACTGCAACTCACTGGGTGAGGACATTACCACTACTTAATTTTGAGAGGAGAAATATGAGTATTTGAATAAGGGAATCTGTTAGGATTTTTTAAAATATATTTTTTAATGCTTATTTACTTTTTGAGAGAGAGAGACAGACAGACATAGTGTGAGTGGAGGAGGGGCAGAGAGAGAGAGAGATGCAGAATCTGAGACAGGCTCCAGGCTCTGAGCTGTCAGCACAGAGCCCAACGCGGGACTCAAACCCACGGACCGTGAGATCATGACCTGAGCCGAAGTCAGACGCTTAACCAACTGAGCCACCCAGGCTCCCATTAAGATTTTTTTCTTTTGCACATAATCCCCCCCAAAAAGAATGAAAGAACAAAAAAAAATTAATACAAGACAACTTAGCAAAAATAAATATATACATACACATACATGTATATTGCTTCATGTAAGAAACATTTTAGAGGGAGTGGGTTTCAGGTATGGCTTGTCCCAGGGCTCAAATAACTTCTTACCCTCTTTTTCTTGGTTTTATTTCCTTGGTATTCATCCACTCTGGAGTACTTTCGAGGTTGCCAATGAGACCCTCGACCCTAAATCCCTCTCTTTGGGGAAGGAGTCATGTGCCTTTTCTCACAAGGGAGTGTAAATTTTCAAATAAGAAAGGAGGCAAGCATCAGATGCACACAGCAGCACGACTACCAGCAAAATGACTTTAGAGACTGGTTTAATTTTCCTTTGCACAGAGCTTTGACCCAGAGAGGAGCAACAGGATGCATGTTCAGCATGAGACAGGCAACCAAGGCATCTCAACCAAATCTCAGTCGCCACGCTCACATGCAGTCATAAAACCGCGTGCACCCTCTGTTTCTGAACCTCATCAATGAGTATGGTATGTCTCTTAGCCACCTGACATGGGATGTGAGAAGAGAAAATGAGACAAGAAATGAAAAATGTTGGGAAGAAATATTTTAACTATAAAACTCTCTTCATAACCCTACAATGTCTTCGAGTGGCTTGTTTCAGTGTTTAGAACCTGTATCCATAGTTGCTTAGCTGGAAGATATTCGGGGGAATATACCAAGCAATAGATTTGAGAACAAAAGTCGTTGGGAAGAAACTATCACTACGTGCACTACACAGATGAATTTCACATAATATTAGGTGAAAGCAGACAGATACAAGCAAACATACTGTGTGATTTCATTCAGATAAAGCTCAGAAACAGACAAAAGTAATCTATGGGGTTACGAGTCAAGATAATTGGCTAACTTTTGGGAGTTCACAACTGGTAAGGCACAAAAAAGTGTTTTGGGGATGCTGGTAATATTTTGATTTTTTTGACCTGGAAATTGGTTAGCATGGTTATGTTCAATTTATGAAAATTCATCAAGTGATAGGATTTGTATACTTTTCTGTCTGTATTTACATCTTATTTTATAAGTTTATCCTAAAAATGTTTAATGTCTTTAAGCATTAACCCAGATTCAAATTACAGAGGCTAGAAAATTCATGCCTGCGGGAATGAATTCAGGCTTCGAATCTTGTCTGGCTAGTGCTGTATCTTAGAATGTTCTGACAGGGCAGAGGTGACAGGCTTGGGTGCTGGTAGCTTGGGAAAGGGCTAGTCACACTTCCGTATCTCTGTTGTCCTCATTTCTCTCTGAAAGGCTACCCCTGGCCACCTGTACCCTGGTGTGTTACCTGCCTGGCCCCTGGATGTATTTGAATTTGCAGCCTCTCTGTTTTCTCATCCTAAAATTATAATACGTTCCCAGGAGGTTGTTCTTTTTTTTTTTTTTCTTAACAAGGATCAAATGGGCACTTAACACAATACCAGCCACATAATAGATTCTGTGCAAATCTAGATGATAACTACTAGTAGTAGTAATATTGTCATAAACAATAAAAATATTTAATGAAATAAAATCAATGGTCCCTTGCTGACTCCCAGCCATTCTCCCACAAGAATTGTTGCCGAGCTGGCCCTTGTTCAGATCCCATTTGCCACGTCAGGGTTTTCCTCGACCATGTTTAATAACCAGTTTCCAGATCTGGATATTGGGGGCTGTAAATTTTCCTGGTGACTGTTGCCAATGACAGGGAAGGAAAGACTTGTGTAATTACCACTTGTACTTCCACAAAACACATGAACTCAAGTCAAGAGCAAGGGTTGGGGACAATAAAACACTGAGATTTTAAAGTACAGGAAAGATCTGCCCAACTTATATGATAAGAAATGTGCGCCTGGTTAGAAAAACAGAACAAGGACTAATTGCAGTGGAGCAAAGCGCTACTGGACAGGACCGTTTCCCTTTCCCTCCCCGATGCTGCTCACATCTGGAAGAAGAATTAAGGCTTCAGGATTTGTCATGGGTTGGTTGGGAATCGGTACCTTTGCCTCTGTCCAAAATCCATGACCTTGGTGTTTAGCATGCCTTTGGCAATGCAGTGCCTTTCTTAGTTTATTTTATAGCATGGTTGCATGCAAATGATGCTAGGTGTTCAGCACCCTCCAGACAAGGTAGCTTAGTGGAATCCATGGAAATATTCCAAGGCAGCAACATACTAGGACTTTTGGAAATCCTAAGACACCATAACTCCTTTTGGAAATGCGCAAGATAGTGCTTTTTGAGATGTTGGACTTGGGCCCTCAACACTAGTTAAAGATGCTTTCATTTCTGAGTGTCCTGTTTTCAGTCCATGAGAAGGAGATGGAGGTGAGTTTCAGGGAAAGGATTGCTTTGCCATCACATTCCCCCTGTGTTTGATTTCGGGAAGGAAGGATATGAGTAAGTTTACTCTTTTCTCCCGCACTGCTGTGCCTGTGCATTATTAGCAAGATAGCAAGTAGGCTTAGGTCGAGTTTATGCTTCTGGAAGGAGCTGTCCACATCAGCACAGGACCAAAGGGGTCGTGAAAGGCTGAGCAAGTTGAACAGTGAGAGGGGACAGAATTGGAATGTCTTAGGATGACCAGTCCCACGTCTCCTGGACTTCCAGAAATTATGGAGGCATGGAAGAAGAATTTCTCCAAAAGCCTCATTCGGCTTGCTATAGAAACTGAAAGTCAACAAATCCCAAAGTGACCACTGTGAATTCTTGAAGGACAATCTCAGAGCGTGGCACGTGGCCATTTCTAAAAGTGTGGATGCCCTCCTCCCAAGTTAATGAAATGGAACCGTATTTTCCTTCTGACAACAATGGTTTCATTGATGTCTCATGTTGCTCCAAACCAGTCATAACTGACAACAGAATAGTTGATTTTAAGTAACATTCAGAGGGGCAAAGCCTTTTGCAAAATTGGGCAAGAGGGACCTCGGGCAGCACTTTCTCCAGGGGACCAATTTTCTGTGCATATGCCTTTGCAACTGTCAGCTCAAAGCAAAGATTCTTCCTGGCTTGCCTGAAAGTCTTCTCTTTTCCCAGCCTATGACTTCGGTTCACATAACCTTGCCTACTGTCAAAGGAGCAGAGCTGAAAAGAGTAAAGGGTATTTAACGGAAGAGTGCTAGTAAGCTCAAAGGTGAGCAATTAGATTCCAGGTTTTGTACAATTCTGACACAGTTTATGCTCATCGTTTCTCAGTCTAATCATCACAGTAAAATTGCAGATGCCCTGAACCTTTTTATGGGCTACCGATTATCTCTAAAGAAAAAGAAAACACAAGCAGGGCTTCTTTGTGGAACAATTCCCCCTTTATGCTCCAAGAACGGGGTAGGTATGATTAAATGTAACAGAGCTAGGTAAAATGGATACCACATTTGGAGCAGGGAGCTGTATTTTCCTTCAGCCAGTATTTTGGAAAAAATCTGATGTCAGCTTGGACACTGGTATTAACCCAATCCATACAAATCCAGTCGCAGGCAGCTGCGGAAATCTCATTTAAAAGCCAGTCATTTCGTGTGGAGGGCATCGAAGTGGGTATCAGCGCATGGCGGTAATGAGCCAATCAGTTTGTGTATTTGAGTGGAATTTCAGAAGATAATTGTTTCATTTCCAGGTCGGTCTAGCTCACCACTTGACCTTGAACTAATTGCTTAATCTCTCTTGGCTTCAGGTTTTCTATCTTGAAAGTGAGAATAATAATAACTTGCAGCTACCTATCTCATCCGGGTATTGAGTGGATTAATGGGGTCATGTTTGTAAGGTCCTGGAAAATTCTCCAGAGAGAAGGTTCTGCCACTCTTCTGTTTCTGGCTGGTAGTATTTGAGAGCCATAGATGGGAAGGATCACATTGAATGGGGTCTCTGCTTCCTTCTAACTAAAGAACAGACACCTTTTGAAAGCAGGACTTTTCATTACTGTAAAATCTCTGATTCTCTTTTGTCAGTGCCACAATCTGAACTCCTGTGGTAAACCAGATTTTCTCCTCTGTCTAAACAGTTCGTGGAACTCTGAGGAAGGCACTATGATTTCACGACCCTGGGGAATTACCCACAATATTTCTGATTTGGTCAATACATTGGTTGACTTTTGAGGTCAGATGGATTTGCGTTGTCCTATCTCTGCTGATTCCTGGACGGAGGACCCTAAGTAAATCTCTTGGCCCTCCCGTGATTCTGGGGCGTTGGGTGCCCAACCTATAAATAAAATGGTTAGCACAATGTCTGACACGTGGGTAGCTCACGGGAAACACTACCTACATTAATAGTATGTGTAGTAGTCACTGCATGTACTTTCCAGTACCTTCCACAAAGAATGGCAAAAAGAAATAGTCCTCATCTAGGCCAGGTGAGAGACTGGTTGGCCATGGCTGTCCATTAACAATTTACTCATGTTGGGAGCACTTTAGATTTAGGAAAATGGCAAATCAAAAGGAAAAAAACTCTGTGTCAGAGATTATTTCAAATTCCCACAGTGTATTTTTCTGTTGTTACTGCTCTAGCCCAATCTCTTGGCTTTCCAAGGGCAAAACTGGATAACTGCATTTACCAAAAAGGAACTACATGGCAGGCATTTTGCTAACACGATGAGTACACTTTCTCATGTAATAGTCACAATAGCCCAACGGTAGGGACTGTTAATAATCCCTTTTACAGAGGGGGAAACTGATGTTTAATGAGATTAAGTTATCCAGTGCCACACAGCTATTAAATAGAGAAGCCAGATTTCAAACTGCACTCTGATTTCTGAGTCCTGTTTTAACCTAATGCTGTCCAGCAGAAAATAATGTGAGCCATGTATATAATTTTAAATTTGCTAGTAGCCATATGTTTTAAAAAAGGAAAAAGAAGCAGGAGAAATTCATCCCCAAAATATGTGTCTAATCCAAAATATCCAAAAATACTATCATTTCAACATAGTCAATATAGAGATTATTAATTAGAGACTTTACTATACTTCTCTGTTTTCATACTAAGGCTTTGAAAGTAAGTTTATATTTTGCACTTACAGCCTGTCTTAATTTGGACTAGCCACAATTCAAGTGTTCAACGGCCACATACAACTCATGATCACTGCACTGGACTGTGTAGCTCTAAGCACTGGACCATCATGCTTGAGTCTTTGACAACTGAATCAGCCAGATTTACCCAACTGTATTAACTGAGGAAGAAAATCATAGATTTTCCAGTTTGAACAAAGGTAAGAGAAGGGGGAGGTTTAGAAATGTAGCAGGAGTTAGCACACTACTTTTTGTATTCTCTGTTCATTGGTTAATTCACCCTCAAATAACAGCTCTTTTCTGGAACACCCTGCTATCTGCCCTTTATCTTCATCATATGTAATATGCATAATTATGCGAGCTGGTACAGAGGAAAAAACCAGTAAGTGATTGACTGACTGAATATATTCACTTAGAAGATGGTTTCTTATGCAGGGAAGATATGTAGGCTCTCTACATACCCTCTCTGAGGGTTAGAACTTGATCTAAATTTTGCCCACCCTAGTAGTCCTGCCTGTGGCACAGTGGCCGGTACAAGGCGGCTTGCAAGAAACATTTTTGTGTGGAATATATTAATGAATCCACGTGGAGAAAGTAGATATTTAAAATGTTATTCCTAATAAACACGGAATCTAAATTCCTTCCTATGCCCTGCATATTTGGATTTTAAGACCCCAAATCAAACCCCGGTGGATTTAGCTTACTTAAGCCAGTTAATTTATGTCTCCAAATGAAGTAGCATCAGAGAGGCCAGAGAAATCAAGAGTCTACTTTAAAAGACAGTTGCTGATTTTCCCATTCATTGTCCCAAGTATGTCAAAGCCAGATGTCCCATAGATGTAGGTAAGGGTCACAGGCTGCAGCATCCATCACTGAGCCACACAGTGTCATGTCTCTAAGCAAAGCCCCTCACATACTCTTTTCCTGGCTTGGGCTCACTGGCTTATCCTCAGAGCGCTCCCAAGATTCCCGCCTGACTTATATATGGGTGCACCTGGTACTCCATGCCACCCATTCATCAGTGGTGACTCCCCATAGTTGTTCTCAGCTGACAAGGTTCTCGGTCTCAAGGGAGCCTGAGGATGGTGTCAGGTCAAATCTCCTTTAGACTCTGGAAGGCTGAGCCAAACCTAGCAGGGAATAGAACAGGTATTTACCATTTAAGTGTAAAGCTGACTTTGCCTTTTTGGCTTAAGCATGAATTTACCTAAAGTAACCAAATAGCATTGTATCGTCAGAACTTTTTGAATTGCAAATGACAAAACCCAACTCAAACTGACTTCATGAAGGATAGGTGAGGAGGGAAACAAGCACCTAGCCACAGCTGGATCCCCGGGCTCCGACAAGGTCAGGCAGGCCACTGTCCTATTTCTTTCTCCATTTCTGGGCTCTGCCTTCTTCTCTGCTGTCTTCATTTTCCCTGCCACTCAGGTCAGGTGGTACTTCCTAACCCCTCACCCAGAAACTACATTTACAGCCAACCAGCTTAGCAACCTCCAGGGAAGGTGGGTTCCCCTAGGATCCCAACACCAACTCTCATTGGTCTAATCTGTGTCACATGACTGTTCTCTGATGGGCCATGCCTTGAATGAGAGGGTGGAGTCATGTGACCTGGAAGGAGAACATAGGTGAGTCTTTAAGGGAGAATCAGGTCTGCTTACCTGGGGAAGGAGGATTCAATGCTGGACAGGCAAAAGCTCTGAGCATCCACACTAGATGCCCTATTTCTGGACATAATTCTTTGTCTCCTTTCTTTAGTGTTGAGCCTGCTGTTTTCTCTTGCTCTGTCTCCCCCATACCTTAGTGTATGGCATTAATGAGCATTACACTCGGGATCATTATTACATGTGCCTGGATATCCTGCTTCGTTGTGAGCTCTTGAGAGCAGGGACCATGGCTCACTCATTTCTGTATATCCAGTACTTAGCATAATTCCTGGCACACAGTAGGTAATTTGGGAAAGTTCACCAAAAGAGGAAGAGAATGATGAATCACCTGGGAATCAAACTGTTCAAAGATACAAACATTCTTTTCCAGCCTGAGCAAAAAGTCTCTATCATCATAGACAATGACCTTTGGAAGCAAACTGAAGAATGTACCATTATGAGGTTGCTCAGAAAAAGAAGCAATCTAATTCTGGCCTTGTGGAAACTTCATCAGGTCTATGGCCACACGCAGTGATTACAATATTGATTTAAATATAGGTGTGTGATATCCTGTAAGCTAATCCTCTGTAGACAAAGAGGAGAGAGCAGATATAATCTTTGCTCACTGCTCTTCTGGGAGAATGGTCTCAGCACCTTTTTTCCCTCATTTCCTCCTCTGTCCCCAGCTTTCATCCTTCCCACCTCCCTCTTCCCCCTCTTCTCTCCTTCCATCCCTCTCCTCTGCTTCCCTACCTCCTTGCCTCTTCTTTTCTTAGCTCTACCCTCCGCCTTCACCCTTAGGAATCAGGGCTTGAGTTTAAGTCCTGGTTATGCATCCTGGGGCAAGTTTTGTCACCTCTGCAAGCTTACTTTCCCATCTGTGACATCAGGATAGCAGCCCTTTCTATTAGGCCAGGTCCGATGATATCAGATATTGTAAAATGTTCGCACGACTAGAGTGACTGCTTCAGGAGAGAAGTGGGGGCAGATTCCATGTCTGCAGGCTAGTTAAGACTGCGGAAAAGAGACTTTTGGCTACAAATTCACCCAGTTTCAAACTAGCCTCTTCAGAGGCCAATGTGCCTCTGCTCTCTAAGCCTCCTATCAGATGACAATGTTTGGGAGCCCCAGCAATGACATGGCTACAGAGTGTCTTTGAATGGTGACCCACTGGATCAGAATCAACTGCTCCTGCTGGACCCCCTCGGGACTTCTGGGGTGGCCAGCTAGCACATAGAAGGATTTCTAATGCTGAACTTGGTGCTTATGCCCTTTAAGCCCTGTTCCAAACACACTAAGTAGCCACAGGCCCAATGACCTCACCTAAGTAGCAATAACATCCAGGATATGTTTACAAACACATTTTGGGGGCTTCCATCTCACCCATCCATTTGAGTCTTTTTTCTAGAACCTGTTAAGGTCTAGCACTTAGTAAGTGCTCAATAATTATCTGTTGGCTGAACTGGACACACCAACATAATCTGGCACATACAATACCAATTTAAGATGAATGAATGGGTATGCCATAAATGCTTGTTAAATGAATAATTGATGACCCACGGTAGACAATTCACACAGATATTTGAATGAGAAAACAATAGAGTGAATGAATGAATGAATGAATGAATGAATACCTTATCAGTAATGCCTATGACTCTTACTTTCCATATGTGTTAAACTGCTCTTTGATTTATTTTCTGTAGCGGTAATTTAGTCCTGACAAACTGACCCTAAATTTAGGATTTTTTTATTTTCTGTTGTTGGATTTTGAAATAGATACTGCTATCAATATGGATTGAATTCTGTTTTCAACTGGCAAAGAAACGTCTTGAAACATCCTCGAATTGAACACGCAGAACCAGGGAGGGATGGTGCTTATGTACCCACTAATCTCTGTTATGACATATCTACATGACTGAGAGGCTCTCGCTCCTGAGCTGAGAAGAACAGGGTTGTCCATGAGCAACACGTGAGTGGAGACATCGTGTTCCTGTATATACTCAGTAGATATGTGTACAGGCCGGAATAGGTAAATTTAATCCTTTGCCATTATTCATTTCATGTCCCTGAATTCTGTGGTATTTCCAAGGAGTGACTGCTTTTCTTCTGGGTTAAGTAGAAATCTTTGCTTAAGTCAAAACCACTTACTTTAAATACATTCAGCAACATTGGGATCTTTTATGCCCTGGGAGTGTTTCTCATGTTTTTCAAAGTCAATGAATTGTCACTTGACCTTAATGGACACTTATAGATCACTGAATTAAGGATTAAACTGAGCAAAGAAGCTTTTATCTGAAATTCACTGATTTATTGAGACAGATTTGGAAAGTCATAACAGTGTCACTTTATTAAGCATTGAAGATTATAACAGCAAAGTATACAAAATTAAAAGGACTTGGGATTTAATTCAGCTATTTAGAATTACTTGCAGTCTCGTTTAAGGAGGTTAAGAATATTTGCACAGAAGAAAAAAAAATCATATTAGAGTCACTCCAGTTAAAATTCAGTAAGATGTGAAAGTGCTATGATCAGTCAGAACATTCTTGAAAAATGAAAAAAATGCCCTCAGCTTCCTAGATGGTTTGTGCACAGCTTGATGTCAGGAAGACCAAGGAATTGACCAAATGGTGAAACTCTTGTCTTTTTTATTTAGATATTTTGCTTTTATGTATCTCTTGCTTAAAAATGTTCTTAATCATTGGTTTGATATCAAAACTTGTTACATAGCTGAAAGTAACAAAGAGATGTTCATATTCATTTTTTTTATGTTTATTTATTTTTGAGGGGGTGAAGGGACAGAGAGGGAGGGAGGGAGACACAGAATCCGGAGCAGGCTCCAGGCCCTGAGCTGTCAGCACAGAGCCCAACGCAGGGCTTGAACTCACAAACCACAAGGTCATGACCTAAGCTGGAGTTAAACCCTTAACTGACTGAGCTACCCAGGTGTCCCCTAGATGTTTGTAATCTTAAGACGTAGTTTTCTTTTTTTGGAAAAATCTATTTTAACACTCATCCAAATGTGTTCTCCTAGTAGATGGTCATGAAAGGAAGATTCTTCATTGCATCTTATCTAGAAAGGATAGGTTTGATCTATATTAGAATCTAGTTAGAACCAAATATGCTCATTATCTAGATCCTGTCTAATAAGATTTTATTTTCCTGCCAGTTTCACTGCATGCCTAAGTCCAAGAAGTTTGAAAAATATTATACTTTTATAGATTCCTCTTCCAGAGAAAGGAACTTGGCTGAAGAGCTTACAAACATGCTATTATATACCCAGGAGAATGGCTGCGTAATGGGTTGTTTGGGAGCATAAGTAATAATGAAACTACTAAATCAGATTTCCAAATCCCAACACACAGATTTAGGCATGCAATATTGAAAAATGTGGACAATAAATAAATAAAATAAGACAAAATAAAAATTCCAGCATTTTCTCCTGTCTCTCAGATGAGAGAGTTAACTTCTTTCATGTCAGTAAATGGACTTGTGTCACCCCAGAAATGGTCAATGTGCCTTCTAAACCCAGGATCCAGATGCCCACTGGCCCACATAGGACACAGAACGGATCACACGATTGAGCCTCTCAGCTGTCTTTTATGAGAAAGTGCCAGTGAAGAGAAAACTTTTCAGAAGAAACAGTTTGACAAGAAGGGAGAGTAATAGAATACTGTCTTTCTTCAGAGGGAAACTATTTCTCTTATCAGACTCCTTCCACTTAAGGTAAGCCTTAGGTGGGAGAGCCAGAGGAAAAAGTGTGGCACTTTTAGGGAACCAGTGAGATACCTTTAAAAAATAGTTCTCCTTTCTTTATAGGTAGTAAATTATGGTGGTTAAGCCCCTGCTATTTAGAGTCAGCTTACCAGGGTTCAACCTCTTGCTTCCCAGTTACAGGTCTATGGGTGTGATCATTCACTCATTCATTTATTCATTTATTCCGAGCACTTTCTCTATGCCAGTTGCTAGAAGTTAGAGATTGGAACAAGACAGACAAGATCCCCGCTCTCCTGGAGCTGATGTTCTAGTGAGGGGAGACAGAACATAAATAATAAACATGCGTGCAAATGAAATCAGATCATTTTAGGTCAGGTTGAAAGAAGAAAACCATACAGAGGCTCATCGACAGGGAAGCAGGGGCTACATTAGGTGAATATGTACACTAAGGCGGTCACCTGAATAGAGTGAAGTACCCAGATAGAGGAACAGCATTTAGGTAGAGGGAAAAGCAAATGCAAAAGATGCATTCTGATGAGCCTTACAGGCAGGCAGGGACTGGCTTTGACTTTATCTGATAAACTGGGGCGTACTTGAAGGACATCAAACAGGGGACTAATAGATTCTGAGGTGCACTGGTGAGAGAGACCTCATGTCCTCCTCCGTGGCCTTCAGGGATAACCCTGGAGACCAAACTCGGTCCAGATAGCGGGGCATTCACCGGGCACTGCTCCACATGAGGTCAGAATTCAAGGTGGATTGGCCACTGTGGTTCCTGATGGTGGTGCTGGAACGAGAGTGGGAAGTCACGACTTCACAGTAGGCCAGTTCATGAAGAAAGGACACAGCTCCGTCAAATGGGCTTCCATCAGTCTGGCTGGTGGGGCTGAGGCTGCTGGTATCCGTGTTTAGTGCTTAGTGGAGTGAATCAGAAGCTTTCAGGAAAGACTCTTTCCACTTAGAGTAAGCTTTATATGAGAGGGGCCTCAGGAGAAAGTGTGGGCACACTTGGGGAACCAGGAAGAGACCTTTTAAAAACGGGTTTTGTCTTTATCTATAGGTAGATGAAATGTGGTCCTTAAGCCTCTGTTACTTAGAGTCCGATTACCAGGGTTCATACACTGGGCTTTGGACACTAAAGCAGCTTGAGTTTATAGAAATTGTGACCTCTTTAAACCTTTCCTTTTCTCTCTATCATGCAGATAATAATAGGATTTACCTCATGAAGTAATAAGGATGAAACATAGCAATGAATATAAAGAGTTCAAACAGGCCGGCATCTGGCACATAGTAAAGGCTCAAACAGTGTCACCAGCATTGTTACTATTATTCATTAGTCATTATTATCTTATCAGCCTCATACTTATTGGATTCTATCATGCAGACACTGCAGATAATCATATAACAGGCTCTCACATTTCTCTTCTTTCCTAGACCCCTCCCCCACCCCTCCTCAGGCAACTTTTTTGTCTCAGGATTTTACCCAGGGCCCCGGGGACAGACATTCCTAGTGTTGAAATAATCACAAGAGCTATTGCTACAGGTCTTTGGGACATCAATTATTAGTACATTCCTAATATATTCCATTTTCCAGGGGAGGAAGTTGAGGCTCAGAAGGGAAAGTGACCACTTAAGTCAGCAAGAGGCAGAGCTGGGATTTAGACTCGGGTTTGTTTGACCCTGATGCTCCTTAAAACTAAAAAAAAAAAACAAAAAACCCAAAGCACCTGTTCAGAACGCTCCTGCCCCAAACCTCCCCCCTTGCCAAGGCACCATTGATGATAAAAATAAACAGGGCTCTCAGTGAGAGGAACACAGCACAAGGATAAACCCGGTGAGCCAGCGCAGTGTCCAAAACTGTCCTCCAACCTCAAGGCAGTCCTTGTCCTCCGCAGCCCAGGGGCTGGTGGCATCACAATGCGATGGTAGTACTTTGACTGTGGCCATGTGGTGGTGAGGAAGCCCGGACCCCCTTCCGGCGTCTTTGTTCTGCTTAGTGCTCCGTCTGTGGGCCCCTCACAGGCAGCCAGGCTGGTCTTGACTCTGAGGCCAAGGAGTAAACATCTTGGGGTGCTTTATTAGTTTATTTCAGAAGATGGAGCCTGTTTGTCCCTGGGGCCCACCCCTCTTTTATGGCCTCCAGCCCTTCTTAACAAATTCTAGTGACTG
Source organism: Suricata suricatta (assembly GCF_006229205.1). Classification (NCBI taxonomy): domain Eukaryota; kingdom Metazoa; phylum Chordata; class Mammalia; order Carnivora; family Herpestidae; genus Suricata; species Suricata suricatta. Next base: position 23,101,762 of record NC_043711.1, on the reverse strand, counting down.
GAGAGAAAACCCCTTTCTACAGTGGATCATTAAAACACCACCATAAACCAGGGCCATAAAATATTATTTGCTGGGCATAAAAGGGGGGCAGATTTTCCCAGAATGACAACGCAGGCACTGCTTTCTCCCACTCTGGGAAAGGCGGCACAGGGGACGCGATCGTTCATAAATTCCTTATCTTGCGCTCCGTTTTGGTGAAATAACCCTGTTGGGAGAAGAGCCAAAAATATTGATTTATTTGTTCCACAGACTCAAAAGCATTTTAAATGAGTGGAGCATGGCGATGCCTTGCCTGTGTGCCTGCACATGACTCAATCCGAGTGCACACGCCCAAATGCACACGGGGTTTGCCAGGGGAAACGGTGAGTTCCACAAGCTGGAGGTGAATCCAACAAGAACCTTTGAAGGTAGGGATGGAGAGGCGTCAGTTTTGCTTCTTTCACCCATCTGCTTACCCCCTAGGCCAGTCCACCAACACCCAGAACTGGACTGGCTCTTACTACCGAGCGTGCTTTTCCAGAGAAGCACCCTCCAGATGGAAGGCTTAAAATGATTTTCCATTTGGTTCTCCTTGACATCGTTCTCTGGAAGTAACCCTTTATTCCATTCGTTCAGTCATTCAACAAATATTTTTGGGCACCTACTAGGTGCCAGGCACTGTTCTGAGCATGGATGTTATAGGCATGGAAGATACTGTCACAGAGCCTCCTACAGCCCCTTGGGGTGTACTCTTAGCACACCCATTATTTCATATGAAACTCAAAATCCTGTATCTGAAGTCTTGGGGCCAGATTGGAGAGTCAGAAAATTTTGGAATTTTTTGGGACGATAAAATGGGGGCCCATAATTATTTAGTTTGCAGAAGGCTTCAGTGAAGTCTGGGGAAGTACCCAATAACTCAATGCTGTTGCTATTTCTTCAGTGAAGAGTGTGGCCGTTCACTGTTACTGGAATAAATCAAGACTATAAATGGTCTTGTCACATGAGGTCCAGTTCTGCCACCAAAGGAATCTGAAAACTTCTGTTTTCAGAGCTGCTTTCTGAAGAGCAGGTATGGAGTGTCTGGTAAATGACCCATGCTGAGTACTCCATGACCCTCACTGTTCATTCTTGCCATGTCCCTGATTTCCAAGGTCATCCATTTCCTTTTCACTGCACCCCTGCCACAGATCCTTATACTTCTCTGTGTTTTGTGTGTTTGTGTGTTTATATGTGTTTTTAAGAAGATTTTGAGGTTTGGAGAGGCTAAATGGCTTGTCCGAGATTTGACAGCTAGAAAATGGCCTAGGAGGGTTGGAACTTCAGAGTCTACACTCAACCACTGCCTAACACTACTGTCCTCTAGAGGAAGGACAGCAAAGCAGGCAATAAAACTACTGGGGCTGTGTCTACACAAGCAAAGGCAACTGGAGAAAAGTAGGCAATGATCTAGGTAATTCAGAATATAGCAAATTTTAGAAAACGGTTTGTGTTGGACAGCCAGTGTTTCTGGACAGGCTGTAGGGGTAGAACAAGTTAGTAGCCTTTCTCTTGTAGCAATAAGCTCAGCTATGTGGACTCAGGGACACTAGGCAGGGAGTGGCTTCAGCACCCTAGGAGAGCTCCATTCTTCAACAGGTCCCTTCCTGCCACTTCCCAGTGCCTCCACCTGTGAACTGGGTCGCTGAATTGGTGCCTCTGGGCATCACTGGGTTATCTGTCTAGGAGACATGAGTGCTCCTTTGGCCAGGAGGCTCCCAGACTGCAGTTAACAGGTTAAAACTGTGAAGGGAGAGAGGGACATGGGGAGGGAAGCTGCCCAGGAGAGGTTTTCCAGGCACAGACCCCTCATGTTTAGACCCTCCCCTGGAACTGACACATCTCAGAATAGATGGAAAACTGGAAAAGTCCATAGGTCATTGTTATGTGGTCAAGACCTAAAGAAGGTGAGGGGAAAGGGGACTTAGGAGATGAATGGGAGAGGTCTCAAGAGGAGCTTAGATGACCGTGGGCTCCCCCTCCTTAAGGCTTCCTGCACCCTTGGCTAAAGAAAGCAAGGCCAGAGGGAGAAAGGGTGTCTCTTGCAGTTTGTGGGAAGCCCACACTGCCATTTTGGTGCCTAGCACAAGGAGGCAAGGGCTGGGAAGGAGTCCCGTTAGCTGAGAGGAGCAAGGTTCAGGAAGGGACTGGGAAGGGTGGGACAGCATCTCTGGACCCTCTCCCAGAGTGACCTGGGGTAGTCAGCCAAGGGTAGGAATGGAGGGTGGAAGGAACAAGACAAAACAGCCACCACCCAGAAGGACCCAGGCTATGGACTTTTTGCCTTACGGTCAAGTGCATGCTGCTGGATGTCAGAAATTGAATCCGTGTGTGTGTTGGGGGCGGGGGGGGGGGTATCTTCCACCTCCTCGGGTGTCTGGGTGTCTAGAGGATGGGGAGGACTCAGAATAAGAATTGTGCTCTGCTGTGAGGCATGGTTCGGGGGTGGCGCCCCTGGCATGCTGGACGTGGGGGACACACATCCACCAACCGTGTCCCTGACGGGACACCCACAGGTGTCTGCAAGTGTCTAGAAGCTCCAGTGCTTGGAGCTCGGTTTTGCAGAACTTCACCGGCTTCTCACCTGAGGGCACCCACCTAGATTCACCGGGCAGCACTACACTTCGAGTCTGGGTGCCTTGGGTCTCAGCCAGAGGCTCAATCCCACACCACAGTGCCCAAATCTACTGCAATAGAGCGACGCAGGATGTGCGCCTCTACCCTGTTCTCCAGCCCCGGGGCTTAGCGACCCTCCCCCAGGGATGAGAATGGGGAGGAGGTCCTCCCTGAGGTTCCGTGCCGGGGCAGCAGGCCCCCTACAGCCCCAGTGGGAGCGGCCTGGGACAGGCGAGCCAAGGGGTCCAGACCGGGAAGTTGGGGTTCAGCCTCCTGAGGGTGGGCGGCTGTGGGAGAACACAGCCGGCCGGGAGGCGGGCAGGCAGCGGCTGCGGAATGGACCTCTCTCTTTCGGCAGATGCCTGGGGGATGGGGAGTCCAGAGAACGGGGCTCGAGCAGGGAGCGTATTCCGACCCCCCTGCACCCCAGCCGTGGTACGGCTTTAAAAGCCTGCGGAGTTTGTCATAGGCCGGCCTCACCACGCATGCGCAAAGGCTAAGTTGAGGGTTGGG
>NC_043711.1:23085489-23098515 GCF_006229205.1 Suricata suricatta | reverse complement strand
GCTCCTCCCGCCGCCGCCGCCGCCGCCGCCCGCCTGCTCCCTCGCCCGCCCCTGGGGCCCCGGCGCCAAACGAGGAGGTGGGCAGCCGCGCCGGCCATGGACCGCCAGAACTGAGCAGCAGCCGCGGAGCCCCTGGCCCTCGCCCCTCCCCAGCCCCACGCCGGCGGTGCCCTCGCCCCTCTTCGCCTATCGCCCAGGAAAGGCGGGGGAAAGACGGGGATTAACCCGAAGAGAGAAAGAAGGGAGTGGGGAAGTGGGGTGAGCCAGCGTCGCCCCTGGGGCAATCGCCCATCGCCCCCCGATCCCACTGAGCGCAGAACTTTCGGGAGACGACTTTTACCCATTTTGCGCCCCCTTTTTGCCACACTGTAAAATGAAAGGACAGAAGTTGGCGCTGACTCTTGTAGCTCCGATGGCGACTTGTGTATTTTCAGCGGTATCTCCCGGAGAAAAAGCCCTGCGCGCCTAATTGTTCTGTGGCCCCAAAGATTCAGTGTGTGTGGGGGTGGGGGGGTGGGGGGGTGTGTCTGTGTGTGTACACAGACGTCCACACACTCGCGGCCGCAGGATCAGCGCCTGGAAGCAGACGTTTCGGCCACAGACTTGGAGAGGAGGAGCTGGAGATTGGGAGGCGTGAGCCGCCGGGAGTTTGCAGAATTCGTGGTGTGAATGAACTGGGGGCACCTGGGCGCGCGGTCGCCCCCGCCCCCGCCTCGGGCCAGAGTCTAGTCGTGGGGGCATTTTTTTTTCACCCTCTTGTGAAGATTTTTTTTTTTATTTGTTGTAAAGTCTTTTGCACAATCACGCCCACATTTGGGGTTGGAAAGCCCTAATTACCGCCGTCGCTGATGGACGTTGGAGAGGGAGCGCCTCGCTGCGGAACAGTCGCCTGCACGCCCTCGCGGGACCCGCTGCTCCCTTGTTGCGCGCCGGCCCGGCTTTGCCTTTGCTGCCGGCCAGCGGGCTTCGGCGCCCCCTCGGTTCCCGGGCGCATCCCGGCGCTGCTCCGGCTCGGGCCGCCAGACTTGGGCGCCAGTGACCGCTTCGCCTGTGATTTCCTTCGCCTGCCGGACGCGCCCAGGAGGAACCCGAAGCTCTGCGCTGGATCGTCCCCCCAGGCTTAACCCGGCCGCTCCGCTCGGATTCCTCGGCTGCCCTCGCTCTAGTGGCGACTTCCTCCCCGCAGCCGCGTCCCCTCCCCCTCGCCATGAAGGTAGGTGTTCTGTGCGCTGCCGACGCTCGCCACTTTTTTCTTTATTATTATTTTTTTCTTTTTGGAAGTTAACAGACTCCCCCCACTCACACACACCTCTTCGTTTCTCCTGCTACCCCCAGAAGCTGGAACTCCGGCGTAGCTGGCAGGGACCTCTACCCCTTGGCCCACGCCCCAGCCCCTTCGCGCACTGCCTGCCTCCCCGGAGACTTCTTGTCCCACCAAAAGTTCTGCAAATCTTTTAGACTTTGGGGAAAAAAGTAAGAATGAGCCAGGGCAGAAAAAAAAGCGGTTCGCGGATGACTTTCCTTTTGCTCTGAGAAACACCAGTGTAACTTACTATGTATATTTCAGTAACAGGCTAATGATTCAATTCAACAAATATTTACGAAGCGTCCACTGCGCGGGCACCCAGAGGGTGTGTGGTGGGGCTCGGAAAGGGGAGGAGGACTCCTTGGTTGGGAGACCCGGCTGCAGAACAAGGAGCCTACATCCTTAGAGAAGTGCGCCGGCCCCTCTTTCCTTGTCCTCTGCTGCCGGAGGCCAGGTTGCAGGCTCTTCTCGGCCGGGGAATCCTAGAGCTGAAGGCCGTGTTCCTTTAAGAGTGCCTGGTGGGGGGCCAGCGCGCACCCCGGCGCGGGAGCCGGGTCGCGTTATTAGCATTATTAGCCGCCACTGGGTGAGCTCAGGCGCTTTGCCGCGGTGATGGGGGCGGGGAGTGCTGGCAGTGGTGGCTCTAATCCAGTCCACTGGGAAGCGCACCCCGGCCCCCTGCGCGGAATCTGCCTTGTCCTTTGGAAACATTTGGGCCTCCGCGTTGGGAGAGCGGGCGGGAGGCAGTTTGTGAACTCTTGTTTGTTTTAATTGTCAGTTGTATGTTAAAGCCGAGTCACACACTCCGAGGGTCACCGGGAGTTCACTTTTGCGAAAAGTTAACATTTCTTCCTGCTATATAACTTGTTATTTTCCAAACAACTTCTCTGTCTGTCCTCCAAGCGTCGATCCTTATTTCCACTTTTCTTGATCTATTTTACTTTTCTAGAAAATAAGGATGGAATTAGAAGTAAGATGTTTCCTAAAGCAAACAAATTCCCCCTCCACCCCCACCCCCGCCAAAGAAAGTTTAAAAAGAACCCGAAACCTGGAGACCCCGCGGCCTTGTTTTGCTTTCCAATTCTAGTTTGGCATCGGAGCCCCTTCTCGTCTCTCGTCTTTAAATGGACAACTCGCTGTTTTGGAAGTCACTTCGAGCCTGGGTTGGGATCGCACCTTTACAGCCCTGCCCTCCCGCCAATATTCAGGCTGCTCTATCCTGATATGGAGATTTGGTTTTTAGAAAGCTTCTACCAGGGGAGTTCCGAGTGGGCAATGCTGAGTGCGCGCAAGCGATGGAGAGGCCGCGGAAATTCTGTCCGAGTGCGTGGATCTGTGCCCTGCGTGTGGGGAGGGTGGCGGGAGTAAAGGGACAGTTGTTCTCGCTTACTAGCCTTAGTCCCGCCTGGCCCCACAAAGGAGGACCCTACCCAGGAGGGCTGGGCCGAGATTCCCAAGTCTTTCCCTTCTCTCACCGGAGCGCCTCGGTGCACAAGGGGTTAGCACCGTGCGCGCGGAGTTCTGCTTGTCCCGCTGCCTTTTCATCCTCGCCGTGCGGTGCCGGCTGCCCCCTGTTGGCTGCTTTGAGGTAGGACACCTGGGAGTCTGTTCCTTGGGGCCGTCCAGCAACCGCTCTCCTCTCCCTCCCACCTCTGGATCCGTTCGTCCTTCCCGACCACCAGGTTCTCCTCTCCCAGGAGGGCCCATTCGAGACACCCAGAGGATAAGCTGCAATGCGTGGCCGCCGCCGTACGGAAGGGGCCAGAGGTCCGATCCAGCAACCTGGGCTGGGGCGTGTGGAGGAAGGGTTTACGTCCTCACCAGGGCGTAAGAACCGGAGCGTTGCCCTAGAAGGCCTAGGGTCCGGCTTTGGCGCTCTCACCAGTGCTGTCTGTGGGAGGCGACAAGTGTTGCTTTCTCTTTCCTGGCCTCAATTTCTTCATCTATTAAAAAGTGGTGTTGAAACTGCCTCTGAAGGATAGGGGTTGAACTAATCTTTAATTTTCTTTCTCCTTCCACTGGACACTATGTACCTCTTATGAATAGAGTTGAGAACCCCTGCCAGGAGTTAGACAGCCTGTGTGAGAAGGTGGAAGTGATAACGTGTGTGAGAGGAAGAAAGAGACAGTCTTGAAGTCTGAAGAGACTTGTCCTGGGGGTGGAAGTGGGGAGACGGAACAAAGCTGGGCTCAGCGAGATTCTGCCTTTGGAGAGTCCTTGTTACTGGACCTGCGGTTCATTCCTGAGCCTGGGCAATCCTTGCACTGATTTGGGCGCAAGGAGCTCCCTCCACCTTCTCTGTCCGGCTTCCCTACACCCCACCCCCACCCCCTACACACTCACGCCACACACTTGCATCGCTGTGGACACTGTATGGCAGTGGGGAGGGGCAACTGGAACACCCTCCTCTCCTCGCCCTCCCCCCAGAACCCAGGCTAGAGGAGTGAGGGAGCGTCCCTCCTTGTCTGCTTCCCCAAAGCAGACCTCCTGTACGCCTTGGCTTGCACATCCCCTTATTCGCTCCGCTTCTCTCTGCATTTCCTGGGGAAGGGCGTCCCAGCGTTGTGGTTGCAGCCCTTTCTCGCAATTTTCTGTTTCTCTCTTTCAAGGAGAGATCACAGTGGGGGAAGACAAAGTTTATTTCCCACCAAGAGCTGGGATTCTTGGAGCTTTCTATCCTTTTAGCCACCTTGAGCTCAGGTCAAACATTTCTGACTCCTCGCTGGTCTCCCCCTCATCATTGCCATTCTCGAAGACTTGGGGGAGGGGTGATTCTGGACGCAAAAAGCCTAGTGGAGGGGGATGTCCAGACCGAGTGAGGTAGCGCCAGTGACCAACGGTCGAGAAGCGTCTCCCTCTGCCTTTGCGGAATTTCTCTTTAGGGGTGGTGGGGCTGAGGATTTGGGTGCTGCGCGTCGTTAGGACGCTCTCTGTGGACCGGGAACCTCTTCTAACCAGAGTGAGGTTTCCTCTCTCGCACTCCTCTTCACCGCCCCCCACCCCCAGCGGCACCCCAGTGGATAAAGAAGATTTAGGCACACCTTCAGTACAATGCGAGGGCGTTGGAGGAGATACCGAGTAGGCGTCACTGCGTTGAGCTGCTCTGGCTTTGGAAATAATGGCACACGAACGCCCTACCCCCACCTCATCCCTCCCTTGCCCTAGAATCTCTCAAGTGCCCGAAATCCCCCTCTCCATCGCACGCTAGGAACACATTCTGAGGATCCCTAAATAAGTGGGGTTCCCCAGGCCCTGAAAGTGTCGGAAAACATTCAGCCCGTTCTTTGGTAAACTCAGCCTCCGCCCAGAACTTTTGTTTTAGCCCCGGCGTGACAGTCTCCGGAGAGGTCTCGTTTCTTACGGTCTTTTCGTATCAGATCTCTTGGTAAACAGGCAGGGGTGTGTATCCTACAGAGTCGATGTATTTATTAGTTCGCCGTGGGTTCTTTCAGTTCTTCAAACTTGTGGGGCCTTTTAGGGGGGTTGCGCGGGGATTGGAGCGGGAAGAGGGCCAAGGTGTTTCCGGGCAAGCGCGCGGGGTTAAGTGGAGACGCGACTCCCAGGGCTCTCCTGCCCGATCCCCTTTGGGACACCTCTGACCTATCCCCAGTCTGGAGCTGGGGATACCGAGTCTCGTAGACCCAATGGCCCACTCCTACTTGGGAACGGGCGGACTCTCCCCGGGGTCTTCCGGCCCAAAGTCGGTTCGGTTTGTGTAGCTTCGCCTCTAACAAAGAGATCCGCTGTAATCCGCCGAATCTGTTATCAATTTCTCCGCTGCCCGCGCCCCGCCCCACGCGCCCCGCCCGTCGGGAAGCTCGGAAAGTGCGCGCGGCCAGCACCCCTCTCCGCCGGCATCTCGGAAGCACGCGGGTGCGTGTGTGTCTGTGCATGTGTTTGAGTGTGTGAATGTGCATGAGTGTGTTGTGTGTGCGCGCGCGGCCTTGGCCGCCGAGGGGGAGAGAGTCGATTTTGCAGCCTGGGCCGCGCGCGAAGGCAGACCTCGTAGCCCACCTCCTCCCCTGGAGGAAACTTGACACTTCGGGCGGGGGTGGGGAGGGAGACGGAGCCTTCTCTCTCCTAGGCTGGGGAAACCCCAAGTTTCTATCCTCCCGGTTGCGCCCCTCGCTTTGCGGCGTTTGGAGAACGAGTGGGCCAAGGGCTCAGAGCCCTGGTTAGCGGGCACTGGGGACCACATAAGTATTTCCTCTCGGAGAAGCCCCGAGCTGTCCTGGTCCAAAGGACGGCGGGCTGGGAAAAGCCCTGGCACGCTCCTGGGCCCCTAGGTCCTCTCTGCCCCTCTGACGGCGCACGTTCCAGACCCTTGTGCCGCCTGAAGGAGGCTCACCTTTCCTTTCCCGAGGAAAGGGCTCCCTGGGGGCTGCGGGCGGTGCAGCGGGTTACCCTTATCAGAAATGTAAAAGGGGATTTTGGAAACCCGCTCCTCCCACCCGCACCCCCCACTGTCTCGCGACGCCGCCGCCGCCTACAGGTGGAGAAGTCACCAGTGGGGAGGAACGGCAGCGAAAGCTTACAAGGCCTCTCCCTGCCCCCGAAATTCTTCTCGACGGGAACCTTCACCGCCTGGGCCCTCTGTGCCCTGCAATCCAGGGGCTCAGCCGCCGCGGAAGCCGGCGCGTCTCTGGCCCCGCCGAGGGCTCGCTGGAACCGGCCCTGGCCTAGCCCTGCACCCTCGCCGTTCGGGACTTACCGAACCGAGTCTGAATCGGGCTGGAGGGTGGGGTTGGGGTGTTCTAAGGCCCGGCTCACTGTGCCGCGATGGCGAAGGGCCCGACAGCACCAGACCAGAAGCAAAGGAAACTGGAGTCGCCCTTGGCTTCCTTTCCTTTTTCTCCGTGGCAGCTGTCAGGAGTGGGGACAGAAGGGGGGCGGGAAGGAGAGCGAAATGAAAAAATCAGAATTTGTGGGAAGGCAAGGAACGGATCCTCTCTGCCGTGGACCCGGACCTCCTTGTTTACTCGGGGGTGCTCTTCCTTCTCTGGGGTATGCTGAGTCCGAGGAGGAGCCGGCAGTCAAGGGAGGGGGCACTGTTTCTCGGTTTCCTTGGTTGAGAAAGCCGGTCTCTCTCTCTCCGTTATCCCTGGTGCCCCCATCTCCTTCTCCCCACTCCATTCTGATTGAAGAGTATCCTAAGGAAACCCAGGTTGCCCTTTCCCCGCTGGAAGCGGCTTCCCCCAAAGCGGCCTGTAAACTGATTATGAAACATACGTTGTTAATTCCGAGTTGCTTTTCCCAGCTGGGCACTCTCGAGCACGAGCACGCAGCTCCCCGGGGCCTCGCCCCCCACCCCTGCCCTTCCCTCCCCTGCCCTTCCCTCCCCTGTCCAACCCCCCGCCCCGAGCCGGCCACCCCGCCTCCTCCGCAGCCGCCGGCGGCGCGCTCCACTCGCCTCTGCGCTCCTCTCGCCCATGGAATTAATTCCGGCTCCACTTGTTGCTCGGCCCAGGTTGGGGAGCGGACGAGGGTGGCGGCGGGTTCCGAGTGAATTCCTTCCGAGGAGGGACCCAGCACAGTGCGGACTAGAGGGGAGCGAGGGGGTACGGGAAGCGAACAAGCAGGAAAGAGGCGCTTGGCATCGGGGCTTTGACTCAACAGCATTGAGACATGTTTGTAATCGCTGGCGTGCCCCGCGCGCAGGATCCCAGCGAAATCAGATTTCCTGGTGAGGTTGCGTGGGTGGATTAATTTGGAAAAAGAAACTGCCTATATCTTGCCATCAAAAAACTCACGGAGGAGAAGCGCAGTCAATCAACAGTAAACTTAAGAGACCCCGGATGCTTCCGTTGTTTAAACTTGTATGCTTGAAAATTATCTGAGAGGCAATAAACATCTGCTCCTTTCTTCCCTCTCCAGAAGTCGATTGGAATATTAAGCCCAGGAGTTGCTTTGGGGACGGCTGGAAGTGCAATGTCTTCCAAGTTCTTCCTAATGGCTTTGGCCATGTTTTTCTCTTTCGCCCAGGTTCTTATAGAAGCCAATTCTTGGTGGTAAGTTCCTTCTAAGTACATATTCTTTATTTCATTTTATTTTTTAAAAGGTTCATTTGAATGATGCTGCAGCTTTTAGAGCTGAATTGTGAGTTTGAATCCATTTATCTAATGCATATGTACATAATATATTTTATTTATATATTTGGAAATCAGAATTTTGTTTTACCTTGTTAATATTGTCAAGCTTATCTTTAACTCCATCGGGAATGAGAACCTATAAATCTACGTCTTTTTCTCTGAGGCCCTTGTTCAGATGTATGCTTGTAGTACATCATGTCATAAAAGGGAACCGAAACTCACTTCTCTAATAATTGTAAGCCTATCTATAAAGTTTACTTTTTGCCACCTCTAGGTAGTAAAAGTGAGTTCCAGCTTTTGTTTTCTGTCACTTGAGGTTATAAAGTTGAGGCACAGTTGTAGGAAGACAGCTAAACTCCAAGTGGGGAAGTATTTGCGCTGGAAATTTGATCAAAAGGAGGTTAACTTGAAGTAGTCAAATGTCCCTAAATGAGGGGTTCTTTCTGGTTAGGGGCCTTGTAGATCGACTGCAGTATATCCAGAGGATTATTTCTGACGGCGTTCTGGATATTTTTTCCCTGCAAATGAACAGCGTTTTTCTGACTGTCAAACATGACTTGTATTCACTGGATACCCTGTCTTGGGTCTTTCACAATCACATAAGGAGCCCTTTTAAAATGTCCAGAACACGGTGAATTTTCTCCAGTCTCTATATTTGTCTCAGCGTCCTTCCATCAGTCAGAAGGAACAGCTATCTCCTCCCCGTGTCTAATTGTGTCTACTTTCAGCATTCATACGTTTGCAAAGGCAGATCGGTCCAATTTGTGGGGCAAAGTGAGTCACTTTCTCTAATGTCAGAGGCCTGTCCCCAAAACCGCCATTTCCCCCTTTTCTGAGCGCATTTCGGAAATATTGGTTCAGGTATATGGCAAGGAGGGCACGGAAGGGAGTGAAAACCTAGCTGAGGAGCCAGATGGCGGGGTGGGGACCATACAATACCTCCGTTTTCTGAGTGCAGTTTAAACAGAGAAGTTTTATGAAGCCCTTCTCCTACTTTGTCATGAGGACAAGCAGGAGAGAAAAAGCATCTGTGTGCTTAAAACTATGTATTGCTGACATGCTTTCAGGGGGCCTACCTCGAGAGTTCACGTAAATCTTGAATGCACATCTCCCCCCCTTTTTAGGTCGCTAGGTATGAATAACCCTGTTCAGATGTCAGAAGTATATATCATAGGAGCACAGCCTCTCTGCAGCCAACTGGCAGGACTTTCTCAAGGACAGAAGAAACTGTGCCACTTGTATCAGGACCACATGCAGTACATCGGAGAAGGCGCGAAGACAGGCATCAAAGAGTGCCAGTATCAGTTCCGACATCGACGGTGGAACTGCAGCACCGTGGATAACACCTCTGTTTTTGGCAGGGTCATGCAGATAGGTAGGAAACCATTTCCCATGTTTTTAAATATAGTCACTGATTCTCCTGGTAAAAGGCTTTATTTAGTGTTCACTGATAAGCTTGAGAAGGAGGGGAACCTCTCCAGCAGGGTGCTGGCTGGGGAATTTTGGTCTTATTGCTGCTTGCCTTCATTCCTGTCCCCACACCTGGTTATAAGTTTGGGGCTTTTTTAAAACCAAATCAGAAGGGAAGCATCAAGGATGCCTCCGTGTTTTCTGAATACTTAAGTTTTCTAAAAAGCATTTTGTTTAAAATAGAAGCAGAACACTTATTTTGGTTTCTCAAAAGTGGATGAGGAAGGCTGAGTCATTTATATCCTTTTAAACTTCAAAACTCTTGTAACTGTCAGAAGTTTCGTAAGCCACAATTCAGATGGCCCAGGCATCAAACTAAATACTGTCCTCTTTCGAATGCTGGACACATTGGAAGTGAATAAGGTTTTAGTTTTCCTCATATAGCTATTTCCTGAGGCTAGAGATGTATATATGTTAAAAAGCTTTATTTTTAGGACCAGAAAGAATTTTAATTAGAAGTGATCTGATTTTCCTTGTGATTTTGCCAATTGATATAAAAGCGCATCCTTCAGTTATCAATCTAGAAACTTAAAAAAAAATTATCAAATGTATTGCTCAGTCAGATTCTTTATATCAAATGTATCATTGAACTTGTTATTCCCTGCAGGGAGGAGGTGGCATTAAAATTGGGGTAAAGGCGAAGAATTTGGAAAATCAGTTTGCCTCTGGTTTGCTTTAAAAGCATAGGATGCTATCTGACAGATGTCATCCTCTGTGTGTTTTCTAGTGTGAATATTTTAGGTCCATTTAGTTTTATGCAAACAAGTCCTTATAATTAATATGGCTGCAGTGATTCCTAAAATAAGAAGCCATTTATCAAAGCAATTAACTGTTTAGACTGACTGAAGATTAAAAAAAGTTGGCTTAATATCCGTCACGGATGGATAAAATGCTTTTTTAAAAACCCTGAAAAGTGCATTCATGGAGAACAAAAAAGAGTTGTCAGTGGATGTTTGAGCCAAGCGACTTCATATACTAAAATAATACAGGACTGGAAGCCATTCCTTTAATTGAATGGGAAAATGGTCTGCAGCCTCAGCCTGCAGTTTCATAGGGCTTTGTCCTTCCTGTTAATGATTAAAATGTGCTAATGTATATACTGGGATCTGAATCTGGGAGCTGGGCATCAGAAACACAGGCGCTTTCCCTGAACATGGAGTGCCCTGTGCAGTTAGCTGGGGGTGTGGTGGAGATCCCGTTTTACATTTTGATATTGTGAATAAGTTCAAAACTTTTTTTTTAAGCTGTATCAGAATGGTAACTTGTTAGCTTTCCTTTCTCAACTTTGCTTTCCCCCCTAATCTGCCTTCCTCTCAAACTCTGGGGGCACTTTTTCACAAATGAGTTAGCAAAAATCATACAGTTTTGATGGTAGACAGGAAGCAAAACAGCAATTGGAAAGGTTTTCTGTGTAGTCCCCTGAACACGGCTTCGATTTAAGATCCTCTGCTTGTCTTTATATGTAGCCTGTTTGGGGCCAAAGTTTCAGAATAAGCTATCATTTGCTAAGTGGATTTGAGTTCTGCTGGAGATTTATTTAAAATGTGGTCCAAGATTTCAAAGGGCCTGCTTCCCTCAGGGAACAAGCAGAACCTTTGCTACAAAGGCTTCTATTTAATTGTCCCTTGCAGATACGCTCTCTGGCCCTCAGCTGTGCGGTATTCCCATCTGGGTTGGGGGGTGAGTGGGTCCCCGGAGAACCTCCTGGCAGCGTCCGAGGGAGCCCTGCTCGATACCACCATCAAGTTAGCTAATGTCCTGGGCCTCTTCGAACACATTCTCCTTTGCCAAAAGCCCTCCAGGTGCCTGGGGTCTCCCAGCACAGGAAGCTGCTGCTGGGTGGTTTGCGGGTGGAAAGGCCGATGGGGCCTTATCTTCTATTTATTTAAAAAAGAGATGGAGAGAAGAAAAACCAGAATAGAGCTTTGTGAAAGAGGAACATGGACCCAGACTCAGTAGTGGGAAATTTACTTGGCTTTCACTTTTCTATTTATGAGTCTGTTTGAAGAGAATGAGCTAAGGGAAAATTTAAAACAATGTTGATGCTGAAAGGTGTGCGCGTGCATCACCCCCTCCAAAGCACTAGTGCCCCAGGGACACGGAGAGCAGTTCCTGTCCATGAGAATCTGACCCTGTGATGGGACCAGTGTCTGAGAAACCCAGGCTGCCATTTCCATCCCTCTTCAACTCATTTTTCTAGGGTGCCAGTTGCCTGGAGGCTCTGTAGACCATTGCCTCCACCAAGGGCCCACTCTTCATTTTGGAGACTTTCTCATTTTTCATCACGCTACCCCTTCCGCCAGCTTTTGTCTCCATCTCTTCTTTGTCTCCACACTGTGAAAAGATATGTAAGAAAGGCTCCATTCTGAAGGGGCGTGAGGGTTCAAACAGATGTAGATTTCACAGGGAGCGCAGCCTCGCTGAACCAACAGTGTTCCAATCAGAAGGACCCTGCACAGGCTATTAGCCAAAGAGCACTTTTCAAACTGACGTTTTCCCTGCAGTGACCAATTAACTTAGAGATTTCTACCAGTGTGTGTTCCAGGGCAAAAAAGGAAATGCTCAAGGTAGACTCCTGAAAAAAAGCAGCAGCATTTTGTTTTGTATAAAAGCCCTTTTTATGCACTATCTACTCACAGGACAGTGTCTTCTTTTCTTCTGTCTCCAGAGGATTCTTTGTGTCTTCCACTGGCTACTGCCTTATTCTACAAGTGTCCTCTCCAGGGCCACATGTTCTGTGCTATCAGAGTTAATCCTCGAAGAACTCCCTAGAATCCGCCTGTGCACCTCATTTCTCTCCACTCCCTGAAGTTCCTGCCTCTCTAGTTTGAGCTAGATAGACCTCACACCCCTAAGGAACCTTCTGGATCCTCTTGCCAACCACCAGCACACTCCTCAGGTTATTCCCAGTTTAAATTGCAGGCAGGAAGGTCTGTGGTAAATGGGAATCTTCACCATCCCTGGAAAGAGGAATCACAAATGGCTGCGCATTGAAATGTAGAGCTGGAGTGCAAGAGAAAGGCCACCGGTGGGCCCTGGGATTGGTGTTGCCAAGCTCCTCAGCCAGGTTGGGGCTGAGTCCTGTTGTCAGCTGTCCTGCTGCTGCATCCCCTCTACCCCCCAAAAGATCATCAGCAAGCTCTTTAAATATAGGAGCAACTTTTTTCCTACAGGGATTTCAGTGCCAGAAGGGGCTTTTTTTTTTTAACCTAAGTACCTAGTTCAATACCCTTATTTTATAGTAGAGGGAAATGAGCCCCCCACCCCCACCCCTAGCACACCCCTTCAACTGGCAGGATGTTAACCCTTTCTCCTAGCACGACATTTTTCTTAAGTGGCTACCCATTACTGCTAGAAATGTCTTCATGTACAAATGGAAATTAATGATTGCCTTCATTTTCCTCCTGACAGAGAGGGCTCCTCTATCAGTTTTACAGGAAACTATACTTTAGAAGTTTTGGGGAAAGAGAAGACTTATTTTCTTCTCTCCTAAGGTTGGGCTTTTTCCCTTCTTGCTATTATTCCAACACTTTGAGGCAGAGGCTATGGGGTCAGGGAGGGGGTTGCAGAAGTTGCATCAAAGACCGGCTGTTTTAAAAGCAGATCTCCATCTTCCTGAACCAGAGGTCACCAGGCCAGCCCAGCTTGGGATTTTAGAGGAGGCACGTTTCACCACAGTACTCTAGGAACCGGTTTAGAAACGTCCTCTGGGGAAGTCTAGAGCCCTGGCCTGAGACAGGCCGCGGGGGGGGGGGGGGGGGGGAGCCAGGCCACCAGCTGCTGCAGCCTCGGTGTCCCCGGGCCTGAGGTTTCCAGAGGCTCTAGGCCTGACAAATTCTGTGCTCCTGCCGCAGGTAACTCCAAATGAAGAGGACATCGAACGTTAAAATAAGTATAAGGAAGTCTCCCCACATTCTGTTCGCCCTCCCTGACTTGTTTCGTGTGCCTTTTAGGGAGTAAATTTGCAGGATTTTCAGGAGCTGTAGGGAAAACCGCTCCAGGGGAGCAGTGCTGTCAGGCTCTTCGGTGTGAGAGCAAAGACGTCAGGGGCTGCCGCTCGCGTCACTTGCTGCCCCTGCCGCGCGCTGGGGCGGCGGCCCTGGCTCCCGCCGCGGGGAGGGCGCGGCCCCGGGTTGGGGGTGCTAGGGCCGGGGCGCCTCC
>NC_043711.1:23038822-23085389 GCF_006229205.1 Suricata suricatta | reverse complement strand
CGGACGCCCGGTGACCCCGCGTCCCGCCCACAGGCAGCCGCGAGACGGCCTTCACGTACGCCGTGAGCGCCGCGGGGGTGGTGAACGCCATGAGCCGCGCGTGCCGCGAGGGCGAGCTGTCCACCTGCGGCTGCAGCCGCGCCGCGCGCCCCAAGGACCTGCCGCGGGACTGGCTGTGGGGCGGCTGCGGCGACAACATCGACTACGGCTACCGCTTCGCCAAGGAGTTCGTGGACGCGCGCGAGCGGGAGCGCATCCACGCCAAGGGCTCGTACGAGAGCGCGCGCATCCTCATGAACTTGCACAACAACGAGGCCGGCCGCAGGGTGAGTCCCGCCCCGCTCCGCCCCGGGCCCCTCTGGGGTCCCCAGGCTGGGCGGTCCCTCCCGCCCTCGGTCCTGCCCCGTGCCGCCCCTCCCGGCTGTACCTGTCCCTCGGTCTCTCTGCGTCCGTCTCCTTCCCTCCCTTTCTGACTCTGGCTGCTCTCCCTCCCTCTCGGCCCCCCTGGCTCGCTCTCCCCTTCCCTTCCTCCCCGCCCCACCTCCGCGTGGGCCTCCCTGGAGAGGGGCGCACGTCCCAGAAGGGTCTCCGGAGGAGAAGCATCCCGCCCTGGCCCCCTCCAGCAAAGGTGCTCCCGCAGTTGCCCGAGAAAGAGCTTTCTCTGCCTGTTTTAATCAGTCCCCAGTGCCGTTGGCCAGCCCAGCTCAGAAATAAAAACTGTGAATAACGTTCGCCCTCCTCGCTGGAACATGTTTGTGGTTGGGCCTAAATTTGGGAGAGGGAGTTACTTATCCCAGTAGGTGCCCGGTGGAGAAAGCCCTCACCTCAGCTTCCAGAACTTACCTTCTTGCTTACTTGCTTTCTCCTTGCCTCCCCTTGTGTCATTATATAGCAAGCCTGAGGGACTGAGGATTTTGTTTTGTTCTGAGTTCTTCTAGGAAACCTACGGCATTTTTAGCAGTGTGGAATTTTATAGGTCTGACCATCGGGCCAGTCGAGGGTGGCTCCGGAGAGAAGGGAGAGCCACTCGGAAGTGCCCAGAGAGACCAGCTTTGCGGGCCCTCACCAGGGTTCTGGGTCCGCTCTTTCCTTCCCCTGGTGGGAAGCTTCTCCACAATAGTTAAAAAGACCCTTTTTTTTCCTGCGGTTAAACACATGGCACTTTATGGCTGCTTTAAAATGAAGGGGTAAAACTTTTCTTAACTTTGGCAGCCTTGAAAACCAGGGCCATTATATTCTCACAGAACCCAAGGTAGGTGCCAGGAACTTTCTGGTCAGAGATTTCACTCTTCTGTATTTTGGGGTGAGGACAAGGGAGGATAATCACAGAGTAAAATACAGAGGGCTGGGAGGAGCCTTAGAGCCCTCTAACCGCATACCCTCATTTTTAAAGCTTGGGAAACTGAGGCCCTAGAGAACCATTTCATGGCCCTGGAGGAGAATTGATGGATTAAGATACAGGCCCAGGCGTGTTTCTGTTAAAGTCCTGCGTCACAGCTCAGGCGTAAAGGGCTATGGGTTAAATTCCAGTTCTGTTCCTTTCGGTGTATGAGCCTCCGTTTCCACGTTTCGACAGCGGTTGGATGGCCGTGGCATGAACTATCACTTTAGAGTTATGTGAGGACTGTCGGAATCATCTAGTAGGTGGAGCCAGACGAAGTTACCATACTTGACTGTCTCTGACCAATTAAGTAAGTTTCTTGTGGTTCAGTCCAAGGGCCGAGCTTAGTGTCCACCTGTGTAAGTGCTTGGTAAATCGTAAGTTAATTGTTAGGTATTATGAAGCAGAGAGCAGAGAAGTCAAAGACGATCTAGATAGTGCCAGCTAACCTAGCTGCTGCTTCTCAGATGGATGATAAACACTTGGAGGTGTTGGGGAGGGACTGGCCTCTGCAGGTTTGGGCCTGTGGTGCCCTGAGGGGTCAGATGATTGCTGCGGAGGGCAGCTGTGGCCTCTCCTTTCTCAAGCCTCCCCGTTGCTGCCCACAGTGTGGCTGGACTCCGTCTCCCCCACTGCAGCCGACCAAGGCCACAGAATGGGCATGTCAGCCCCATGCTCTGTGGGAGCCCGTGAAGTGCACCCCTGTCCTCACAGGGGACACGTCACATTACCCTGTACACACACTATCGCAGTGCCTCCGACCAGAAGCGCCTCCAGGACGGAGATGTGCTTGACTCTCCTGGGCCCCATTGTGCCCATATTTGGTACTTTCATCCATTTAGGGGATTTCTTTGATTTCTCTCATGAAGAGAAATTATCAGGGGCTTAGCAACCAAGGCGAGAAGGTCAAGGGATTTCCAAGTAGAGAGAGGGGGTTTTGGAGAGTTGGAAAAAGCACCTTTAATATTAGAATTTCATTGAACATCTGTATATTTTTAAATGTTTATTTTTGAGAGAGCAAGACAGACTGTGAGCGGGGGAGGGGCAGAGAGAGAGGGAGACAGAATCCAAAGCAGCTCCAGGCTCTGAGCTGTCAGCACAGAGCCCAACACGGGGCTTGAACCCACAAATTGAGATCATGACCTGAGCGGAAGTCGGATGCTTAACTGACTGAGCCAACCAGGCGCCCCTAAAATCTACATTTTAAAATAATGGATGAATTCTTTTTGTAAGTTTTATAATCTGAGCTGTGAGCTCAACTTGGATCCTGGCAGATGAGGTTACACAGAAGACAGTTTTTCTCCAGGACAGTGGGGGCAGGGAGGAGGAAGTTTGGACACTGTGCCAGGAAATCATATTAGAATCTCCTTGGGGCATTAGCTTTTTATTTTCATCAAAGGGGAGCGAAGGTTAAGTACATCTGCAAAACCCTTCTGCACATTAGCAGTGCCTAAAACCCTTTATGCCAAGGGAGTACACTCTGCGCCCCCCCCCTTTTTTTTTTAAAGCCCCTTATGAATCCTTATAGGAGGAAGCGAGCTATTCTGGATGGAAGGAGCCTTCTAGCTCATCCAGCTTCCAAGTTCCTAACAGGCCTCTGCAGCCTGTGAGGACCTCTTTGACTGGGGGGGGAGCAGGGGTGTCGGTGATTGGCACAGGAACTGTGGGTAGTGGGAACTGTAAATAGGCACCCACCACCTCCCAGGCTGCTGGGTACAGTGCTGTGCAGCCAGGCCAGTGGGCACTGCTACCGGGAGGCCAAGGTGACCAGGTGAGAGCCTAGGACTAGCGCCCATACGCCATGTGCTCGTCACCCTGGGAAAGACCAGATTTACTGGTTGCATCAGATTGTGTGCTCAGCACTTTCCTCCCATCTCCTAATTTTATCCTTATGACAACGTTGGGAGGTTGGTACCATTACGGTGCCCTTTACAGATAGAAAAAGGAGGCTCTGAGAGGTGAATCCAGTTGCCTGAATTCAGGGGCAGACTTAGGACAGAACTCCCATCTGCCCAGGTCTGGCGTGGGGTGGGGTCAGGACTGCGCAGGATGCGGGAAGTCCAGGCCTTGTTCCTCCACATCCTAGCTGTGTGGCCTGTGCTGGCCACTTTCCCTCTCTGCGTCACTGTGCTGTCATGTGAGCCAGTCTGTGTTATAATGTTGTTTGGGGGGATTAAATGAGAGAAACGGTGTAAAGCCTCTTACTGAAATGCCCGGCACACAGCAATAACAATAGTGATAAAGAGGTGAACCCTGATCCCACTTGGGCTAGCCCTCCTTCCTACTTAAACCAGCTGGGTTGCCCACGGACAAGTCATTTGAGCATGAGCTTAGAGCCCAACTGTCTGAGTTCAAATCCTGGCACTCCTGCCTTTGCTGGGTAAGTAACTCAACTCTCTGGGCCTCACCTTCCTTTCCTGTGAAATGGGCACGATACTAGCACTTCCCTTATAGACTGGCTGTGGGGTTTAATCCAGGTAATGAGGGTGAGGAAGCATAAATAAGCTCTGTGATGAGTGTTCACGACATATTAGTTGCTGTGATGTTTTCCTTTTAAAAAAGAAGCAACTTGAGCGATCTTTTCCTGTTCTCAGTTAAAAACTCGTGGTTTATTACAGTGAGGTGTGATCCTATGGTGGTGAGGAGCTAGGAGCGTGTTTGTTTTGTAGACTGTTGGAAGAAGGTGGCACAAGACCTCTGGTAGCACAGGATGAGGAGGAACGCGCCAGGCGGGTGGCTCCGTGGAGAAGGTGGAAGGGAGCTTTGGTAGCATCCCGTCCACCTGCTGTCCGGGGCTCGTCCGCAAGCGGGGACACTGACTGTCCTGTCTCCCCGCAGACGGTGTACAACCTGGCCGACGTGGCCTGCAAGTGCCATGGGGTGTCGGGCTCCTGCAGCCTCAAGACCTGCTGGCTGCAGCTGGCCGACTTCCGCAAGGTGGGCGACGCCCTCAAGGAGAAGTACGACAGCGCGGCGGCCATGCGGCTCAACAGCCGCGGGAAGCTGGTGCAGGTCAACAGCCGCTTCAACTCGCCCACCACGCAGGACCTGGTCTACATCGACCCCAGCCCCGACTACTGCGTGCGCAACGAGAGCACGGGCTCGCTGGGCACGCAGGGCCGCCTGTGCAACAAGACGTCCGAGGGCATGGACGGCTGCGAGCTCATGTGCTGCGGCCGCGGCTACGACCAGTTCAAGACGGTGCAGACGGAGCGCTGCCACTGCAAGTTCCACTGGTGCTGCTACGTCAAGTGCAAGAAGTGCACGGAGGTCATGGACCAGTTCGTGTGCAAGTAGCGGGCGCGCCGCCCGCCCTCACCCCGCCCCGCTCCCAGGACCCACTTATTTATAGAAAGTACAGTGATTCTGTTTTTTAAATATTGTTATATTTCCCCCGAGAATTACAACAGGAACCATTTTTTTTCTGTTCCCATCTAAGAACTCTGTGGTTTATTATTATTATAATTATTATTTGGCAATAATGGGGGGTGGGAACCAAGAAAAAATATTTATTTTGTGCATCTTTGAAAAGGTAAGACAAGACTTCTTTTGATGGTGCAGGATGAGGGGGGGTTACATGTACCCTTAGCAGTGCGCGCATCTAGAAGGGAAAAGAAACGTGTTTTCTTTTTCCCAACTACGGGGTCAGATACGGGACAGGTAGCATCCAGCTGGAAGCAGGTGGTGCAGATCTACGTGCCATTCAGCCTCTGTGACCAGAGTGAGTTGTGAATGCTCTGGGGAGAGTGGAGAGGTCTTGAGAAACCAAGAGAAATGGAGGCCTCACGCCCTGCCCCCTTCCCTAGGGTCTGCCAGCCTGAAACATTTTCAGAATGGTTATTTAAAAAGTAACAGCAAGAATCTTATGTCCCTTAAAGGAAAAAGGTATATTATTTGTGTCCGTTTTCTTGAACATTCTGTCTGCAGATGGTCTTGTAGCTACTGAAACTTTGGGGAGCAGGGAGGAAAGCCCCGGGAGTGGAAAACCTGAAAAACACCCGTGTCAAGATACTGACTTGAAGCTGTTACAGGAATTAGGTTATCAGATTGGAAAAGGATCCCCGTGTGACTCTGGGTACTAGACTTTTTGTTTGGAGAGAGGAGGGGAGGTTGGCTTGAATATAAAGAAAAATATACTGTAATTTTCTTAGGGATACTTGGTTAATAAATAACATTAAGGAAAATAGGAAATGATTCCAGTTCCACGTCCTCAGCCCAAACGACAAGGTAATTGCACGTAGGTCAGCACTGCACCAGAGCAGAAAACCTGTTTGAGGGGAAAGAGCGAAGTCGGCCCTCCAGCTTGACCCCAGGCCCCCTCTGATTCCTCCTTGCTTTGCTGCGATGTGATGCTCGCCACGCTGCCAAACGGCCCCAGCAGCTCCACCGGGTCCCCTTTGATTGCGGGGCAGGGAACGAAGCATTACAGGTTCCACTTGGGAAACAGTCTGCTACTTAGGGATTTTTTCCCCCTAAAAGTTTTATTTGGAGGAGCACTAGTTTTAGGTGTTTTAATGACATGACATGGGTAATGAGGTTCCCTGAGGGGCTGCAGCTTTTCACTGTTGTGATCCTGTGTGGAGACTGTCCACCCGGCTTTTCCTCTGTGCTGCAGGTGTGCCCGAAGACTTCCTAGGGTGCTTGAACCGTTGGCTTTATGAGGAGGGATGCGGTTTAATGGTGCCTGATGTCTCAAAGCCTTTTGTACGTAACACACACACACACACACACACACACACACACACACCACCCCCCCCCCCATATAAATATAAGTATCTCAGTGCAGCCAGTGACTCTAGTTTACTCTGGGGTTATTTCTCGGTCTAGAGCATTGTTATCCTTTGTTGCAGTCCAATTGGGACTTTTCCAAAAGGTTTCCGGGTTGAGCCTGGGCCGTGGCCCCGATGTGATCGCATCTTAAGCATCGCGAAGCAGCCTTGTTTCTGAGGAATCTGGAAGGTCTTAACTCGCATGCATGTTGGTTTGAAGGTGTCCTTCCTCACCCCCTTTTCTCCAGCCTCCATGTCTGTACACTTCCCAGAAAGGGCATTACTCCTTTGTCGTAGAGGTGGAAATGAAGAGAGATTCAGAACTCGGAAGCATTGTCAATGTGTCTGTTTTCCTTGGTTCATTTTGCAGAGTGAAAACCAGTGCCTGTTAGATCTGGAGGTACCTGTTTGAGTCCAGAAGGAAAATTGAGCTTACGACATACATAGCGAGTTGAAGAAAAATTTTTTTAAAGCAAGGACACCTTTTTCCTAAAAACGCCATCAAATGAAGTGTGTTCTAATCTCAGACATATGCTGTTCTCCAAATCTGGAAAGATACACATCTCCTGCAAGCCTGCTAAGTAAGCTTGGTGGGCTTCATACGCACCTCCGCCACCTGTGGCTCTTAATTTATTGCACAAGGATATTCACTTCCCCTCAGTTGCAGTGAATTGCAAGCAAAAGATCTTGAAATTAAAAAGCACTAATTAGTTTAAAATGTCACTTTTTTGGTTTTTATTATACAAAAACCATGAAGTAATTTTTTTTATTTGCTAAACCAGATTTTGTTCCTTTTTAGTGGTTCGTGTTTATGAAGAGAGTTGAGTTTAACAATCCTAGTTTTTAAAAGAAACTATTTAATGTAAAATATTCTACTTGTCATTCAGATATTATGTATATCTTCTATGGCCTTTCTTCTGTACTTTTAATGTACATATTTCTGTCTTGCGTGATTTGTATATTTCACTGGTTTAAAAAACAAACATTGAAAGGCTGATGCCAAATGGAAGATAGAATATAAAATAAAACGTTACTTGTATATTGGTAAGTGGCTTCAATTGTGCTTCAGATACTTCATGTGGAGGTTTTTTTGAGAAACCATGAGGGATAGTTTAGGGTGACTCTGCGTCAGAATAAAGAAGAGTGGAGAGTTTTACCAAAACCAAACTTTTGAAGCTTCAAAAGATTTCTATATGTAACGGAACAAAAGGGGAATTCTCTTTTCCACTATATGTTTCTCAAAAAAAAAAAAATCAAGCAGATGGCTTAAAGCTGGGTATAGGATTGCTCACATTCTTGTAGCATTATGCATGTAACTTAATTGTTGTAGAGCGTGTTGCTGTTGTAACATCCAGGAGAAGAACTGACAGGCACGTGCTTTTAGCCATGACCAGTATTTTTGTCCAGAAGTGTATTTCTGTTTACCACGGCGTCTGTTGCACCTCTCTGTTGGAAGTTACCATGGACGGATTGTCTCTGGGCCCCTTTGGAAGTAGTTCTATGAAAAGCAAACCTCAGTCTGCAGAGAATGAAATTCATTGGAAACTGAAGGTTCGTTGTGTTAAGTGCAATTAATATGAGTTCTTGTGCTTTCTGAAAGTGTACACCGAAATCTGGCCAGCAGCGCAGATGGATACGTTAGCCCTTTGCTTTTTTTTTTTCTTTCCGGATAACCTTGTAACATATTGAAACCTTTTAAGGATGCCAAGAATGCATTATTCCACAAAAAAACAGTAGACCAACATATAGAGTGTTTAAAATAGCATTTCTGGGCAAATTCAAACGCTTGTGGTTCTAGGACCCACATCTGTTTCAGTTTTTCCTCAGTTGTATATTGACCAGTGTTCTTTATTGCAAAAACATATATTCCATTTAGGACTGTCAGCGTATTTTTTTCTTCTCATCCTGGAGCGCATTCAAGATCTTCCCAATACAGGAAAATTAACAAAAAATTTATATGTACGCAGCAGCAAACAGAGCCATGTTCAAAATCGTAATTATGGGCTCAAGTAGAAGGAAGGCTCTTTTAAGTTTTGGTCCAGTGTATCTGTTCAGTTCTTCAAGCTTCTGACCCCCTTGGACGGACGTTGTGTATGTTTAGTAGCCTACCCAAACCCTTCTCTCAGACAATTTTGCCAATCCCAATCTTCAATTTGCTTTTGCAAAACATTATTCAAGCCAGTGGAATTCTCAAATATGACGCTCCATGAGTACTCCAAAATAGAGACTGCTCCAGGCTGAGTCCCAGCAAGAGATCTTAGCAAAAGCAGTCCCCAAAGACTGAGTGGTGCATAAGAGAAATAGGGAGAGACAGACAGAAAAGGTACTTACGACTTAAAGCATATATGTCATGCAAATATGCCCTAAGGCATAGGTCTAAAATACTGCATTATCTCTGTAAAATATACTTTTAAAATATTTATTTTTTTAAAAAAGTATTTTTTAGTCTTCCCTCTCTCTTTGGGGTGGGGAAAACCAGATGCCATGCTTTGAAAGTGAGATGAAGAAGTGAGTTTTTAGTAATACAGGACACATTGGGCAATGTTAGTAACTAAAACCTAGGAAATGGATCATCTCATTTACCTGTTCGCACAAACTTCACACTTTAACCTCACGATTGGATAATACTTTATTTTAGTGAAACGTCATCTTGCTCGCCCACTTCAGACAATGGATGTAGAATGATTAAAGGTTGGTGTGATTTTTTTAAAAAAAGCAAAGTGTATCGACTTGAATTTAGATTTAATTAAAATGTCTTCATATTTCAGAAGCAAAACGGAAATGAGGAACATTGCCTCCTAGATCAGTTTTATATGCAGTGTACAATTTGCTGGGCTAGAAATGAGATAAAGATTATTTATTTTTGTTCATACCTTGTACTTTTCTATTAAAATCATTTTATGAAATCAGTGCAGTTGCGTGTGTGTTTGGCAGAGGTGGTGCTCACAGCCATCAGAGTTTGATGCGGATGCAGAGAGCAAAGATGGCTCAGGGCATCCGGAGAGAAGAAAATGACACTTCAGGCAGGTGCGTGGTGCTTTGGTCCAATTTTGAGGGATTCCTTTGCATTTTAATGCTCATTTTTCTTGTGTCTGATGCCCATCTTTATTTCTTGTCTGTCCCACAGCTAACATAGAAGAATCATAGTAGGAGATTATTATTCTGTGTAGGAATTTAGCACAGTGACATGGGATTATGATAATATTCCAGGGCAAGAGAAGAAAGAGAAGGATTTGAGGAGAGAGAGAAAATAATGTTCAAGACAGACTGAATGACCCAAAATCTTCTGCTGGTTGTTTTCTGCATGTTGCACGCTGCCAGCCAGGTGCTTAAAACAAGGTTTCTGAGCCTCAGCAGGGTTGGCTTTGGGGGCTGGATGATTCTTTATTGTTGGAGTTTCTCCCGTGTGGTTGAGGTTTGGCAGCATACCTGGCCTTTAAACAGTAGATGCCAGGGTACCCCCAATTTGTGATAACCAAAAATGTCTCCCAAGACATTGCAGAATGTGCCCCGGGGAGCAAAATCACCCCTATTCGAGAACCAGGGCTTTCAGTGGAGGGACTGAGATCCTGAGCACTTGAGGAATATAGGCTAAGTACAAGGGGGTACCGTTAGGTGCCTGTGTTGGCTAATGAGCTAGAGATGCCATTTGTCAGTTTTCCTGTGTAGAAAATGGAGATGCAGCAGCTTCCAGCGGGCAGCTTGGCTTGGCAATTAAGAACATAGATTGTTTGGATTCATATTCTGGGACTGACATTTGCTGTGTTACCTTGGGAAAGTTCTGTAACCTCTCTGTGTCCCTGAACTCTTGTCTTAAAAATGAGAGACAGTATGATACCTATGTCTTAGAGTTGTAAAGATAAAACGAGATAACGTGTTTGGGGTGCTTAGCGCAGGTTCTAGTACGAAGTAAGTGCTCATTCAGTATTTGCTAGGAAGGGCAGGATAAGTCTGAAGACGAATCCCAAGATGTGTACGCCAGTCCTGTTTAACATTTCCATCAGTGGCCAGCTCGATGCTGGGAAGTCACCCTGGTTGTTTGAGGAGGTTGCAAACTTGGGGTCCACTGTCTACATCACATTTTCAGATTTGTTTTGTTTGACTTGCAAAGCGTTAAAAAATAAATTGGTTGCCACCATTTAAAGGAGGAGTATTTGTATATTCAGATTTTGATTTCTGACTTGGAAAATGGGAAAAGCCGACCACCTGGACATAGGATCTCCCAGGCCCCCTGGAGCGACAGTCAGCTACGTCCAGCAGCTGCTCCCTCTTGGAGCTGGGGGCGGGGGGCGTGTCCAATTCACCAGCCACTTATATCACCTGACTGACTCTGCAGGTTCTTGCACTTGTGATGGCTTTTGAAAGTATTTTCCCTCTAAATCACAGTTTCTCAACCTTATGATTATGACATTTGGGGTCAGATAATTCTTGGCTGTGAGGGGCTGGCTCGCTCACTGTAGGGTGATTAGTCACATCCCAAGGCCTCTCTTTGTGAGATGCCAATAGCATCCTCCCATCCGTGACAACCAGTAGGTCTCCAGATATTGTTGAATGTTCTGGAAAGGGGGTGGTGGGGGTGGAGATGATGGGTAAAATCATCCTCATTAAAACCCATTGATCTAAACCAAAAAGATCTGTATTTATGAGTTAACCAATGAGGTTAAAACGAAGAAATAAAGACAAAAAGAATTAGTCTCTTGGTGTAAAGAAATGTCTGGCACATCACAGGAACTCGGTAAATATTTAATGAGTGAATGAAAACCACATCCATTTTCAGGTTTGAGCTCTACCACCGTTTCTGAATCTCTCTGATCTTAGGGTCCTCACCTGAAACACGAGGACAGGAGCAATTAGGTTTGATACTTAAATTACATGATATAACGTGCAAAAGGCCGCCACTAAAGCCTTAAAAAATAGTAGCAACTTAAGAGAGGAGTTAAGTATCAAAAACAAAGAATAAATTATCAGCTACATTTTCTTAACCAGCCTGCCCCCAGCAGCTTAACAGATGTGTGCTCTGTTCTTTGAGTTTTGATATCGAGCTGTAATTTCTTTTTTTTTTTTAATGTTTTATTTATTTTGGGTACAGAGAGAGATAGAGCATGAGAGGGGGAGGGGCAGAGAGAGAGGGAGACACAGAACCTGAAGCAGGCTCCAGGCTCTGAGCTTGCTGTCTGCACAGAGCCTGACGCGGGGCTCGAACCCACAAACGTGAGATCTGACCTGAGCCGAAGCCGGCCGCTCAACCGACTGAGCCACCCAGGCGCCCCTCGAGCTGTAATTTCTAAAGAGCTTTGCATCACTCATAGGCCCAGGAGATGCTCAACAGAAGGCATGTCACAACCATACACGTTTGGGAAGTGACGGACGATGGATTCGTTGGCATATTGGCAGTGCTAAAATCGAACCGCAGGAAAGAAACCTGCTGCTTAACTCAGAGCTGGTAGGAGATTTGGACTTCTGTTCATTTAGCACCTGTTCTTACCCCGTGGGCAAGTTGGGAGGCGCTGGGGGTGAGGGCCCTTCTCTGGCAGGTGCTGCCAGGACTCCGTCTATTGAATCCGAAGCCGCCTGGCTAGCTGTCCCTGGCCGCCCGGGGGAGGAGGTGCTGCCTCGTGCCGGGTCTGGAGAGCTGCTGTCTGTGCCTCGTGCCAGGGGAGGCTGGCTCTGGGGGGCAGTCCTCTACTTCTGCAGCCTGGCTCAGGGGAGGGGAGGGAAGTCTGGAGACAGAGACCGCAAAAGTGAGGAGAAGGAAGGAAGGGAAACAACAAAGGGTAGAAAGGGGGAAAGAGGAAGGTGTAAAAAGCAGAGGAGGTGAAGGAAGCCAAGAGGGAATCCAGTTGTCCTCTGACAATTACCTTTGGATAAATCTCATGTCTTTTGTTTGTTTACTTAACATTTATTTATTTTGGAGAGCCAGAGAGAGACAGAGCGTGAGCAGCTGAAGGGCAGACAGAGGGAGACACAGAATCTGAAGCAGGCTCCGGGCTCTGAGCTGCCAGCACAGAGCCCGATGCGGGGCTGGAACTCATGAGCTGTGAGATCGTGACCTGAGCTGAAGTGGACGCTTAACAGACTGAGCCCCCCAGGTGCTGCACCCTCCCCCCATCTTTTAGTGTTTACTTGGACGAATCTCATTTCTACTGATTAAAAAAAAGTGAGGTAGAAAAGAAGTATTTGACAAGCATTTTGTCTGTAACTGGTACTTGTTAAGGGTTTTATCTTTCACTCATTTAAGTGGGATTTTTATGAATATTCTGAGATAACGCTGTTACCTTCATTTTATAGATGAAGAAATGGAAGTATGGAGAACGTAAAGCTGACCCAAGAGCCACTTTGTCCACCAAAAATTCATGCTCTTCCTATATCCATGTGGAATTGATCCTGCAAGACAGCTGCCCAACCAAAGACTACATTTCCCAGTACTCCTTGCAGCTAGGTGTGGCCCAAAGGCTCTTTTTTAGCAATGGAATGTGAACAGAGGTGGTATATGTCGATTTTGGAGCTCGGAGTCTTTGAGAAGCTGGTATAGGTTCTCCGTGGTGTCTTTCCCTTCCACCAGTTGGGAGCAGAAGGCTCTGAAGTTCTAGGGGCTGAGGGAGCCACAGCATGAAAGAAATCTGGGTCCTTGACCTTCCACATGGAGGAAAGCCATGTCATGCACTGACCAGAAATTCCCTCCTTAGACTGTCATGCGTTGAATTATAGACTTCTATCAAGTGAGACATTTAGAGTTTGATATAGCAGCACACTACTGGGGTTTAGGTCCACCTGTCATCTCCTGCAGTCAGGACCCAGGTCTGTCATGAGTCCCTGGACACAGTGGGGGTCCCTTCGAGGACCAGTCACAGATTCAGTAGGTCCCTTGTAAGCCTTCCTATCCCTTGCCACCCCCAGGGGACCTTGGCCCCAGAGCAGCACGCAGTTTCTCACCTGGGCAGCTCCATCCCCTGGGAAGCTCAGACGTGTCCTGACTCACCTACATTCATTATCAAAGAGGGCTCCTCCCTCTATCAGCTGGGGTCCCTCCCAGCCATCTAGGAAAATAGGCCTCGTTCAGTAAAGGCGGAGCCTCTTCCTGCTTCTGACATAGCTTATGTATAATTTGGGGCAAATCTCTTCCCCTTGCTGAGCCTCTGATTTCTTTTTTGCTGTTGCTTTTTCCTCTAAGGACACTTCCAACTCATTTATTGTTTTATCATTTGCTCAGTAGGAAGGGGTATTTAATGAACACGTACTGTGTGCTGGGCACTGATGTAGGCGATGGGTTACAGCAGTGAGCAAAGCAAGTGTGGTCCCGCCCTCCCCGAGACACCAGCAGTCACTGTGACAGGAGACCAGGGAAAGATGGGGTGCCATCAGGGGCCCAGAGACCCGATCCTAGACTTGGATAGCAAGGGTTCTCCCTAGAGAAAGTGACATTTTAGCTGGGCTTTTAAAGACAAGTATGTAGCTTGAGTGGGAGAAGGGTGGGTAACAGCATTCAAGAAGTAGAGCATTGCTTGTGTAAAGGCAGGGAGGTAGGAGAAGATGTGGTCCGTCCCAGAACTGTGTGTGCACGGAGAGGCGTGACGGCTTGTGAAGAGGAAGGGGTGGGGGTGGGGGTGCACCGCAGCTCACATCCTCCTTAGGCAGATGGGAAACCATGGGAAGGTATCCAGCGTGGGAGGGGCCTGTTCAGACTGACCTTTAATGACCCTGTGGAGACATCTGCCTCCTCTGCTCCTTAGATCGTGGACTCCGGAGGATTTCATGATTGTGGGGATATTCTGGTGTTGCATTGCATTGGCTCAAAACCTGCAATCCTGGGCTTGTAGCCCGACTTGGGCTGGCCTAACGTCCCTGCACCTGAGAAGATTCCAGCCACATGCTTGCTCACCTCTGTTCCACTAGTGTGACCTCGGCTCTTGTCCCAGGGCTGCCCTCTGCATACCGCCCCTCCCCCCAAAGGGCTCTCCTCACGTCACTTACCTCAGATGCTAGGACCAGTGGTGACCCCGTGACAGTCACGCTGCTAACTGTGTCCCAGGCTCAGTGCATGATTCGATTCACAGGCTTCAGCTCCTTCACTCTTCATGACAAGCTCATCAAATGTGGAGATGAACATTATCCCCATTTTACAGAGGAGAAAACTGAGGGCCGGGAGAAATTAGGTCACTCCCTTTATCAGGTTATTGCTGTGAAAACTTAGTGGCTTAAAACAATACCAACTGTATTCGCTTATGATCTTGTGGGTCAACAGTTCGGACTGAGTGAGCTGGCGGTGTGCGTGGGGGCTGGCAGGTCGGCGAGGGGCCGGATGATCCTACATGGCCTCACACAAGTCAGTGGTTGATACTGGCTGCTGCCTGGGCTTTTCTCTCGATGCGGCCTCAGCCTCAGGGAGATGGCCTGGACTCCTTCACATTGTGGTACCACATTCCATGAAGGCGAGGCTAAGAAGCTTCTAAGCTCCTGGAGGCCTGAATTCAGAAGTTACACTGTATCACTTCTGCTGCATTCTATTGGTCAAGGCATCCCAAGGACAGCAGATTCAACAAAGTGGAGAAACAGACTCCCACTCTCGATGAGAGCAGTGGCTAAGCCACATTGCAAACGGGGTCTGTACCGGGTGGGAGAGGTTGCTACGGCAGCTTTGCAAACACTCTCTCCCCCGGGTCACAATTCCAGAGTGTCTTAAGTGGTGGTCTATCTCCTTTTTCCTGTGACCGCACCTGCAGTGGGATACCCTTCTCTCAGCCCTAGAAACCCAGCATCAGCATGGTGCAGAGGGGAGACAAAGAAGGGAGAGTTAAGAAAGGCTGGCTCCCAGCTTTGCCTTTATAAACTGAGTGCCCTTTAGCTAGGTACTTCCTCCCTAAGCTTCATTCAGTATTCATACGTGTAACATGAAGGTACGGTGATTTACACCGTGTTGGCCAGGATCGCTCGTCGTGTAAGCAGAGAGCTGGGCCCCGAGACGGCACTCAAGCAGTACGAGGGATGCTGATGGCAGAGGAGGTGATCGCTGGCATGGGGAGAAACCACCTGCATTCCCTCTCTGCCTCTCAATGACTCATGAGCCTCCCTGATTCAGCAAATTGCAGGGCGCTCCCTTCAAGGCACTGGGAGGGGGCTCCTGAAGGTTCTTGATCAGGTTCAGGCTGGGGAGGCAGAGGGTGGGGAGACAGGATGGGCTCAGCCTCAGCTCAGACATGCCGAGTCCTCCCCCAACCATGGGAAACTCTGTGGAATGCGTTCCCATGTCTTAAGAGAGACCTATGACATGATCAGGGTGGGGACTTACCTCCTCTTTACAGGGCAAGATTCTGAGTATGGGAAGACCAGCCCGGACTCCGGAATCCTAGGCACACCCTTAGCCATACCCCACTTCGCTTCTGGTGGGTAGCAAACTGTGGACAAGCCACTAAGGTTCCTCTGGGCCTCAGTCTTCTGTCCACAAAGTGGAAATAAGATTTGTGTGATTCACGGCACAGATTGACTAGCAACTGCTCCCATTGATTAAGCACAGGTGCTGTTTCTGAAAGGTATTTTTACTTCTATTATTTTGTATGATCTCACAGCATCTGACAAGAAGAAGGGTTACTGTTCAAACTACAGAGCCGGCAGGAAGCAGAGCCAGGTCCCTCTGATTATAGAGCCTTTGTTCTCATCCATTAGATGGTAGGGCCTGGGGGTTGCTAGGTACGGAAAGATGGAAAGCTAGTAATGCTAGATACCGAACATGTCATTCCCGACCCAGAGTCACTTGTGCTAGTTTTCAAGTTGAGGCCACCTCCAAGTTCTCATTCTTGTGCCCACTGAGTGCCCTGGTGTGTGTCAGGCAAAGTTTCCCTCTGCACACGAACCAGGGTTAGGAGAATCCTGGACCCCAGCTTTATGAAGGGCCCCAATAGGACTCTCATGGTCTGGATTCTCGTCTCACATGGCCACCACTTTGCTGTGTGACTTTGGGCACATTCCTTTCTGTCTCTGGGCCTCACTCCCTGACACATGCACAGTGCTTTGGATGGGGTCACATGAGTGAGTTTGCTTTCCTGCGGAGCAGTGTTGTGTCCCAGGAAGTGGATGCTTTTTCAAGATGCAGAGCAGGACTTCAAGGCCTGATATTTGGGACTAAAGGGAATGCAAATGAAAGCTGGCTTTCACTGATTGGCCCAGCACTACAGGGATGTAGGGACAGCTTCTCTTTGGCACTTTCTCCTCCGCTACACACCCACACACCCACCACCACCACCACGGTGCGTGCCTCACTGTGCATGTTTTCCTATGAAAACCGCGAGTTTAGGAATCAGAAATACCTGCACCATCTTACACAGGTTTCTTGACTTCAAGAGCATTCATTTCCTCATCTGTAAAGGGGCAAATCATATCCACTGTGGGGGCTTTTGGGAGTCTGGGGAGGAGGGTTACAGGGCAGAGTGCATGGTGAACAGACTGGATGGGCCGCTCAATAAACGAAAGCCATTATATTATTAATTTAATCCGCAAGCCCTCCTGTCTGCGCCGGAGAGAGAAGCCTGCTCACTTAGTGGCAGATTCTTCCTCAGCTAATCCGACACGCCGGGCAGCGCCTTGTCTCAGCAGTTGGGGTTTTCAGAGCGAAGAGCAGGAGAGGGGGCCCTCTCCCCGCCCCCGCGGCCTCTGCGGAGGGATTTCTGGCATCGCCGGTGGGTTTCCTGTCCTGGGGCCTCTCAGACTCGCAGGATTCAGCCTGGGCCTGGGGGCTGCCTGCTTTGCCTCTTTCATAACACGGTTCCCGGAGGCTCCCGGGCGCCAGGCCTGTGGTGGGGTGCAGACACCTCCCTGCCCTGCCCGCCCAGGGGTCCGCAGTTTCAAGGGTGACCGGCGGGAAGAGGATTCGGCCGTGACTTCCTGGGGAGCCTCCGGGAGCTGGCAGACAAGCCACACTCCAAGCACGTTTCCAGCGAGCAGCATAAACCACTTGAATCCGAGTCCCGAAAACCAAGAAACCAGTTCTGAGTGTTTTCACCTCTCCCACGGCTCTCCCCTAAATTTCATTAGGGCTGACAATTTGTATATCCACTTACAGGGTAATGTGATTTAAATGGCTGACCGTAACTGCTAGAACCGAGTTTTCCGGGCGCGGTGAGCCGAGGAGGCAGCCGGGGACGCTTCCCAGGGCGCTGGGGCCCTGTCCCCAGCAGTGCAGTGGCCGAATGTGACTTGCCAGACGCGATGTCCGCCCTGGGAGATGCGGGGACCGCCTGTTGGCCCCCTTCCCTCTTCACCCCGCAATCACTTTGTTCTCGGAGGCCGAGCTATCTTGGAGTTTTGGGCCTGCCATAGAACACGCCCGACCACAAGGCCCCTCTCGAGCCAGGACTGCCGGAGGAGGAAGCCAAGTCCCTTGGCCGGGCTGTCTACATGGTGAGGCGGAATTGATAGTGTGTGTCCTGCTTCGTGGCTTTCCTTTTTGTTTTGGCTTGGTAACTAAAACAGAGTTGATGTCTTAGAAATGGGATGTTCAGTTTGATTTGATTCCCTATCAGCATTTTACACGTGTGTGTGTGTGTGTGTGTGTGTGTGTGTGTGTGGCAAGCAGTTCATGTATCATGGAGTGAATTTGGGTTTGAATCCTTGCCCTGTCTCATTC
Organism: Suricata suricatta; assembly: GCF_006229205.1. NCBI lineage: Eukaryota > Metazoa > Chordata > Mammalia > Carnivora > Herpestidae > Suricata > Suricata suricatta. The sequence goes on along the minus strand of NC_043711.1, from coordinate 23,067,622 downwards.
GGTGACCTCAAACATGTCATTTTCCCTCTCTGAATATCAGTCCGTAAAACTAAGCTGGTGTTTCCTGCCTTGCGCAATGGGCACTGTCCCATACAGGAGCTGTGAGCCGCCTGTGGCTCTTTAAATTTAAATTAATTAAAATAAAATCATCCAGTTCTGCAGCTGCAGTAGCCACATTTGAAGTGCTCAGTAGTCGGGTATCCAAGATGACAGTGCAGCTGTAGCACTTCCCACCGTCGTGGAAAGTTCTGGAAACACTGGCTCAGACCCATGCCTGCACCCACTAGAGGCTCAGGTCCGCCCTAAAGGAGACAGAATGGCCTCCACAGTCAGTCACTACAGCACAGGCACCTGGGGCCAACAGGTGATTTAAATTAGACAAATCATCCTACAGAGACAGTTTCCCTAGAATTTAGAGTCTGTAACTCACAGATCAGCCACCTTGTTCTGTGGACCTTTATTCTTGTATGCATCGTGCCCAAATATGGGGGTGGGGGGAAATAGCCAGAGAGGTAGATGCAAAAGGCAAGATGGAGGGCTGTAACAGCAGGTGCTAAGAGTGGCAAGGGCTCCGGACTGTGTTCGTTAAGGTTCTTTACAGTGTACTCACAGGATCCAACAACATCCCGGAAACTTGCTGGGAGGTGTTGAAATGTCTCCTGGAATCTTAAGAAAGACTTGAGCCATCAGGGTGGTCAGAAGGTCGTGAATTTGCCTTCTGCTATGCTTTTCAAATTTGACAGAGCTCCAGCATGAGAAGTAGCTAGGCTATTCATAAAATACAGGTTCCAGGGTCTGCCCTGGGAAAGTCAGATTTGTTACGCTTGGGGTGAGCCCTGGGAAGCTGTATATTTCGAGGTTCCTCAAGTGATACTGAAGAAGCCTTCTGGAAACCAGCTCTCCAGATCTGTCTTGCTAGAAATCTGGCTGTCAGATTGGAAGTGGGGTTTGGAGCCAGAGGATCTGACTGGCCCCTCTGTCAGCCCACTGTTCAACTGCCTCACTCAAGCCTAACTCTGGGGGTCCCTAGAGTTGCCATATCATCCAGCAAGCCTACTTCTGGGTATGTATCTAAAATCATTGAAATCAGATCTCCAAGAGGTGTCTGCACTCCCCTGCTTTCTGCAGCATTATTCATAAGACAGGGAAACAACCTAAGTGTCCATCAGCTAGAGGAATGGGTAAGGAAACTGTGGCAGATACACATAATGGATTATTATTCAGCCTTTAAAAAAGGAAATCTTGCCATTTGTGCCCATAGGATGAAAATGGAGGGTATGATACTAAGTGGAATAAGCCAGTCACAGGACGAATACTGTGTGATTCCACTTACGTGAGGTGTCCGGAATAGTCAGATTCATAGAAACAAAGAGTTGAAGGGTGGTTGCCAGAGGAGGGAGGGAGGGGGCGATGGGGGCTGTTCAGCCAGTGTCAAGTTTCAATCATGCAGGAGGAATACATTCTAGAACTCTGCAGTAGAACATCGTGCTTATGGTTGACAATACTGCACTGTGTACTCAAAAAATCCTTAAGAGGGTAAGTCTCATGTTAAGTGTTCTTACCAGTTTTTAAAAAGGAGAGAATTTTGATGTGTTCAGAGAGCACAGATACATGTCCTACGAGGTAATGCCATTTTCAGTGCTTTATCGTGTGATGCCCAGGGGGTGGTGAGGGACTCTGTCATGGGTTTATAGAAAACTAATACAAAGAACCAGATTTTCTTTCTTAGTGGGGAGACTACTTACAGGTATTTCTCTTACTATTTGGTGTTCTGTTGATTTTGCAAACTGTCGCTGAGAAATTTGTAGTCAATCCTGGGAACGTGTGATTTTTAAGCAGTGTTCCGAGTGCTCAGCTTCACCCGCTTTGTGCCCTCAGACAAAATAGTCCTTCAAAATGGAAATAAGTGGACAAAAATATTCCCGTGTGTGTGAAAACACTGCGAACAGAGTACACTAAAGATAATTCCAACTCATTATCTCTAAGTGGTAGAATTGGTTTTTAAATTTTATTAATCTGTAGGTTCTAATTTTTCTGTGATGAACATTAATTTTTGGTGGCAATTAAAGGTCACTTTTAAATATAAAAATGGATAAGTAAGTAAGGATCGACATGTTTGTAACGACCTCTTGTGAAGTGTGGAAAAGGATAACGCGGGGCGGGGGGCAGGGCGCGTATGCTTGGATCTGGGAGGGTTGCGGTTTCCGAAGGTAGAAGGTTGTCTGGTGGTTTGGCAGTTGGTGTCATGTCCCACCCTCCCCAGGAGGTGACAGGAGCACGATTTTCCAGGCTTGCGACTGAGTCAGGCTGAAGACTCTCAAGGAGTTTTTCCTGGGTACCCTCGACGGTGCCCGGCCCCTCGTACATGTGCAAAAGCGTTGGATGAGTGAGAGAACGAAGAGGGAATTTAACTCGGACTTACGCAGTGAAGTCTGGGGAAGGGGGGCGTTATTTGACACGGAGCATTTAAGTCCCGTTGGGTTTCTGACCTGGGGCTGGAAGAACGAGGACATGTAGACAAGCTATGTGGCATTAAGCGGGGCCCTTGAGCAACTGTGCCAGACAGTAGTGGAAGTCAGACTACGTGGCCAGCAGTGGGAGGCGGCGGTGGGGGAGGGGGCGGTGGGAACAAGCCACATGGAGCTTGGGGAGGTCTGTCTGCTTGCGGCAGGTGGTGGAAGGCGTCCACGTGTCCCTAGCTTGGCGACGCATCCTCAGCCAATGGGTGTGTTCTCCCTTGGTTTTGACAGAGTGCCACCTGTCTATGAGTGTGTTTTCCTAATGACTTGAAGATGTAAATGAATTGGTGGCATCATACCTGTTTCTTCACTTGATACCTTTCTGGTAAAGGGAAGCTTCTGCTATTACGCAGCAACTTTAAAGCCCGCAGTGCTTTGCATCTCAGAGTCTGTTGGTTGGGCGTTAATATGGTTGCTGTTGCCTTTTTTGGTTGGTATTGTCTCTTTCGGTCCTGTGCAATTACTCTGTCTTTAGGTGGTGAGATTGATTTTCAACATCCAGAGTTGGATTTTTTTTCTGTCTTTTAGTTTTTTCTTTTAATGTTTTTAATTAATTTTTGAGAGACAGAGACAGTGTGAGCAGGGGAGGGTCAGAAAGAGAGGGAGATACAGAATCTGAAGCAGGCTCCAGGCTCAGAGCTAGAACCCATGAACCATAAGATCATGACCTGAGTCGAAGTTGGACGCTTAACCAACTGAGCCACTCAGGCGCCCCTTGTCTTTAAATTTTTTAAGTTTATGTATTTATTTTGAGGAAGAGAGAGCTTGCACAAGTATGGGAGGGGCAAAGAGAGAAGGAGAAAGAGAATCCCAAACAGGCTCCACACTGTGCACAAGCCCAATGCAGGGCTTGAACCCCTGAGCCGCAAGGTCATGACCTGAGCAGAAATCAAGACCAGGACACTTAACCGACTGAGCCACACAGGTGCCTCCAGTCTTTAATTGTTTCAATCTTTTTAAACCTTGACCTTTAACTGGAAAGTTTTATTCATTATATTGCTTCTGGTCCTTGATATATTTTGAGCTTTGTATTTGCCCTACTTTTTATTCCTTTTATCTTCCTTTCTGTTCTTTTGGACGATTTTTGCTTCCTTTTCCTCATCCATTTTTCCTCTTTTTTGTTTTAGAAGCTCTTTTTCATCTAATTTTTTCAGTGTGGACACCCTGGATACCTACACGTTTATACTTAGTAGAGTCTAATATTAATCAGTGCCTCCATCCTCTTCTCAAATAATAAGAGGCTCTTCGATCATTTTATTTCCAATTGCCTTTCTCCCAACATAGATGCTCTTATTTGACCAGTATATTAGTTGTTTAGTATCCCAAAGTAGACATCAAAGTTATTATTTTACACAGTAAATATGTGTGTGGATTTTCTAACATGTTTGCCAACAACTTGTCACTTACCTTCTGTGATCTGAACTCATTTTCCTCATTGACTCAAGTACAGCCTTTAGAAGTTCCTTAAGTGAGTTGCTGAAAACTGCCTCAGTTTTTGTTTTATTGAAAATGTCTTCATATTACCATCAGTCTTGAATGGAAGTTTCCCTGAGTATAAAATGATTTATCCATTCCTTGTACTCACAAGATTTGCACAGCCAAGCTCAGTATTAGACACAGAGGAGTCAGGGATGAGCCAGTGCAGACTCTGTAGGGTTAACTAGATCATTGGGAAAACAGACCATCAAACTGTCACGCAAAGGCGGAAGTGCAGTTGGTGACTGACATGCAGAACTCACGGTGCTCTTTGAGTTTATAACAAAGAACTTGACCCAATCTGGGTTAGCAACAAGGGAAGGTCTCCTTCAAATAAATGGAAATTGAGCTGAAGATTCAACTGAGGCTTGGTGAGTGAGTAGGAGGTACCTTGGCAAAGGCAGGGCTGAGAAGAGAGGAGTCAGGGGAGAGCATTCCAGGAACAAGAAAACACACATGCAAAGGCCCTGTGGTGGAATAGCATCTCTGAGAACCTCAAAGGTGGCCCATATGACTAGACGACCAAAAATTGGGTGATTGATGGTAGCCAGCTGAGCTGGGAGGGCCAGCGGAGGGTCAGGAAGAGCTTTTAAATTGTGTTGAAGATTTGGGCTTTTCTACCAAAATGCTGAATTTCTATTTGTAATTCATAGTAGAGATGTTGAAGGGAGGAGAGAAAGAAGGAAGGAGAAAAGTCAGACAAACAGACTGGCCTGGTTCACAAAGAACAGGCAAGACCCAGCCTGAAATACAAGGCACCTGCTTTCATTTTTTTTTTAAGGTAGAATATTTTAATAGTTTATTTTCAAATTGGTTTCCATATAACACCCAGTGCTTCTCCCCACAAGTGCCCCCCACCATGCCTATCACCCTCTCCCTCCCTCCCCCTCCCCCTTCAGTCCATGGTTTGTTTTCAGTATTCAGTAGTCTCCCTTGATCTGTGTCCCTCACTCTCCCCTGCTCTCTTTCCCCCTTCCTCTCCCCATGGTCCCCTGCCAGGTCTCTCCTGTTAGACCTATGACTGCAAACATTTGTTATCTATCCTTCTCTGCCTGACTTATTTCGCTTAGCATGACACCCTCAAGGTCCATCCACTTTGCTACAAATGGCCAGATTTCATTCTTCCTCATTGCCATGTAATACTCCATTGTATATATATACCACATCTTCTTGATCCATTCATTAAGTGATGGACATTTCGGCTCTTTCCATGATTTGGCTATTGTAGAAAGTGCTGCTATGAACATTGGGGTACATGTGCTCCTATGCATCAGCACTTCCCTTGGGTCAATCCCTAGCAGTGCTATTGCTGGGTCATAGGGGAGTTCTACTGTTAGTTTTTTGAGGAGCCTCCACACTGTTTTCCAGAGCGGCTGCACCAGTTTACATTCCCACCAACATGTAGGAGGGAAGGCACCTGCTTTCAAAGTCCCCCGCCTCAGCTAACAGTTTGTAGCCAGGTATATAAGTTCCCTGATAGGTATTCTTGAAAGGGATATAGCTTGAGAAAGCTCACTTTGTCAAGTGGAGAAAGATGAATAATCAATTCTTTTCTTGCCCAGTTTTTCAAAATAGTTGGTAGAAAGCATTAAATTAGTGCCAGCAACCTCCATTCCATTCTTCCCTGGGGTCTGCACTGGCCCCTCCTAGGAAACTACAACACGTCCCTCTTCCCGATGCTGGAATCACAGCTTTCCATCTCTGAGTGTGACTCTGAAATACACAAGTGAACGGAGACGTGCAGTACCTCGGTATTTCAGAGAAATGCATTTTTATTTCCTGTGAAATGTGTTGGTGTCTTGTAAATAATCATGCCCATGTCCTAGGGCAACCAGAGATTTCATAAGCCACTGACAGCCCGAAATCATGGGTTTTTGTTTTGTTTTTAGCTCTCTATGAATGCAATTCCTTGATAAGTCGTCATTCTTTGTGGGATTTTTTTTTAACATTTAACTTTCATATACATTTTTCGGAATATGATACGTACCAATGCATAAGGTTGTGATTCATTGCTGTTTTCAGTAGATGATAAATTAGGTGACTGATAGATGAGGTTTTCCCTTCTAGTCTATGGGACACAGTGTGCTGAAGAATCTGGGGAAATAGCAGATGGCATGGGGTACCTCACCCTCTACAAGAGAGCCAGCACTCAGACCACCTTTATTTCTGCTCTTGGTCGCACTCTAACCTGAGTGGGGTTTAAAAAGAATGTGTTTCTCGGGGTAAACAGACTTGTGTTGGAACCTCAGTGCACAGCTGCTGCCCAGGTCATCTGCGTCACTTACAGACGCTTTCTGGGTCTTAGTCCCTCCCTGTCTATAGAACTAGAAATAACGTCTTACAGAATTTACGATTTAACATGGTGTTGCACGTTAAGAACAGGTCACTGGGAGCCGCTCAATAAATATTGGTATTTGCCTCCTATTTTGCTTATGTGTTTGTTCCCAAAGCCAGGCTGTTCAAACCTCCACATTATTTATTTTGCTACCCGCAAGTTAGAATCACAAAGTTCAGTTCAGTTCAATATAATATTATTGCATTTCTTGAAAACAAATGTTGAATTCCAGCTGGTGTCAAATTCAGTAGAACATTTCTCTGTTTTTTTCCCCCAGAGCCAAATGATCAAACCCTGTGCCAGTTCTTTCTCATTAGTATTTAAAGAAATATGCAAACAGATGTTGGAATACTTTATCAAAATATTGCAGAGAAAGAAGATCCAGTGCTGGTGAGGATGTGGTGAGGCAGGTGCTGTCATACTTGTGCTGCTCTGCGAGGGTCCTGAGTCGTAAAGCGTCATGTAGGCCGTCGCAGTAACCCTGAACCCAGCAATCCATCACACGGAGATGGCGGGGGGTAGGTAGGTGAATAAAACTTTATGTGGCATCACGTTCCTCGTGGCATTATTTATGGCAGTGTGCTATTAGAAACCACCTAAATGTTTAACAAGAGGGAAATGGTTAAATTATGGAACAACTGTATGATAAAATGTTATCTTACTCTGAAAATGAGCTTTACAAAAAAATGTTAGTGACAATGAAAAATAGTTTGATAGAATCTTGAGGGGGTAGGCAGGCCACAGAAGAGTGTCTGTGTGTAGGCTGAGCTCAGCAATGGAAGGATCCTAGAGGTCTTTCTCCTTCTACAGGCCTTACAAACTTGGGGGAGGGGCACCTGGGTGGCTCAGCTGGTTCACTGTCCGACTTCGGCTCAGGTCATGATCTCATGGTTTGTGGGTTCAAGCCCTGCGTTGAGCTTTGTGCCGATAGCTCAGAGCCTGGAGCCGGTTTCAGATTCTCGGTTTTCCTCTCTCTGTCCCTCCCCTGCTTGTGCTCTCTCTCACGATAGTAAATTAAAACATTAAAAAAATATATTTTTTAAAAATTGGGGGAAATGCACAAAATGTTAACAGTGTATTTTCTCTGATTGGTAGGATTGACATGCATTTTTTTTTTTTTCTTAAAAACATTTCTTCAAGGTGCACTCCTCCTTTTGGAATCAGGAAAAGGAATAGTGTTGTGGTGGTTGTTATGTAAAGTGTGGTCTGGACCCCATGATGTGAAGTCTTCAGGGTGATCACCCCACCAGGGCTGTGTCCAGAGGAGACCCCTGGGCGTGTTTCTCACACACAGGCTGCCCTGACTCTGTTCTCTTCTTGGTTAAGGTCCATGAGGTGTGGAGAGAAGGTTGTCTCCCTCTGCTAGCCGTTAGGGCCTCTGCTGAGGAGCACCGAGGTCTGGAGATTCCTGTGAGGCTGGGCTGTGCCATTCCTTGTCTTCTGGCCTTTTCTAGACAAGGAGTAAAAGCAGACTGATTGCCTAGCTCGGTCTGCTCAGGCTGCCACGGTGAAATATGGGGATTGGTGGCTTCAACCATGGATGTTTGTTTTCTCGTACATCTGGAGGCTTGGAAGCGCGAGATCGGGGTGCTGGGACGGTCAGGTTCTGGGGAGGGCCACCTTCGTTCTGTGTCCTCACCTGACGGGGAGGGGGAGGGGGAGAACGAGAGACTCACTAATCCCATCAGGAGGACCCGCCCTCATGCCCCCATCTAATTCAGTCACCTGGGGGTTAGGATTTCAACATAGGGATGGAGGGTACAAACATTCAGTCTACACCATCACGTTCTGCTGGCCCCCTCCAGCTCACCCGCCCCATCATGGCGCCCTCAAGACCCTCCCTGGAGACTAGGGCAGGGAGACCAAGAGTGGCCCAGGGCACATCTCTTATACCCCAGGAGCTCCCAGCCTCGTGCAGGACAAGATGGAGTGGGGAGGGAACTCGCTAAGACCAACAGCTGAAGCTTACTGAGCACTTACTACGTGGCGTTTGTAGGCACGGTCTCTTTTAACTCGCCTAAAACAGTGCAGGTGTGTTCTCTTACGGGTCTGCAGGTTGGGACAGAATTCTGACAGCGGGTCTCAGGGGCTCAGATCAAAGGTGGTAGGGGTGCCTTCCTTCTGGGGCTCTCGGGGAGAATCTGTTTCTTCTCCTTCCAGTTCTCGAGGAGGCTGCATTCCTCAGCTCACATCACAAGGTCACTCTGACTTGCATCCATTGCCACCGACCCTTTTCTAGATATTGTTTTCTTTTATTTATTTACTTATTTTTTAAAGCTGTATTTATTTTTGAGAGAGACAGGACGAGTTGGGGAGGGGCAGAGAGAGAGAGGGAGACAGAGAATTCCAAGCAGGCTTCGTGCTGCCAGCAGGGAGCCCAATGTGGGGCTTGAACACGAAAACTGTGAGATCATGCCCTGAGCCAAAACAAAGAATCAGATGCTTAACTGTCTGAGCCACCCAGGTGCCCCATTTAGGCATTGTTTTAAATGCAATCCCTGCTCAATTTAATCCCCACAACTCTGAGAGAATTACTGCCATTTTACAAATGAGGAAACTGAGGCAGAGAGGGACTAAGAAGCTTGCATAAAACTGTGGACCTGAAGAGTGATAAAATTGGGGTCCAAACCTTGGTCCACTTGTACTCTTTTGACAACACTAGTGAGTGCTGAAATTTACAGACTGCCTTGTCTTCAGAATGTGTGTCTTCCGCCTGACCCTAGGTTCCTCTGTCACTCCAAGCCTCGGTTTGCTCATCTGTAAAATGGGCATGATTGTTGTCACATGGAGTTGCAGCAAGGATTAAATGCTAGGGGCGAGGGCGCTTGGTGAATCTCTGAGGGCAGATAATGGGGGTTTCCTTCTGCTCTGGGGCTGAGTGCTTTTGGAGTTGCTAAGAGCGGAAGTGTGGGCGTTGCTGAGCTGAAAGCCGGTGGGAGGCTCCTGGAGGAGGAGGAGCCTGAGCACTGGAAGGGAGGGCGGGCAGGGAGATGGTCGCCAGTGAAGGCGCGCCTGAGGAGAAGCTGTGGGAGCAGGGCACCCCGCCTGGGCGTCCGTGCCTGACAGGTGTGCAGTTCAGGTGAGAGGCCGAGCTCGAGGGGCCCCCACCTATTGGGCATTAGCACAAGGGTGAGGTGGGTGTGGCCGGGCAGCAACCGGCCCCAGAAGAAGGGCAAGTCCGGGCCCATGTTCCCTGTACCCCGGGAGCCAGGAGCTCATTAAAGAGGAGGGGAAGGAGTAATTATGTGCAAACTTCTGAAGGTAAAAGCCCATGAGGAGTGGGGGCAGGAGGGGGGTTGTTCTGCACCCTGCGCGGGCAGCGTGCCAGGAGGGCGGGAGGGATGGGAGAGGGTGGAGATGGCTTCCGGGGTCACTGGCGAAGGTCAGCACAGGGCCAGTGAATGCACCAGGGCTGGCTGGAAGGCTGGGGAGAGTGGCTGAGGGTTGATGTGACTGTAATGGGGAGCCCTGGGGAGCTCTGGAGCAAGGGAGGGGCAGGCTGAAAGGGGAGGAAGGTCCAACTGGTGACTGAGCCATGGGCGTGGGAGGGGAGGAAGAAGCAGCAGGACAGTTGTGTCCAGGGCCTCTCTTCAGGGCACTGCTGGCAAGTAGAAATGTAATGCCAACCTCCTGTATCACTTCAGAGCCACCCATAGCCTATTAAAGACAATAAAAGGGAAGAAGTGAAATGAATCCTGATAATGTATTTAACTCAATATATCAAAAATATTGATCACTTTCACACGAAATCAATACGAAGATTATTGTTGAGGTACTTTGTGTTTGCACTAAGCCTCCAAGATCGAGTGCGTCCCACGCAGGAAGTCTCCATTTGCCTTGTCCCCGGAGCCACAGGGGGCTCGTATGGGACAGTGTGGCTCTGGTCCTAGAGCAGGTCTGTGTGCAGTTGACTGCAGTTGTGTCTTTTCCTCACGTGTCCATTTTGTTCCCTTTTCAACTGCCACCGGAGGGTGGCCACTGACGGGAGGGCAGCGGGGTCCTTTGATGGTGACCGTGAGCAGGGGAGCTGCCCCGTGGCCTCCTTCCTCTCTGCGCTGGCCCGTGGGCCCGTCTCCACGCTGAGCCCGGAGTTAAACATGAGCCCTGGATTTCTCAGGGCTAGCCCGAGCGAGCGAAAGAAGCGTTCTAGAAAATTAACTTCTCTCTTTCCGAAGTCGTCCTATCTTCTGGGGGGCGGGGGGGAGTTGCTGAACAAGGGGTTTCTGCGTCCACTGTAGCTGCTCATGTATTCACTCGTGAGGTCAGTGCTGGGCATTTAATTTGACAAGCAGATTAGACTTGGGAGCTACAGCTGAGGGTAGAGGAGAGTGAATTTAAGGCAGGAGCTAATTGGTGCAGGTGGGCAGGCGCCACAGCTGGGAACTCTGTGCTTTCCAGCTCTTTCTCTTAGCTGCTCTGCGTCTTCCTTGATTTGGGAGAAAAGGAAACACCTTCTGCACTATTCTCTTAGGTTCCTGGAATTTTGGTGTGCTGTGGATGTTGTATGTGTTATGAAACAAGCTTTGGTACTGGATAATTCTGGGTCTGATTTTAAGCTTTATGACCACGGGGGAGAGGGGTCCCCTTTGTACCCCTCAGCTTCTCTGTGACTTAAGAATGGACATCCGTATGAGGTGAGAGTTTCTTCAAAGGAAAACATGAGAGAATGTTTGCAGGGCTCTTTATCTGGGACGCGAGGGCTCAGTAGATTGGAAATAATTTGTGGGTTACAATTACTGTCATTGCCATTATCATTTGTGGACAGGGCCTGGGTTGAGTTTGTGGGCTGGGTCAGGAGAGGCAGCAGGAGGACAGTGGTGGGGGTGTGGAGGGAGGTCTCCCTACCAAAGCAAGTAGGAAAGGGGTCTCTAAGCGGGTGGAGCCTGGGCCTCCAGAAGGGCAGGCGAGAGGCGGGAGGCCCAGGGAGCTTGTGCTGGATGGCAGGCGGCAGTTCTGCGGCCATAACTGTAAACTCTGTCTAGGGGTCATGTTCTTCCCTCCAGGTTCCAGCTCCACCTCCCATGTCCAGAGTTACCCAAACATTTTCCAAACCAGTCTGACCCCTTTCTAATATGTTCCAGATGCATTTGCAAGAAATTGGAAAAACACAGAGCTAAGTGGGAAGTTATACATTTATAGCGTCGCGTTGGGCCCGAAGATTTTCACCCTGATCCAGAGGAGGGGCCTGTATGCTTGTCCTCTCCCATCTCCCCAAGGAGGGGCCTTCCGCAGCTGCTTGCCAAGGGTGGCATTTAGAACTGTCGTTGGCATGCTCGGGTTTTGTCTCAGGCATGTACCTTGACGCTCAGACCCATTAGTAGGGCTTTGGTTTGCTCGTTTCCTGAATATATATTGAGCACCTGCTATGATTTGCTGTGCATTTTCTTTTCTAATTAAGATATAATTGACATGTAACATAATAGTTTCAGTTGTACTGTATTTCTTAGTGTTCAGTGATTTACAAACATAGTTTTGATCTCACAGACTCCCTGAAAGGGTCTTGGGGACCTCCCAGGGGTCCAGTGATCACAATTGGGGAACAGAACTTTTTTTTTGATTCTTTTTTATGTTTTTTTAATTTACTTTTGAGAGACGCAGAGAGACAGCACAAGCAGGGGAAGGTCAGAGAGAGAGGGAGACACAGAATCTGAAACAGGCTCCAGGCTCTGAGCTGTCAGCACAGAGCCTGTTGCGGGACTTGAACCCACGAACTGTGAGATCATGACCTGAGCCGAAGCTATACGCTTTGACTGAGCCACCCAGGCGCCCCTGGATCTACATGGGGCTATGGGAGCTGAAAACAAGTCAACCTGACTTATGATAAGGGACAGGGGACTAGATAAAAAAAGGAGGACATCAGAGAATGTTTAAGACCTAGGCAAAACATGTGCAGAGGTCCGGTGGTGAGGGAGAGCATAGTACCCTAGAGGAGATGCAAGAAGACTGCATGAATCCTCTGCCTAGGGTATAGTGGGACAGAGACAAGTTCCACGTCCCCCTTAAATCCTTGTTACTAAAAACTGATTGAGACGTTGTGACATGCCAAGTTCTGAGTTATCTCTTCCCTCCTGTAGCTGACAGTCTGGAAGGGGACAGCATATGCCTATCCCCACACAGCACTCCTGTGATACTTGTAGAGCTGGGGGAAGGACTTGGGCTTGACATGTGTGCATAAAAGTCAGATGTGGAAAGTCAGGTGTTCAGGGAAGGTGAAGTTCAGTCTCAAAGGGTCATTAGGGGTGAGCTAGTCATAGAGGAAGGTGTATGTGTACCAGGCCACGGAGAGGGAGGCTCACAGCTCTGGAGGCAAGAGATAGCATGCACTCTAGGGAGAATGAGAAGGATACACTAGAAAACCTGGGAGATTGGAAAAGTGTTTACTGTCCAGTACAGTGTGTCAGTCAGATCAGTTGACTCTGAGCACTAAACCCAGTGTGTTTTGTTAAGATCCCAGGCTGGGTTCTGAGCTATAGTTCTATATCTTGTGGGCAAGTCACTTTATCTTTTTGGACTACCTAGGAGAGGCTGCACTGCTTGGAGCCTGTTGGTCTGGGCTCTAACCTACCTGTGGGACCTGGAATTGGTTACCCAACCTCTCTGTGACTCAGCTCAATCATTGCTGTACCAGCTAGTACCATTGCTGTACCAATACTAGTATCTGCCTCATTTGATTATTGTAGGACTTCAATGAGTTATATATATGGTTACAGGGCTTAACTATTGTTATTGGCAAATTTCTCACCCACCAGAGGGATGCTCATCCTACCTTCTGAGTTAGGCGCCAGAATGCCAGGATGAACCGCCTCTGGGAAGCTGCACCTGCCTGAGGAGGCTTTCACGTGTCAAAGCACAAGCTCACCGGGATTCACCTGCCTAGGGCTGAGTCCTGGCTTTACCTCTCACTCGCTGTGTGTGACCTTGTTTAACAAGCTACTTACTCTGCAGACCTCGGATTCGCATCTGTTAAAACAGGGTAGTAAACTGCCCCCTTCCTAGGATTGCTGAGTGACGTGAGGTCGTCATGTAATACTTAGCACTGAGAGCACCACGTGCAGCACGTAGCCTGCTGACCGGGCTGTGATTTTTGTGCCCACGCCACCTTGAGCAAGGATGCAACTTGGACTCTAGTCTCCTTGAGGGCAGACACCTGTCTACCTATGTCTGTATCCCCAGGTCCCTCATCCGATGTCTCTGAAATAGGGAATATGTTCCTTTGTTACACATGAGGTGCCTGAGACCCAGAGAAGGGACACTCTGAGCCCAAGTGACCAGCAAGACAGGAACCCCAGCTTCTCATTTGGAGCCAGTGGCATTTCCACGGCAGTCTATAAAACCTTGAATTTTGTCAGGACGGTCCCTTGAAGGTTTTACTTGGTACCTGGAATGCCGTGGAGTGGGGGTGGGGATGTAATGCCTTCAGTCCGCCCTGGACCCTGCAGGCTGGTAAAAACGTCTATAAAACTGATTCGGGGAGGCCCTCACAGCCTGAAAGAATGCAGAGGGGATCTCTAGGGTACAAATTGGGTAATTTTAGGCTCACGTACTTAGAAGAAGGGTCTTGCCAACGAGATGGAGATCCAGTGCCAGAGCTGTTGGAGAGGTGGCCTTGCTAATCGTTTTTTCAGTGACCCAGACGAGTCCGGAGCCTCATCTACCTAACTGCCCAGGCATCGCCACGCTGAGCTCTCCTGCTGAAAACAGGAGGTACGTTTTCCCAGGCTCAGAGGGGCTTCGAGGGGAGCAGGATACATTTTTCATGAGCCCTGTACGATGAGCTGTGGTGACCTCTTGTAATGAAGACTCGCCCTGCCTCCAGGAATCCCGCTTCATGCCAGGGGGCCCTGGTCAGTGACTGACACGTGTGACTTGAGGAGATAATGGGCCTAAAAAGATGCTCATAAATGTTTGTCAGATGGTCAAATGGATGTGCACAGAGCATTCCTCTGGTTGGAAGGGAGGGCATACTTGGGGCGTCTGGCTGCTGGTAGCCACAGAAACCCCGTGGCCTGCGGGCAGGGAAGTGGCCAGTTCACGAGCAGGATCTCCAGTGGAGTCTTTAAACACACCGCCGCAGACGACGGGTTTGCCAGATTCCCCATATCTGTCGCCAGCCTCTTCCCGGAGCTCCAGAGCCTTAGATCCAGCCTCCATTTGACATCTTTCCTCGAGCGTTTTATTTTTATTTTTTAGTTTTTAACATAGTTTATTGTCAAGTTGGTTTCCATGTAACACCCAGTGCTCATCCCAAGTGCCCTCCTCCTTGCCCATCACCCCCCTTCTCCTCTCCCCCTCCCCCATCAACCCTCAGTTCTCCGTATTTAAGAGTCTCACATGGTTTGCCTCCCTCCCTCTCTTTAACTGTTTTTTCCCCTCCACGTCTCCTTTGGTCCTCTGTTAAGTTTCTCCTGTTCCACATGTGAGTGAAAACATATGGTATCTGTCCTTCTCTGCCTCACTTATTTCACTTAGCATGACACCCTGGAGTTCCGTCCGCGTTGCTACAGATGGCCAGGTTTCATTCTTCCTCATCGCCATGTAGTATTCCATCGTGTATATCTATACCACATCTTCTTGATCCGTTCGTCAGCTGATGGACATTTAGGTCCTCAAGCATTTTAAAGACAAGTCCTCAGTTTTGCCTCCAACTGTAACTCCCTGGTCCTGCCCATCTTAGTAACGGTGCCCCCTACCGCCCAGTATAAGTCGGATGTCCAGCCCTACCCTTGCCCCTGCCCTTTTCCCCACATCCGGTCCAGTGCTAAGGTTTGTGGGCTCCACCTCCAACATGTACCTTGACTCTGTCCAGAACCTGCATTTCCAGCCACCACGCTGGTCTGAGCCACCTTCATTCCTTCCCTGGGCGCCCGGGGGAGTCAGGTCCCCTCTGCTTCTCTCCCTGGTCCTGTGTGAGTGATTACAACCCTCCCTCCGCTTTTCCCACTAGCCTCCCCGCTGCCCCTTCCCGCATACCCCTGCGCACCTCCTTTCCTGACTCTGCATGCCTCAGGGTTTTGCACTTGCTATTTCTACTGCCTGCAGTTCTGTCCCCCGTGGCTCCTCACAAGCTCAGACCTCAGGGTTTCAGTTCAGGTCACATCTCTCCATCAGCATCTTCCCTGACACTGGCTGTCGAGGCCTCTGTGCGTCTCACCCTCAGGATGTCCTCCAGGCTTCCTGTAGGCCTCTAATTTTCCTGTCTAGTCTGCCTTCCACAGGAGCAAACCTTTTCAGTAAAGAGTCAGACAATATGTGAAGCTCTGTGGCCATACGGCCTCTGTCACACAGATTCATCTCTGCCATTTTAGTGTGAAAGAACCCAGTTAGGCAATGCATAGGGAAACGGGTGTGGCTGTTCCAGTACTTTATTTGTGGACACTGAGATTTGAAATTCGTATCATTGTCAGGTGTCAGGAAATACTCTACTTTTGAGTAAAACAAACAAACAAACAAAAAACCTTAACCATTCTTGGCCATTGGACCTTACAGGAATATGTAGTGGGACAGACTTGGCCTGCAGACTGCAGTTTGCCAGTCGCTGCTCTAGAATGAAAGCCCCATGAGGCCAGCGGCCTGTCTGCCTTGTCCTTCACAGTACCCCAACTTCGTAGCATTTCTTGGGACGTAGAACATGCTCACTAAGGAGCCCAAGGGGGAAGAAGGCTGAGGAGGCTGTGTCTGGAGTGGATCAGACCCGTCTCAAACACGGAACCACCATGCTTCTGAACACAAGGCCTGCAGGAACAAGGAGGAAAAGAACACCAGCCACAGAGATAGGCATCTGAAGACCTGTCAACAGCAGTTTCTGGACAGCAAGTCCATCCTCCTACCTCCAGCCAAGACAACAATCAAGGTCCCAAGATCTGTATTTTCTAGTCTTAGAGACTCCTCCAAGTCAAGCAAGAACCCTCCAAACTGGCAACTGAGCCCAGCCGTCAGAGCTCTAACCCGTGAGAGGTCACAGACATCTTGTCCTGGCACAGGCAGTTAACAGCTAAATAAATTAATATTTACCTACTTTTCTCAGGAAAGTCAGTCTTGATCTTTAAACATGGGAGTCAGCCTCCGGTCCCATCTGGGATCAGTCGCATGTGTATTTCTTTCTGTCTTCACCTTGACCCCTGGCTCAGAATGAATACTTCTCTGATTTTTTTTTCTAATAGCATTTGTCCCCCCTGCTATAACTTTGAGACAGAATACTTTTCTTAATAATACTCTCAGAGGGAAAATATTTGGCTCTCTCCTCCATAATTTTTGATGGAACCTGTTTATTGCCTTGTGGTCATTCCATTGGCGGTCATTTGATGCTTTGGATGGCTGAATGAAGCCCCATTTGGGCTGTGTCTCCGGACACCATTTGAACCTTTGGAAAGTTTAAAGGAAGCTCCAACAACTGGTTGAATTTGGGGGAAAATATAACTATATTGTACCTCTTTAAAAAATTTTTTTTAATATTTATTTATTTTTGAGAGACAGAGCTTGAACGGGGGGGGGGGGTCAGAGAGAAAGGGAGACACAGACTCTGAAGCAGGCTCCAGGCTCTGAGCTAGCAGTCAGCACAGAGCCCGATGCGGGGCTCAAACCCACGGACCGTGAGATCATGACCTGAGCTGATGAAGTCAGATGTTTAACCGACTGAGCCACGCAGGCGCCCCTAGATTATACCTCTTAACCTCATATTAAAATCCTGGATGAGTTAAAGATTTAAACAAGGAGAAAAGATGGGTGAACATTTAAAACACATAATTTTGGGAATGTGAATGTCTCTAAACATGTTACTGAAGGCAGAAACATAAATATGAAGATGATTACATAAGAGTTAAAAAATCGTCAGCACAGCCATCCCCCTAAAAATGTTAGAATCGTGAGAAGCTAATGACCTTATACAGTTAATTTCCTGACAAAGCATTCATTTATTTAAAACTTTCTTGTTTACTTCTTTTTAGTGAGAACATCTAAATTCTTCTTTTGTAGCATCTGTGAATTGTAGAATTCAGTATTAACCGTAGCCATCATGTACACATTAGAGCCTCAGACCTTGTTCACCTCATAACCGAAGGTTTGTGTCCTTTTACCAGCTTCTCGTTTCTCCCACCAGCCAGCTCCTGGTGCCCACCTTTGACTCTGTTTCTGAGTTGGACCTTTTTTTAAATTAACACAGAAGTGAAATTTCACATGTATTTGTTCTCTGGCTTATTTCACTCAGCACAATGTCCTCCATGTTCATCCACGTTGTCACAGATGACAGGGTGTCTATTTTTTTAAGGCTGAATAATATTCCACTGTATATATGTACCACATTTTCTTGATCTCTTTATCCATTGGTGAACACTTACCTTATTTCCATGCACTAACTACTATGAATAATGCTTCAGTGAACAGGAGATTACAGATGTCTCCAAGATAATTATTTTGTTTGCTTTGGATATATCCCCAGAAGTGGGATTGATGGGTTGTATTGTAATTCTACACCTCCATACCTTTCCCACAGTGGCTGCATGAGTTTACAGTCCCACCAGGAGGTTATAAGGGTTCCTTTTTCTCCACGTCCTCACCCGTGTTTACCTTTTTGATAATAGCTCATCTGAAAGGTGTGAGGTAATAGCTCATTGTGGTTTTGATTTGCATTTCCTTGATGATCAGTGATGTTAAGTAAGCTTCATTTCTTAATGTGTAAAATGATCTAATCATTGACAGAAAAAATTGAAAAATAGGTAGAGAATATGTAGAGTTGTGTATATATAAGGATGTTAATAGAAATAATGAGGGAAGGACGTAAGCAGAGGACTCACAAAGTTCAGCCAGCCAACACATGTTTGGAAAAGAAATTCAATCTTTTTAGTAATAACTGACCTCCCCCCTCCTGACACAAAACAACCCTGAGGTACCAGGTTGTGCCTGTCAAATTGTGAAGAATAAAAAAGAATAAGGGTAATGGCACCTGGATGGCTCAGTCGGTTAAGCATCTCTCTCTCTCTCTCTCTCTTTCTCTCTCTCTCTCTTTTTAAGTGTCTGACTCTTGATCTCAACTCAGGTCTTGATTTCAGGGTTGTGAGTTCAAGCCTTACACTGAGCTCTGCACTGGGCATGGAGCCTTCTTAAGACCAAAAAAAAAAAAAAAAAAGCGGGGGGGTGGTCTGGGTGGCTCAGTCAGTTAAATGACCAACTTTGGCTCAGGTCATGATCTCACGGTTTGTGGGTTCCAGCCCTGCGTCGGGCTCTGTGCTGATCGTGTGGAGCCTGGGGCCTGCTTTGGATTCTGTGTCTCCCTTTCTCTCTCTGCACCTTCCCTGCTTACGCTCTGTTTCTCTCTCTCTCTTAAAAAGTAAATAAACATTAAAAAAAAAAAAAGAATCAGAATGAATAAGGGTCAGTGTGTGGCTGACTGTTGCTGAGGCAGCATCATGATGTTATCCAAAGTTCCAAACTGAGTGATTCTACTTCTAGTGATTGGTTGAATAAATGGCTGACTGGATAGACGCCAAGTAGAGAGACAGACACCAAGGATGTTGGAGTGTTTTGAGTAGCAAAATGTTGGAGACCTTCACTGTGTTCCTCAGTGCTGTGTTGCTTAAATATACCAACAGTCTAGGTTTCCAAGTGACCAGGATTTTAACAAATGACCTACCATTGGGTTGACTAAATTGGCATTAATTCAGTCAGTGCTGCCGTGGAAAAGGGGTATTCTACTCCAGCAGGTTTCATGGCAAGTATGTTCTTGGGGCTTCTGTGTTGAGCTGGAACCTGGCATGGAAAACACTTTCTATGGTAAGGCGTCCAGGCTTCTCATGATCACTCATTGGTGGATTACACCAAGTGTAAGTGTGCCTTTCTGTCAGGATTTCATAGAAAATACTGTCTTCCCCTCTGGCAGGCACTGCATACACTTGCAACTGAGCCTTCAGTCCTGGAGTTAACACTAGTATCAAAAACCTTGCAGAATAACATTCCTGCTTGAGGCGATCTAATTAAACTTCTGCTGTCAACGTGAAGTGGCCCCCAATGGACAGATCCAACCTATTTTTAGGTTGCAAGTGTTATAAGAAGAAATATTTAATTAGAATGGGGGAATGTTTAAAATAGCTTTCTCTCTTAACATGGGTGCCCGCTGGCTTGTTTCCCCTAATGTCATTAATCACCAGCAGCCGGACGTCAGAATTCACAGTCAGCCATAGCTCCTGTCGAAATCTGCCTTCTTTGGGTAATTTGTCGCATAACTCAAAATACTAGTCTCTCCAGATCCTGGCACTTTCCTGCAAGCCAACGGCACTGAGAGTTTTAGACAATTCAATTTCGAGCATTTCTTCAGAATGAGGACCCAGGCAGGGTGTTTCTCCCACTGAGGTCTGTGGTTCCTGGTGTCTGTGGAAAGACTGAGGAGATGGACACTAGTCTGTGGTCATGGGACCCAGAAGGGCTTGGTGTTGCCTCGGGACCTACATGAGGACCTGGGTGCAGAGAAAGTGAAAGGAGATAAAATCTGCAGCTGTTAGGTTTCACACCCAGGTTTTGATACCCTGTCATGATTATTCTGGATCAACAAGTGAAAATCTTCGGGAATTGGAAAGTAGATTTACTCTACCTCGTGGTTGTGCCATAAGAAGTCATGTAGATTAGACTTTATGTTAAAAAAAAATCATGCAAGTAATGAATGCGAGGCACTGTTCTAAGTGCTTTCTGTTTTTAACTCATGCAATTACCGCAACAGCCCTTTGTGGTGTGTGTGTGATGATTATTCCCATTTTATAGAGGAGGAAACTGAGGCACAGAAAGGATGAACACCTTCTGAGAGTCACTCACCAGTGAGCGGTAGAGACAGGATTAAAACAGTCCGGCTGTGGGTTTGGGTGCTTGGCCACATCTTCCATTTTATTCCTTTATGATTAATAAGGAACTTTTCCTTCATTCCTCCTGGATTCTAAGTAGTGATGCCTCCTACAACTTCACTTTCCAGCTTCTGCAAATGATTGCCCTTCTCTCAAACTCAAAAGCTGTTAGAAAGTCACTATTTGTGAGAGGAAAGGGCACTTTTATGCTGCTCTTGTGGAAGATAACCATTAAATCTGTGTGATCCTTCAGTCCGATGTTTCTGCTTCTAGAACTGTACTCAAGGGAAACAACCCAAGATATATATCCAAAAACCTATTTAAAGTAAACAGAGACCCTTGTACATCGTGTTTCTAGAATCATCAGAACTTAGCGCTTTCTAGCACAAATAGGTCTTTGCCCATGGTGGACATTGGACAAAGAATTATTAGTGAGCAGACCACAAATTACAAATAAAAACAAGGGCACACACAAAACCTCAGTGTCCACCCAGAAGATGAAATAATAATTTTCTATCCATTGATGGTTTGTTATGTAGACATTAGAAATCATGTTTATAAAAGAAATTTCATCAATAGTAGTTTTAAAATAATCTGTTTAGGGGGTAAATCAAGCACCAAAACATTAAGGACATTATTTTTTTGGTTCCCCTAATTAGCATAATGGTGTGTCTGTAATTTTAAGTTGATTGAATTCACTTCAAAGCCTCAGCAGTAGGTGTCTGTACACAGTTAGCAGGTGGTGGTGAATTTCTTTCAGTCCTTTGGATTTATGTTGTTTTTTACCTTTCTTACAATAAATCTATGTTCCTCTGTAATCAGAAGAAAGAAATGTTTTAAATTGTTTAAAATTCCACGGGGGCACAAAAAGGAGCCAGATTTACGCAAAAGAAAGGAGCAAAGGTAGCTCAGAAGAAAATGTTGGCCAGAAAACCACCAACATTTAAAGCGGCTGCATTTGCCTGGTAGGCTTCAAATGAGCATTTCTCTTAGTTTATGGAATTTGCCAATTTTTAACAATGAAAATATATTTCAGCAAATATATATCTCTTTAATGGGAAATGTGGAGTCTAAGTGGGTTAGTTTAAAATTGGCCACAGCTTCTGCCACTGGTCAAAGGGTTTCTCTCTGGTCCCCACGTGTGCCACTTGTCCCTTCTGTCCTCCTTGTCCTTATGATCCTGGCCATCGTGCTGATCGGTTCGGGACTGCCCTTGTTCCTGGCACATAACCAGTTTTCATATGTTTGTTTAATGACTAAACTGAATGGCCACGGGGTCCGTTTTTAATGTTTAAAAATATGTCTGCTTTGTAAGGCTCAGTGTTCTTGCAGCGTCACTCTCCTGTCCTAGTCCCTCGTCTCTGGGGCCAGACACCTGCTTCCTGATGGACCGCAGGTTGTGGTGTGTTGTGTCCTCTCGTTGCTCTGAGGGTGTGGGGAGAATCTGCGACCTTTGCTGAAGGGGAAGCCTTGAACCTCCTGGAGGAGAAGCGCTTGCCCGGGAGAATAAACTTTGGGCTCAGAGCTTTACCTCTGAGGCTGTTGAGCCACCTGTGCTGGGTATGTTTGGTGGTGGGCTTGGGGGTGACAGGTAAGGCTTAGAGTGGTCCCAAAGCTCAGAATGGCCACTGGGGGTCAGTCTGATGCATGGGAAGTACAATGGCCCCCAGCCCCCTTCCTCTCCCAGTATCTTCCCAGGCCATAAACTGGTAACTGAGATTCTGCCACAAGAGAGAGAGAGGTTTTTAATTTAAGATTTCTGTCAGGGTGGATATTTAAATATTGTCAAACATTTATACCTCGGGGCGCCTGGGTGGCTCAGTTGGTTAAGCGTCCGAATTCAGCTCAGGTCATGATCTCACAGTCTGTGAGTTCGAGCCCCATGTTGGGCTCTGTGCTGACAACTCAGAGTCAGGGGCCTGCTTCAGATTCTGTGTCTTCCTCTCTCTACCCCGCCCTTGCTCACTCTCTCAAAAATAAACAAACTTAAAAATTAAAAAAATAAACATGTATACCTCACTGTGACTCAAGTTCTCTGAAAGCACATTTGGGTTGAGGAAGGCCTTCCTGCCTATTCTTGGCCAGGTTTTGTGTTAGGAACTTTATATAGAAGGTGTCCAAAGAATTTTTCATTCGAACTGGGATGCTTTTGAGAGTGAAGATGGCACCAGCTGTTGCGGGACCCAGGCAACGGGCAGCCTGGGAGGATTCGCATCGGCAGCTTGCTTGGTCTCCCTGCATGTGGACAGATCTTGTTTGTGTTTATACAGATGAGAAGCTAAGGGGCGCCTGGGTGGCTCAGTCATCTGAGTGTCTGATTTCAGCTCAGGTCTGAAGTCTCACGGTTCTTGAGTCTGAGCCTCGCATCAGGCTCTGAGCTAACAGCTCAGATTCTGTGTCTTCCTCTCTCTCTGCCTCTCCCTTGCTTATGTGCTCTCTCCCTCAAAAATAAACATTAAAAAAATTGATAAGCTAAGTTTCCTCGCCCTTTTATAGATAAGGAAGCTTAGACTCAGAAATGTTTAGAAACATGCCCCAAGTCCCTGTTTTGGAAGTCGGTGCTGTGATACCCCTCAAGGCATGAAGTCCGGGAGCTCCTTGGCAACAGGAAAGAGATGTCACCACAGGAAGAGTGGGAGAGTCCGTGAGGGGGTAGAATGAGGCGCAGCCAATGGCCCTTTGTCAACCTAATGATTTTTCCAGGACCAGTTCTGGCTACAGCCCGGAGGGTGTCTCGGGTAAGGCTCTGGCTGAAGTCCACTGACCCACTGCTGCTCTGCCTCCAGTGTGCCTCCCCCACCCCATTTTATGTATTTATTATTTATTTATTATTTATTACATTTATTTTTGAGAGAGAGAGAGTGAGACAAAGCATGAGCAGGTGAGGGGCAGAGAGAGAGGGAGACACAGAATCCGAAGCAGGCTCCAAGGTCTGAGATGTCAGCACAGAGCTGACATGGGGCTCGAACCCATGAACCGTGAGATCATGACCTGAGCCAAAGTCGGACGCTTAACTGACTGAGTCACCCAGGTGCCCTCCCCTACCCCATTTTAGGCCACATCTTTGGGTATTCTGGGTTCCACGCTGTGTGTGTGTGTGTCCGTCCGTCCATCCGTCCTGGTGGGCGGCTGGAGTTCTAGTTTGGTTTGCACTATTTTACCTCCATGAGGCTGCCTTTCTGTCTCACAGGTCCAAGTTATGAATGGGAGAGTCTCACACACTTGTGTGGTGCTTAAGGGTTTCTCTCCTATTGTCAGGTTTTGAAAATTTCTCTGGCCTTTGCTGTAGGAACAAGAGAGAGGGACTTGTTTCGTGTCCGGTGAGGCTGTCCTCACAGACAGTAGGGAGAGCTTGAGGCACCCGGGCTTCATTTCAGAGTCGGGGACTCCAGAGCAGGAGTGAGGGTCCTCGGCATACATCTCACAAACCGGGATAGACCTCCATCTCCCCGAAGGGGGTGTACACTTCCTTCCGCGATGGGTAAGAAACCACCTCCAGATGTTCCCGTCCTGGAGCTCCATCCCGTGGAGCCATTCCCATTCCGTGGAATGTATTTCCTAAGTAGTGAAGCTGGTCCTTCTCAACTTCCGTTTGTTCACGTCTGTCCTGGTATCCTTTGCCTTCACGTGTTGGCCTCTTCCCTAGGAGGTAGTCCTCAGAGTGGAGTCTGAACTCTTCCCTGGAAAGCTGGGGATGTTCTGAGGAGACATTGGCCCCGAACAAGACAGCCCTGCCACTCATCACCCTTGGCGAGCTCCTGACTGGACTAAACCGCATGGCAGCTTCTGGTGTGGACCTTTGGAGGAATCCAAAGCTCCTACAGGCACCTCTCTTCTTCCTTGGGGCGACCCTTCTCATGACCGTCTATTGGACTGAGCTCCTTCTCCTTTCAATTTAGTTTTTAAAAGACATTCCCTTGCCATCCTGTATTTTCTCATCATCTCATGCTGTTCCGGGTCAAACCCAGTGTGGCGTTCACCCAGGTCCTTGATTTCCACCAAAAACACTGAACCCAGTTCTAGGTTCTGGGAACATAGTAGTGGATGCATCTTTTTAAATCTCTCCAAATCCCTACTTACATAAGGGATAACTGGGGAGCAAAGCCATAAACAGATGGTCAGCATGTACCAACACAGAAGCATCCCGGCCCCCACCCCCAATCCAGGGTGTCCTACAAACTCCTGAAGGAAGGAGTCAGGATAAACCATCAACACCTGCAAGGTCTGCCTGGGATCAGCCTCTGTGTAGCAGTGAGCAGAGAACAGCAACACCGTATCTGATGGGCTTGATGACAGGAGGACCTGAAATGCCCAACAGGTGTGCGCTGGCAGTGAGCATGGCCGATTCAGGAGCAGCATCTGACACCGCCGCGGGGTTGTCTCTCACTGACCACAGGGGAGCGCCAGGGCCCTCGGGAAGGTTGGAAGGGTCAGGAGCAGCCTAGCCCCCTGTGAGCCCCAGAAACCGATCTGCTCAGAAACTTCAATGGCCTCCTATTGTGCAGAGCGTTAATTCTAGACTTATTTTTTGAAGCTTGACATTCAAAACCTTTCCTCGTGTCACCCTGGCATACTTTTCCAGTATAATTTCCAACCATATCTTTTGATTTGCCCCATAGGCCAATCACCCTGTTCTCAACGGTTCCATTTGCCTTGCCCAGCTTCTTGTCTCTCACATTTCACCCAGCCATTCTGGTATGGTCTGGGTGAATTCTCGTACCTTCATGAAGTGTGCAGGCTCAAGACACAGCTGATGGTGTCCAGTTAATTTTGGCACCAAAGTTTTATAAATAGAAATTCCTTTTGGAAGAAAACCCCCATCTGCCAGATAGAGTTCCCTTTGTTCCCCAGAAAACGGAGGACTTCTACACTGTAGCTCTTGCTCTTCTGACTTTCTATTAATCTAAACTGATTAATAGTTTTTATTTTAAAAAATCCATCTTGTATTTGGAAAAAAGCTAAAAGGTATTTGCTTGATTTTTCAAATGATGATAGAGCATTTCCTTTTTTCCAGAGAGTGCCAGCCAGGTTGAGGGTCCACACACAGAGGTTATGGAGACATCCTTTATAATGCCATGGCCCTGTGCTCGCCAGCACTGAAGACTCCTCAGGAAGATATATGTCTGTCTAGGAAGCTCTAGATAGTAAGTGTGATGATGTTAGGGGTCCTCCTGGTGACTCTGGCTGTGCCCTGTCTTATGCCCCCATGGAATGTGAACAAACTGCCTCTTTTCAGAGACAGTGTAGATGCAACATTTTCCTTTTCTTCCACTGAGTATGAGTATGTTGACGTTGTGGTGGGAGGAAGATTTTGATAAGCAGAATCCCCTGCCTCCTCTGTCAGAGAAGCAGATGTACCAGATGAATTTGAGTGTGGCACCCAGGATTTGGGTCTAGTTCAAGCACACAGCTCATAAAAGCTCAGACAATAAAAAGTGAAGATGTAAAAGATAAAAGGGTTGCCTTCAGATGCCATAAAATCTTGTTTAAAACCATTCTTAGCCATAGTGTTCTAACCTTTACATTTCCATTTTTATGCATGGAAAAAAGGACTGTGCCGTATACTAACCAATCCTCAGGAAATGAACATCTTCTGGCCGTTAAAAGCAGCTTCTACTAGTCTAGTGACAGCATCTGAGTCACTCGCTCGGTATTGGACTCACCATCATATGCTGGAATGTGCTCATTCTCCTGCTCTGGGGACCCTGCTGAGGCTTGAATTCCTCTAGGTAAATCTTGTGGCAAAAAGCATTACTGCAGCTGAAACTTCTGTGAAAAGGCACCCAAGATTTCTGTAACTTTAGAGAAGTTTGCTGTCACCAGTTTAAGGTAGCACCATTGTGGAGACACCTTGAATAGAATTGTGGTTACACTTGAACCTCTAAACATCAAGCTTAAATTAATTGAAAAATAATAATATATAATAGCTTTCAGGGGCAGCTGGGTGTCTCTGTGAGTTAAGCATCCGACTCTTGATTTCTGCTCAGGTCATGATGTCACAGTTGGTAGGACTGAGCCCCACGTATGGCTGTGCACTGACAGTGTGGAGGCGCCGTGGGATTCCCTCTTCCTGGCTCTCTGCCCCTCCCCCACTAATGCCTGCCCTCGCCTCTCTCTAAAAAAAATAGCTCTCACATACTGCATGTTTTATGAGGATTAAGTCCTGTGCTCTTAAGATCATAAAATCTTCCCGACATGTCCTGAGCAGGTACTGATGGGCAGCTCTATTCCATAGCGAGGAAAGTGAGACTGAGCGATGAAAAAGCTTGCCCGAGGTCAGACGGTGCTAGAATTTTATTCCAAATTTGTCTGGCTTGAAAACCCAATTTCTTGATCGCTTTTTTTCTGTTTTTAAATCACTTTTGATACATTGTATTTTTCCCACCTAAAAATTTTCTAGGATGGGAAATAAACTTCCCGAAAACCATACATTGTGTTTAAATTATAAAACAGTTCCGATTTGCTGGTGACCTTGGAGGACCACGCTGGTCTGCATGTGAAGACGGTACAGTCTCAGCACGTGATGTGACGTGTGATGTGCCAGGGTTTTAGTTTTCTCATTTGCAAAATGAAAGGACGGAATGAAACACCCTCTAAGAGCACCTTTCCTTCTGACGTGCCTTCGTTCGTCTATTCAACAGATGTTTATTGGAATTTCAACCGAGGAAAGTACGGGGTGATCTAATCATAAGGATGGAATAATGAGGTGTGATCTCTGACTATAAAGAGCTCACAACCTTATGGAAGACAAAAATTCACCAACAAATCGTCAGAGCCCAGTGCAGTCTGTGGGGTAAAAAGTGTGTGTGTGTGTGTGTGTGTGTATTCATGTATGTGTATACACACATACTTATATATACAGTCATATCTGCACACACACACACACACACACGCGCGCGCGCACACGCCTGTGGGAACAGAGCAGAAGCAGGAACTCAGAAGCTGGGTGGCTTCACAGCAGATGACCGTACGCTGGGTGAGGAGGAGGGGCCGAGTCTGTTTTCAATTCCCACATGCATCCCAGGCCTGGCAGGCCAGTACATATTTGTTGAATGATAGTATGCAGGAAAATGAAACATAATCTGGGGGGTAAAGGATTAATGGGAGTGCACCAAGTGGAGAAGAAGGGTTAGGACATTTATTTCAGGCAGCAGGAACCACATGTACAGAAGTAAGGAGCTCACACAATCTCATGGTGGGTTGAGGGACGCGTCGGAAGCAGGGCCCGCGAGGAGGGTGCCCGTGGATCAGTAGCAGGGGTAGATTTGGGTCAGGTTCGTGGTGGGTCTAAAGGCATGGGTTTTGGGTGCTGTAGAGTTCTTTGAGTGTCTTTGGACTTGGGAAGAACTTTAGTGTTACCTCTCCAGTAGAGCTCTGGATACCTTCCTTCTTCATAGCTATTAGACCCAAAATAGTTTAATATGATGACTTAACAAATTAAAGGAAACACCATTAGGGAAAGGTATTATGAGTGGGTCCCCAATTTAAAGGGGGAAAAAGTTGTCAACCTAAATTAAAGGAGAATGAAGAATTACTGGCATTAAACAGTAGGTAGTCAGTGAACTTGAGTATGGGAACCTGTGTGCATGCAGCAGGTTTCTTGCCTGTGCAGGTCTGTTCTCAGGAGAACTGACGCTGCAGTAGGCTATCAGTGAGAGGCAGCCTGGGGAGTGTGACTGTGGCTCTGCCCAGTAAGAGGTAGGAGAGGTAGGAGTTTGTTTCCCTAACTCCTTGAGTCTGGCTCGCCTCACGACTTGCATTGCAATAAAGAGATGGAATACCGCTTATGAGCCTCGGCCTCCAGGGGCCTGGCTTGCTTATAGTCACACTTTTGTAACACTGCTGCCGCCATGTGAACGAGCCCAGGCTCGCTTGATGGTTGTCACCTCAAAGAGAATCCCAGCCAAGCTCTAGACGCGTGGCCAGGGCCATCCTAGACCAGCCGGCCCCCAGCTGACTCACGAGCAAGCTTAGCTGAGTCCAACAGAACTGTCCAGGCAACCAGAAGACTCGTGAGCAGGACTAGGTGGGAACTGGTTTAATTAAAAAGAAAAAAAGATGGAAGGTAGGAAAGGAAGGAGGGAGGAAGGGTGGGAGGAAGGAAGGGCAAATGTGATAAATGATGTTTCCTACCATCTAGTGCTCTCTCTATGGGTTAGATCTTGGGCTGCCCACTTTACATACCTTATTTCACTTAATTATTTTACTAATTTCTCTTTGTTGCATCAAACCAGTTCATAAACGCATCAAATCTGTCTTCAAAGTGAAGTTTGATTCCAAAGGCTTTCAATTTGATTTGCCGCATTACACACCAGAAGGATTTTAGGCAAGGGTTTAGGAATCAGATAAATCTGGGTTTGAATTCCAAATTCACCTGTTGTTATCTGAATGATGTTGGGTAATGCATCTGAAAAGTGGGATTGAATAAGCTCCACATTCTGGAATACTATTCAGCCATAAAAAGGGAGAGTCTGCCCTCTGTTGAGTCATGGGTGGACCTTTAGGGTATTATGCTAAGTGAAATAAGTCAGAGAAAGACAAATACTGTGTGTCCTCACTTATATGTGGAATCTCAAAACAAACAAGCTCCTAGAAAAAGAGATCAGATTTGTGGTTATCAGAGGCCAGAGGTCAGGGGAGGAGAATT